>NW_024748103.1:0-100854 GCF_018991925.1 Homarus americanus
TGTGGATTATATTATATAAGATTATAATATATTGTGTTTCATATTTCTTATAGAGTTCGATACCTACTAGTTACTACAGGAGTATGGTGTATCTGTAGAAATTCACTCCACCACTCGACATTCCATGATTTATACTTGATAAATGATGATTTAATGAGTTCATTAATTTCAACATCCATCGTTATTGGTTATACTTTGTCATAACCAATCAGTCATTACCTTTAGTAATAATAAGATAGGATCAGAATACGGGCAGATAATTGCACTTACATTTATTTGTCAAGCTTCCATACAATGATTTACAATTTGCATGGATATATGAGTCCTCACATTCACGCTGTAATAAAATTAATCTTCTAAATTTTCAACTTGGGGACACATGTGATTACTCTACTATGGGTATGACTTAACAGGCAGTTAATTCTTCAGGTGATACATTTACTGGATTGCTTTTGTCGCAACCAGACTTCCACACGTGATCTTTCCACGGGGAATACAAACCTAGGTTAACACACTTAGTCTTGTGTCACTGACGGTCCACAGGACAGGGTGGCGGTGGAGGACTCTGTGTTGTGTCCCGTTCCCTTCAGGAGGTAGAGGGTGGGGACGACGTCTTAACTAACCCATGGCCTAGGGGATGCTACTTAAAATGTGATTTAGGGACGTGAAGTGATGAACAGTACAACACTGTCTCACTGGCCTCCCCCTATAGGCTGGCTAACATACCACTAATGGAAAAAATATGTCGCAGTCATGGCTCGCCAGGTGCCTTATCTCTAGTAAAACAAACTTCGGAGTTGGTTGCGTGGGTAAGCCTAACGCAACCCATGACAATGCTCATTACTCTGTGTGATAGAATTTATATAATGGATAAATACGATTAGCCCACATTTACATAATATTACTGTCTCTAGTTGACAGGGGCTAATACATCGCTCGGCCACCACCCACCGAATTCCACGTGGTGTAATATCCACACAGATAAGCCCTATGTATACCTAACCTTGTTATAATGAATGTGTGCTGTAGCTAAGCTGAGATCTCCAACCTTTATGTAGATGGTGGTTGAGATTCTATGAGACTTGCCTATAGGCCTTTTGAACGTGTGATTCTGCACAACAAAATACTAATACACCGATAACTCAAATAATGAGGCTGGTATCATGAAGCCTGAGTTTATAAATACTGAAGATAAGTAAAAATAAAGATTAATTGTTATGCAAAAATTTATTTCAGTCATATAAGAAACATTAATTGGTCTTAAAATATAATGAGTTTACTGAACATGGACTATTGGTTGTATGTTTACAAATCATGAAATTTAGTTCAAATTGAAAGTCAAAATGTTGATGGGTTGGGAAAGTATTTTAGGAAACGACTGATAATTTTACAGTAGTCTGGCACCATATAGTAACCCTTAACTTGCCTTCATTCTGATACAGCAGAATAATACTGTTTTGTGTAGAAAAAAAAGAGGAGATACTGAACATTGTGAAGGTGCGCATGGTACACGGATCTAGTAGGAATGTGCTGGGAGACCATTGATGAAGGGCTGTAGGTGCATCTGTCTGTCACCTCGCCTCGCCTAGTGTGTATGCAGCAGGTGTGATTGTGAAAGTGTGTGCTAGGCATCCATACTAGTGTAAATATGAGGACTTACAGTATATCGTCACCTCCTTATCATCTATGGCCACTAAGATTAGTCATCCAATACTAGTAGAAGTTCTGTTTGTTTAAACACTAGTGTGTCATTTGCTTCTATTAGGAATGGTCCCAGATGCCATCCATTAAACTTAGGAGTAGAAAGCATTGAAATATTTTCAAAAATAACATCATGCATAGGGACAGCTTCTAATACATGCTAATAGTACTTCAGTTCACGCTCTTGGACGATAAGTGTCAAGTATTGATCTCTCTTGGCTCTCTGTAAAGCATCAAAGAGATTAATAACAGCTTTTGTTATTCACATGTTTTCCCAGCTTAGTTACGTTTGTGCTGTGACTGTGCCGAAGAAAGCGCTGACTGGGCCTGTAGTAGTAAGAGTACAACTATCTACGTCTTGATGTGTATGTGCAGAACTTAGTTACAGACGATAATCGTTCGATACAGCTTGTGTGTCTGTAGTGTCTCCAGCCTGCGTAGTTATGTCTTGGACGTATTCTGGTGCAGCTTGTTCAGAAGTAGGAGCTACAGCTTGTGTCCTGTATATAAAGGGAAACAAATCAGGGCTCATATATGTTAATCTGTCCACATGTACTATGTCTGTAATTTGTGCATTTAGTTGAAGTATTTTGAATGTGTTGCCATGCTCTATGCTCTTGGGCAGTTATCAGGAAGGGACCTGAAAATTTGGGAGAGAGTTGAGAGATGTAAATGTTGGCCTGATACTCTGGAGAGATCGACACCTGTTGATCTTATTTGTCATTTATTGTGAACTCGTCGCTTTAATTCTGTATAAGACGCTGACGAGATAACATGGCACACGTCTCTGTATCTACTACTGTACAGTATGTCTAGGGACAGCTTGGTGTTACCTGCACTTACTGGCATTGTCAAGACTTCCACTTTACGTAGTGTAGCGATCAATGAAGCTGTCACGGAAGCATTGATAGCTGTATGTGATCTTACCCCGGGTCGTGCTGGACGTGGCGCAAGTCTTCCCCCAAACGATTTTAAAATTTACGTCGTGATCGGCGCTCTTGGTACTCCTGCCTGAGGTGGCGCAGAGTTACACAATCCTCTGAACTGTGTGAACTGGATTGATGTAGTTCACACAACTGGTCACCTTTGGGTTCTGCAGTGTAATATGTCCTGCTAAATGTGGTTTAATATGACCTTGGTGTTCCATTTTGATGCTTGAAGTTGCTTTTCTTGTGTTTGTTAGGCTGATATGTGTTCCTGTCTTGTTTCCCATAATAACAGTCTTCAGTCGTATGATTTTGTTTCTTACAAATTTTACAAACTATTTTTCGTTTAGGCTTGGAACCTGTTTCTTTCTGACCCTTAGTTGGTACCGTTGTCTCGGGCACGATGGTTCCAGTAAGAGGTGTGGATGATACTTTTCTCGCAATCTTTTCTGCATAATCTATGAGCTCTTCTGTCTGGTGGTAATCTTCCTTTTGAGCTTGCTTATACTCTGCGTCTCGCAAAAGGAATATAAATTGTATGTACTCGATTAAACGAAACACTTGATCAATACTCATATTACCGTCAGCGTCAAACCAATCTGAGCCGGACAACTGCTCTTTCACATCATTTTATGTTTCTCTCGCCAGAGCCAGTGCCATATAGACATCCTGTGTTTGTAATAGTGGCACGGTTCTGTTTACCATTCTAAAAATCCACGGAAGATGATGGCCACCTGGTCCTTGACCAAAGAAATTTAACATATTATTTCTGAAGTCATTATAATTTGTTTGAGTAAAAGCCGTAGCATTCAGCAGCTGCCTACCGGGACAATCTGATTTAATGTGACAACGCACGAAGGCTTTTCGATCCTCGTCGTCCTGGACACCGTAACGTCTCATCACTGCCTCACATGTGAGGATAAATGTTAATACATTATAGTTCGGATCTTCCCCTGTGAAGTCTGGGATATGATCAGGCTGTGATGGTGTGTTCCACGTTGCTCGCGGCACTGGGTCAGTCATGTTAGTGGTTAGAGGTTTACTAGTTAACTGAAATGCTGGTAAAGTATTAGTACATGAAGCAGAAGATACCAATACACTATACTGAGGCGTGGTGTCAGAAGTAGGTACACTATACAAGGGTGTAGTGTCAGGTAGGTACACTATACAAGGGTGTAGTGTCAGGTAGGTACACTATACAGGGGTGTAGTGTCAGGTAGGTACACTATACAGGGGTGTAGTGTCAGGTAGGTACACTATACAAGGGTGTAGTGTCAGGTAGGTACACTATACAGGGGTGTAGTGTCAGGTAGGTACACTATACAAGGGTGTAGTGTCAGGTAGGTACACTATACAAGGGTGTAGTGTCAGGTAGGTACACTATACAGGGGTGTAATGTCAGAAGTAGGTACACTGTACAGGGGTGGGGTGTCGTAGGAACGTCCTGACCTAAGTTTTATAATGAATAATTCTTTATATATGTTTACTTGCGGTTCAGATTCGTTAACTGGTCATTAATGGCACCTCCGAGTTCACTTGTACCATTGTTAACTGTGTCTGGGGGTACAGTGTCACTTGAATCACTCGCAGTTTGATTTACAACTGTGATTGATCACTTAAACCTTATCAATGATCCTTTAGTGTTTATTAGAGTTAAGTGTTTAATACATCTGCCAATCCATTCACAATAAGATAATGTGACTGAAAATTTTAGTGATAATTAAATGGTTATCTTTTAATTAATTGTTACAAGGCACTTTATAATTACTAAACTATCCCGACGTCTACCTTGTGATGGTATGTTGTAGAATATATATAATGTGTGTATATAAACTAATGGTGGTTAGATACCTACAGTAGTACAGTAGAGGTGATTGTAGGAAGCGTCCTCTTGTTCACGTCTGGTCAGCTGGCACACTCGCTCAGTAGGTCTAAGGTGGTGGAGGGATGACGTTTTCAAAATGTCGTCACTGTTGGAAGAGTGTGTGCGTGTCTCTCATACACACATCTGCTATGGTGGAGGTGAGCTGTGTATTGATAGGTGATACCCGGAAAGAACACCACTGGTTGCTGGGCTCGGCGGGAGAGTTGTTGATGTAACTTTATCACCGTGAACATAACACTCCGCCTCCAGGGGTTATGTGTTGGTCGGGTCCGCTAGTTGTTACGTCGAGGAGTCCCACATGGCGGCTGTAGTGTTGCCACTTGTAGGTTGTTGCTGCTACAGAGTTATGGTCACTGGTTACTGCTGCTACAGAGTTATGGTCACTGGTTACTGCTGCTACAGAGTTATGGTCACTGGTTACTGCTGCTACAGAGTTATGGTCACTGGTTACTGCTGCTACAGAGTTATGGTCACTGGTTACTGCTGCTACAGAGTTATGGTCACTGGTTACTGCTGCTACAGAGTTATGGTCACTGGGATACTGCTGCTACAGAGTTATGGTCACTGGTTACTGCTGCTACAGAGTTATGGTCACTGGTTACTGCTGCTACAGAGTTATGGTCACTGGTTACTGCTGCTACAGAGTTATGGTACACTACAGAGTTATGGTCACTGGTTACGGCTGCTACAGAGTTATGGTCACTGGTTACTGCTGCTACAGAGTTATGGTCACTGGTTACTGCTGCTACAGAGTTATGGTCACTGGTTACTGCTGCTACAGAGTTATGGTCACTGGTTACTGCTGCTACAGAGTTATGGTCACTGGTTACTGCTGCTACAGAGTTATGGTCACTGGTTACTGCTGCTACAGAGTTATGGTCACTGGTTACTGCTGCTACAGAGTTATGGTCACTGGTTACTGCTGCTACAGAGTTATGGTCACTGGTTACTGCTGCTACAGAGTTATGGTCACTGGTTACTGCTGCTACAGAGTTATGGTCACTGGTTACTGCTGCTACAGAGTTATGGTCACTGGTTACTGCTGCTACAGAGTTATGGTCACTGGTTACTGCTGCTACAGAGTTATGGTCACTGGTTACTGCTGCTACAGAGTTATGGTCACTGGTTACTGCTGCTACAGAGTTATGGTCACTGGTTACTGCTGCTACAGAGTTATGGTCACTGGTTACTGCTGCTACAGAGTTATGGTCACTGGTTACTGCTGCTACAGAGTTATGGTCACTGGTTACTGCTGCTACAGAGTTATGGCTACACTGGTTACTGCTGCTACAGAGTTATGGTCACTGGTTACTGCTGCTACAGAGTTATGGTCACTGGTTACTGCTGCTACAGAGTTATGGTCACTGGTTACTGCTGCTACAGAGTTATGGTCACTGGTTACTGCTGCTACAGAGTTATGGTCACTGGGACTTGTTTTTGTATTATTGGTTGTGTTATCATTCCTTCTTGGTACATATAATGTTTATCTCTCTCTTATTCACCAGAAAGCACTGTGCGTTTTTTTTTATTTAACCGGAACACTGAAGCACTGTTTGAGTTTATATACTGTGGGTACTTTGACACCGTTGACACCGTTGATGCAGGGTAGCGAGATGTTAGGTGGTCCCACTGGTGTTCACCTTTGGTATAGCTGCTGTACCTCTGGTTAACACCTTTGTACTAGTTGTAGATTAATGTCCCAGTACTGTATATATTTGTTACAGGGATGTCACTGATGTAGATGGCTGGTAGTTGGCGTCGTCACAGCTGTCCACTGTTGTACTTGTAGTTATCTTAACTTGTAAGTTACACAAGGCACACTTGTAGTTTGTGTTTGCTTGTTGTTCCTCGGCTTAATATAAACACACAGTTTAATTTTCTAGTTATATTGATGTCGTAATGTCTGTACAATAATTTGGTATTTGTCAGACTAATGAGTAGCAGCTATTAGCTTAAATAGCTGAGGGAGAGAGAGAGAAGTATAGCCCAGAGAGCTCGTCTCAGGACACGTCTTTAGAGTACCGTGTAGGGCTAACACTGGTGACTTGGTGAGTAAGGTATCCTCACCTCACCTCGAAGCCGTTAACAAAACAGCGGCCATAAACTGAGGGCTGGTGTGGAGGTTAATGGGATGTCAAGCCAGGGTGTCGTGTACAGGGGTCGTATAGAGGGTCGTGTACAGTGGTCGTATTCAGGGGGTCGTATACGGTGGTCGTATACAGGGGGTCGTATACAGTGGTCGTGTACAGGGGGTCGTATACAGTGGTCGTGTACAGGGGTCGTATACAGTGGTCGTGTACAGGGGGTCGTGCCTCTCACCAGCCTAACACCAACATTAGTTCCCTCTCTCTCTCTCTCTCTCTCTCTCTCTCTCTCTCTCTCTCTCTCTCTCTCTCTCTCTCTCTCTCTCTTTACGTCTTTGTTTAACTTTTTTCTCTCTCTTTGTTCACCCCTCTCTCTCTGATTTTCTATTTAAGAGAGAGAGAGAGAGAGAGGGAGGGCAGTTTCTCACACCCAGCTTCTACCCTAACTGCCCCAGGAAGAAATTATCCACAAATTAAAATAAATAAATAAAACCGAAAGTAAAAATTAATGAATCTATTTTATAACTAATTTATTTATTGTATTTTTTATTTATTTTTTACTCTATTATTTTTATTATTATTTGTGACTTTATTATTTTTATTAATTACTTGTCGCTTAGATTTATTTTATTCAGATTTATTAAAGTTAATTTGATATCCTGGCGACGCTTGGTACCTGACTCACACTGCCCCCCCCCCTCCCCCTAACTATCCGCTCACTATCCGCACAAAGCTTCTGTGGGTGAGGACGTCTTCTATTTACATGTTTTGGTTAGGAATTGCTCAAGCAAGATATTTTCTTTGTCTGTCTGTCTTTGTGGCTCTCTCTCTCTCTCTCTCTCTCTCTCTCTCTCTCTCTCTCTCTCTCTCTCTCTCTCTCTCTCTCTCTCTCTCTCTCTCCAGTTTTTGCTTTATCTCAGACACAATTATATCTTGTAAGTTTAATTGGCCTTAACGAGCAGTGATGGTTGGCTGCCCCGCTGCCTCCTTTGTTGGCCCCACTCCCTGTGTTGTGCTGCTGTCCCACTCCTTGTGTTCTGGTGCTCCCCCACAACCTGTGTTATGTACACACACACACACACACACACACACACACACACACACACACACACACACATGTGCAGTGTAAAAGCATAATGTCAGCTTACAGAAAAGAGGTGTGTGTGTGTGTGTGTGTGTGTCTTCTGTGTGTGTAATAATAAATAAATAATAATAATAATTAATGGTTTATTGAAAAAGTTCTGCAGCCCTATAAGGCTGAAAATATACATTGAAAAAAAACCGACTTATTACATACAAAGACATGGGGTGGGTGGGTCGTTTAACAAAAGCTTTCATTACTGAAAGAAGAAGGAACATGATTTGAACATACAAATTATTATAGTTTACAGTTGATGGCTCGGGCCTGGGCTGGTCATGGAGACACCAGGTGGTGTGGTGTTCACGTGGTGTAGTAACTCGTCCTCGGGTGTTGACATGAAGGACCTCACGTGGTCATGGGGACACCAGGTGGTGTGGTGTTCACGTGGTGTAGTAACTCGTCCTCGGGTGTTGATATGAAGGACCTCACGTGGTCATGGGGACACCGTGTGATGTGGTGTTCACGTGGTGTAGTAACTCGTCCTCGGGTGTTGATATGAAGGACCTCACGTGGTCATGGGGACACCAGGTGGTGTGGTGTTCACGTGGTGTAGTAACTCGTCCTCGGGTGTTGATATGAAGGACCTCACGTGGTCATGGGGACACCAGGTGGTGTGGTGTTCACGTGGTGTTGTAACTCGTCCTCGGGTGTTGATATGAAGGACCTCACGTGGTCATGGGGACACCGGGTGGTGTGGGGTGGTGTCACAGTACCTCGCCCTGCTGGGTGGTGTTGTGTTATCTCGTAGTCAGGTGTGAAGTCGACCCACTGTTGTTCCCCTGGTGCTGATTAGCACCTCCTGGTCAGAAGATGGCGGTCAGTTCCCAGGGGTGCTTATCTCTGGTGGGTCACGGCTCTCACTGGTACTGTCTAGTGCTGAATTCACTGGCTTAAACACTGTTCATCACTGTTCAACATTGGTCCCACTTCTTTCCGAAACGAAATTGTCACTTTTGATTATGTAGATATCCCGGTGGTGAGGATGGGTCGGGGAGAGGGACTTGGGGAATGGGCCGAACATTGGCCAAGGGGGGCAGCTGCTCAGCAGGAGCAGTGCCTGAATGTGTGTGTGTGTGTGTGAAATAATAATAATAATAATAATTAACGGTTTATTGAAAAAGTTCTGCAGCCCGAAGGCTGAAAATATACATTGGACATAATTGGTGGTTTAACAAAAGCCTTCATTAGAGGAAGGTAAAGGAACATACAGATTAATGTTTACAGTCGAAGTCACGTAGTTAACATAGGCTGAGGTGTTGAACAGCAAACACGTAGTGTATTACCTCCCTCACAGATGGTGTTAGGAGGGACCTGACGTGGTGTAGTAGTTCCCTCACACGTGTGTGTGTGTCGGGGACCTACTTGTAACTTAAGTGAATAATTACTATACATCTTACTCTCTCTCTCTCTCTCTCTCTCTCTCTCTCTCTCTCTCTCTCTCTCTCTCTCTCTCTCTCTCTCTCTCTCTCTCTCTCTCTCTCTCTCTCTCTCTCTCTCTCTCTCTCTCTCTCTCTCTCTTCCCGTCACTGTATCTACTCTTTTGTTTGTTTATGTTTCACTTTATTTTTATTTCTCTTTATCTCTATATCTCGCTATCTCTTATCTGTGTTCTTATCTCTTTTCCTCTCTTTGCGTCTGTCTGTCTCTTTGTCTCGCTTTTACATTTCCTTTCATCAGTCTGTTTATCTCTCTCTTTCTTTGTCTATCTATCTATTTATCTATCTATCTGTCGATTTTTACTCTCTCTCTCTCTCTCTCTCTCTCTCTCTCTCTCTCTCTCTCACCATGCATCATAGTTATCATGGTCCCTAGTGGTCCTTCCTTCATGGTGGTCTGTAATGGTGGCCTTATGGCTCTTAGTCGTAATGGCCCTCTTCTTTTCCCCTATGATGGTCTTGTATATACAGAATGGCCCTTGTGGTCTTCCCTCTTGTCCATTGGTGGCCTAGAGAGCGGCCCTACTGTCTTTCTGCATGGTGGTCTGTAGTGTGGCCCCCGTAGTTCACACTCGGTCATGGTCCCTTAATAGTGGCCCTCCTCTATGGTCTAGAGTAGAGAGGCCCCGGTGGTCCTGGTTGTAGTGGCACGGTGCCAGATCCGTTGTTGTGTTTTTGTTGCACTGTGCCAATTGAGCTCTGTGAGGGTTGCCGGCTAGGCCAATACGCGACGTAAATTATCTTCCTGCTGAACTTAGTCCAGCTGACAGTAAACGCTCTTGGGGCTGACGTTTGTAGCTGATGTTCACCACTTTTTAGAGGTGTTCAGTAGAAGCTGACGTTAAGGTAACCCATACATGTTGTTGCGGAGGTAAATAGCACTGGCTGACACTTTGTCTTGATCACATTGGTTGTATCAAGGGAAACTGTAAATGATGGCGTTAAAAACAACAGTAAATGATGGAGTAAAAAACAACAGTAAATGATGGAGTAAAAAACAACAGTAAATGATGGCGTTAGAAACAACAGTAAATGATGGAGTAAAAAACAACAGTAAATGATGGCGTTAAAACAACAGTAAATGATGGCGTTAAAAACAACAGTAAATGATGGAGTAAAAAACAACAGTAAATGATGGCGTTAAAACAACAGTAAATGATGGCGTTAGAAACAACAGTAAATGATGGAGTAAAAACAACAGTTAATGATGGCGTTAGAAACAACAGTAAATGATGGAGTAAAAACAACAGTAAATGATGGCGTTAAAAACAACAGTAAATGATGGCGTTAAAAACAACAGTAAATGATGGCGTTAGAAACAACAGTAAATGATGGCACACAGTAAATGATGGCGTTAAAAACAACAGTAAATGATGGCGTTAGAAACAACGTAAATGATGGCGTTAAAACAACGGTAAATGATGGAGTAAAAACAACAGTAAATGATGGCGTTAAAAACAACGGTAAATGATGGAGTAAAAACAACAGTAAATGATGGCGTTAGAAACAACAGTAAATGATGGCGTTAAAAACAACAGTAAATGATGGCGTTAAAAACAACAGTAAATGATGGAGTAAAAAACAACAGTAAATGATGGCGTTAGAAACAACAGTAAATGATGGAGTAAAAATCAACAGTAAATGATGGCGTTAAAACAACAGTAAATGATGGCGTTAGAAACAACAGTAAATGATGGCGTTAAAAACAACAGTAAATGATGGCGTTAAAAACAACAGTAAATGATGGAGTAAAAAACAACAGTAAATGATGGCGTTAGAAACAACAGTAAATGATGGAGTAAAAAACAACAGTAAATGATGGCGTTAAAACAACAGTAAATGATGGCGTTAGAAACAACAGTAAATGATGGCGTTAAAAACAACAGTAAATGATGGCGTTAAAAACAACAGTAAATGATGGAGCAAAAAACAACAGTTAATGATGGCGTTAAAAACAACAGTAAATGATGGAGTAAAAAACAACAGTAAATGCTGGCGTTAAAAACAGTACCCGCTAATATCTCACCTCGTATTTGACCAACTCCCATTAGGGTAAGTCCCTGTAAACAACACTCGGGAATTGGCTGCTACAGAGACTACAACAAGAAACGACATCTGTAAAGTTAAAAGCGCGGGAGATTTGCGCGCGAAAATCCTTCTCGCTGCTGTCATCTGTCGGCGCGCGGGAAATTAGACGACGAGGAAGACTTTAAAGCCCCCTCCCCCCTTTCTCTCTCTCTAAAATCAAGTGAATGTTATGCTTTTACTGATGGTTCTGTGCAGACAAACACAGGTAGAACAGACTGTGCAATTGTTATATATAAAGAAAAAGAGATGATAGTGTCAAACAAGCAAAGGCTGAACAACTGGGCGAGCACAACACAAACTGAACTAACTGGAATCTACTTAGCTACAGACTACCTTAAAGAAAATGGAGGTGTGGTGATATTCTGTGACTCTCAAGGTGTTTTGAAATCAATGAACAGCCCGTCAGGCTCTATGTCTAAAGTTGTATGTGATATTAAAAGGAATGTGATAACTGCCAATGAGAACAACTCTCGTATAGAATTTGTGTGGATTCCGTCCCATGTTGGAATCAGGTATCATGACCGTGCTGATAGACTGGCCAATGAGGCATGTAAGAAAATGTTGACCGTGACCTTGGCATGTCCAATGCTGTACTTAAAAACATTAAAGTCAGAATCATGAACTCTGATCTAGAAGAACTGAGAAATGCAGAGAGACCTGGCAGTTGTAGCGTTAGTAAATATGACATTTTTTGTGACAAGAGGTACCGGTACGGCCAGCAAAAGGACAGAACCAGACAATGTGATGTAGTCGTGGCCAGAATTAGGCTAGGATACAGACACATCTGGCAGGTTAGTAACGCTCTACCCATACCGGAACACTCAGCATGTAAACTTTGTGATAAACCTTTAAAGCATACACTTGAACACTATATTCTTGAATGTGACACTGTCAAAGACTTCAGGCCACCTGACTTATTGTATCTTGAACTATGTAATTACTACATTGATTCGGGAGTGCTTGAGGACATTCTTGCTGTTTATCCAAAATTTGTTAGCCCACACTGATTAGTCCTCAATTAGAATATGACGTCCAATGTATATGAACCACTGTCCTGCATGGCATTGAACAGCGACATGTATTTCTTTGTGTATGAACCTCTGTCCTGTGTGGCAGTGAGAAGTGATACTACCCTCAGTGTCAAGACTTGACTGAATTACTCAAAATAGGCAAACTGCACTACAAGCTTTGTCAATAAATTTGTTAAACTAACTAAAACTCTCTCTCTCTCTCTCTCTCTCGTTTACAGTGTAGAGGATGAAGTAAGTATAAGAGATGGGAGTAATAATATGAGAGGATAACAGAATGACAGTTGTGAAGAAGACAGACTCAAGCAGCTGACCTCCCCAACAACCAAGGGTTAAATAAGACATGTAGATTAAGAAGCTCTCTCTCTCTCTCTCTCTCTCTCTCTCTCTCTCTCTCTCTCTCTCTCTCTCTCTCATGACGTTAATACTCAGATAATTAAAACATCACTCTTTCCCTCTCAGTCTCTTCCTCTTCTTATCTGTCTCTTGGAGGTACAATATAATAGAAAAGCCTCCTCCTCCTCCTCCCTTTCCCCTTCCCCTACCCCCTTCCTCCTTCTTCTCTTCCCGTGCATCTGTCCTGGAGGTAGAGAAGGGAAGAGGAGAGGTAGAGAAGGGAAGAGAAGAGAGAAGGAGTATAGAGAGAGAGGTGGAGTCTGATTGTTACGTGTGTTTTGATCCTGTTGAGTTCACTTTTTAAGGGTTGAGTCCTTGATGTACACATGAACACCTTGATGTACATATGACCACTTTCACGTACACATGAACTCATTTACGTACACATGAACACCTTCACATATACATGAAAATCTTAATGTACACATGACCACCTTCACGTACACATGAACTCATTAACCTACACATGAACTTCTTGACGTACACATGAACTCCTTGACGTACACATGAACTCCATGACGTACACATGAACTCCTTGACGTATACATGTCTGTTTTTATGTGCACACCGCCACAAATAAACGTTTACTTAAGGGAGTTGGTTCCGTATGTGGTGTGTTGACAGATAAAAGTCTCTCTCTCTCTCTCTCTCTCTCTCTCTCTCTCTCTCTCTCCTCTCTCTCTCTCTCTCTCTCTCTCTCTCTCTCTCTCTCTCTCTCTCTCTCTCCACAAACACCTCAATTAACAACCAGTTAATCTTCTTATTCACCCTTATACGTCCTGAGAAAGGGAGAGGAGAGGGAGGGAGGGGGAGGCAGAGGGAGGAGGGTTGATAAAAGGTAGATGACAGAGATAGAGAAGGGGAAGGAATAGTGAGAAGGAGGAGGAAGAGGAGTAGTAGGAAGAAGAAAGGGAGGAGGAAGGAAGGAAGGGAGGTAGTTGGGAAGGGGAGGAGGAATGAAGGAAAGGGAGGTAGTAGGGAAGGGGGAGGAGGAATGAAGGAAAGGGAGGTAGTAGGAAGGGGAGGAGGAATGAAGGAAAGGGAGGTAGTAGGAAAGGGAGGAAGGAAGGAAGAAGGAAGGAGGTTGTAGGAAGAAGAAGGGGAGGAGGAAGGCAGGAAGGGGAGGTTGTAGGAAGAAGAGAAGGAGGGAAGAGAAGGAAGGGGAGGTAGTTGGGAGAAGGGGAGGAGGAAGGAAGGAAGGAAGGAAGGAGGTTGTAGGAAGAAGAAAGAAGGAGGGAAGAGAAGGAAGATAAGATAGACTTCAGCATTCTCAAAAACTAAACAACAAAATTATAAAAAATATATATTCCCTTAATTGACGGTAAATCCAGGTAAGAAATTCTCAAAAGATCGTAACTAAATGTGAGTTAAGTTAATGTTAAGTTTTAGGCCTAGTTTTCACACCACATTGGAAGGTATTTTGTAATAGTTGTTTATTATAAGGAAATTGGTTACGTTCTTTACCTCCAGTTAAGGTAGAAAATTAACTTTGGAACCTTTAGAATTGGGTGGTGGGTGAGGTGGGTGAGGTGTGAGGTGGGTGAGGTGTGTGGTGGGTGGTGTGTGGTGGTGGTTGAGGTGTGTGGTGGGTGAGGTGTGGTGGTGGTGGGTGAGGTGTGTTGTGGTGAGGTGTGGTGGTGTGGGTGAGGTGTGGGAGGTGTGGTGGGTGAGGTGTGGTGGGTGAGGTGTGGTGGGTGAGTGAGGTGTGGTGGTGGTGGGGAGGTGTGAGGTGGTGGTGGGTGAGGTGTAGTGAGGTGTGGGTGGTGGGTGTGGTGGGGTGAGGTGTAGGTGGTGGGGTGAGGTGTAGGTGGTGGTGGGTGAGGTGTGAGGTGGTGGTGGGTGAGGTGTAAGGTGGTAGGTGAGGTGTGAGGTGATGGAGGAGTGACTGACTTGCTGGCACTGATCCAACAGGTGTGGACCGTGTGGCTCTCGTTCTCTTGCCAGGTGAGGGGAGGGTGTGGGGGGGAGGGTGGTGGTATTGTTGGAAGCCAGGGAGTGAGGAGAGAGAGAGAAAAAGGGAGGAGAGATAGGAGGGGGGACTAGGAAGGGGTAGGTAGAAGGGAGGGAGGAGAGATGGAAGGGGGTGATTAGGGGTAGTAGCAGAGAGAGAGAGAAGAGAGAGAGAAGAGAGGGTGAAGCAAGAAACAGGTAGGAGAAACGTAGGGAGGGGCGAAGAGACGCTAAAAATGGAAGAGGGAAACATGGGAATGAACAAGAGAAGGGGAGGAGGAGAAAAGAATAAAATTGATGAAAGGAGAGAAGAATGGCTAAAGGGAGAGAGAGATGGGGAAAGGGCAGGAGGAGGAAATTGCTTAACTAGACACACCTTAGTTTAGCCAACAGAAAGGTTATGGTGACGATGATAATGACGGTGATGATGATGATGATGATGATGATGATGATGATGATGATCTAGGTAAAAGGTCTTGTTAGTTGTTCATTATTCCCCTTTCTCTTCCCCTTCTCCCCATTTCACCTATTCTCTTCTTCTTTAGCTGGCCCCTCCTTTTCTTTCTCCTATCTTTTTTCTCCCCTTCTTCCCCTTCCCTTCCCTCTTCCCCCTCCCTCTTCCCCTCCCCTCTTCTCCCTTCCCTCCCCTCTTCTCCCTCCCTCCCCTCTTCCCCTCCTTCCCTCCTCCCTCCCCTTTCTCCCCCCTTTCCCTCCCTCCCTCCCTCTTCCCCGTCCCTCCCCTCTTCCCCTTCCCTCCCCCTCTTCCCCTCCCCTTTCCCCTTCCCTCCTCCCTCTTCTCCTCCTCTTCCCTCCCCTTCCCCTCCCCTCCCTCCTCCCTCCCCTCTTTCCCCCCTCTTTCCTCTCCTCCCCCTTCCCCTCCCCCTCTTCCCCTCTCCCCTTCCCTCCATCTGCATATTGTTTGTACCTTGACGCCTGATCTTACACCCTCCCTCCTCTCCCCTTTCTCCCCCTCCCTCCCCCTACCCCTCCCCACCTCTAACCTCCATCCTCCCTCCCTCAACAGGTGTGTGTCCTCTCTCCGTATGTTAATTAAAACACCTGTAATTAAGCCGCTACTCATCTAATTAAGGTAATGCATGTAATAAATACCTCATTATCACCCAAGATAATTAAGTAAGTAGGAACGGTTTCATTATGTAGGTCAAGTGATTAGGAATTATTATTATTATTATTATTATTATTATTATTATTATTATTATTATTATTATTATTATTGTTGTTGTTGTTGTTGTTATTGTAATTTTTATTGGTTATTATTATTGTTGTTGTTGTATCATGTTTTGGTCCTCTCTGCCGTAAATGAAAATAATAAGGACAAAGAGAGAGAGAGAGAGAGAGAGAGAGAGAGAGAGAGAGAGAGAGAGTAATCCACCTCTCCTTAAAGTCAAACTACACTGGCTGTTATCTTTTATCAGTCAACTCTCACCTTATCACTCTGGCCATTGTCCAACACCTGCGTCTATAACTCTGATTGTCCAACACCTGCGTCTATAACTCTGATTGTCCAACACCTGCGTCTATAACTCTGATTGTCCAACACCTGCGTCTATAACTCTGATTGTCCAACACCTGTTTCTATAACCCTGATTGTACAACACCTGCTTCTATAACCCTGATTGTCCAACACCTGTTTCTATAACCCTGATTGTCCAACACCTGCTTCTTAACCCTGATTGTCCAACACCTGTTTCTATAACCCTGATTGTCCAACACCTGTTTTATAACCCTGATTGTCCAACACCTGCTTCTATAACCCTGATTGTCCACCACCTGTTTCTATAACCCTGATTGTACAACACCTGCTTCTATAACCCTGATTGTCCAACACCTGCTTCTATAACCCTGATTGTACAACACCTGCTTCTATAACCCTGATTGTCCAACACCTGCTTCTATAACCCTGATTGTACAACACCTGCTTCTATAACCCTGATTGTACAACACCTGTTTCTATAACCCTGATTGTACAACACCTGCTTCTATAACCCTGATTGTCCAACACCTGCTTCTATAACCCTGATTGTCCAACACCTGCTTCTATAACCCTGATTGTCCAACACCTGTTTCTATAACCCTGATTGTACAACACCTGCTTCTATAACCCTGATTGTACAACACCTGTTTCTATAACCCTTGATTGTCCAACACCTGCTTATAACCCTGATTGCAACACCTGCTTCTATAACCCTGATTGTACAACACCTGTTTCTATAACCCCTGATTGTACAACACCTGCTTCTATAACCCTGATTGTCCAACACCTGCTTCTATAACCCTGATTGTACAACACCTGCTTCTATAACCCTGATTGTCCAACACCTGCTTCTATAACCCTGATTGTCCAACACCTGCTTCTATAACCCTGATTGTCCAACACCTGCTTCTATAACCCTGATTGTCCAACACCTGTTTCTATAACCCTGATTTGTAAGAGGGATGTTTGACCCATGACCCCGAGTCTAAACCAACAAGATTATGTAAATATTAATCCCACTTATTTTGTTGCTGTCGGAGATTGTCACTGTGGTCAATTTTTATAACCTAACACTAACCTAACATAACCTAACCCTAACCAAACCTAACATAACCTAACCAAACCTAACCTAACCTAACCCTAACCAAACCTAACCTAACATAACCTAACCTAACCAAACCTAACCTAACCTTATACAAATATATTGAACAAAATGTGAATAATTTATTAGGAAACAGACTGTTGTTTATATATAATTTTTGAACTTGTCACCAGAAACTTACTGAAAAAAATAATAAATAAATAAATAAATAAATAAATAAATAAATAAATAAATAAGGATAATAAATAAAATGAATAATTATAAATAAACAAATAGGATAAATATATGAATATTAGTTTAATAAATTAATAAAGTAAATGATAATAATAAAAGATGTAAATACAATAAATAAATGAATAAATAAATAATTAAATAGAGAAAAAGGGAGTTTGGAAGTAATGAAAGAAGGTGTTTGTGTTGCAGTGTTGAAGGAAAGTATTTGTGTTGCAGTGTTGAAGGAAAGTATTTGTGTTGCAGTGTTGAAGGAAAGTATTTGTGTTGCAGTATTGAAGGAAAGTATTTGTGTTGCAGTGTTGAAGGAAAGTATTTGTGTTGCAGTATTGAAGGAAAGTATTTGTGTTGCAGTGTTGAAGGAAAGTATTTGTGTTGCAGCAAGAAGGAAAGTATTTGTGTTGCAGTATTGAAGGAAAGTATTTGTGTTGGGCAGTGTTGAAGGAAAGTATTTGTGTTGCAGGCGAAGTAAGTATTTGTGTTCCAGTGTTGATGAAAGTATTTGTGTTGCAGTGTTGAAGGAAAGACAAAGCTCTGCAGTGCTAGCAAAGTATTTGTGTTCCAGTGTTGAAGGAAAGAGACAGTCGTAGTGTTGAAGGAAATTATTTGTGTTAAAGCATTGAAGGAAAGTATTTGTGTCGCAGTGTTGAAGGAAAGTATTTGTGTTGCAGTGTTGAAGGAAAGTATTTGTGTTGCAGTGTTGAAGGAAAGTATTTGTGTTGCAGTGTTGAAGGAAAGTATTTGTGTTGCAGTGTTGAAGGAAAGTATTTGTGTTGCAGCATTGAAGGAAAGTATTTGTGTTGCAGTGTTGAAGGAAAGTATTTGTGTTGCAGTGTTGAAGGAAAGTATTTGTGTTGCAGTGTTTCCATTAAACTAGACCGGAAATAAAACGGTGAAGATAAATGTGTTTTGTTGACGAGAAAAACAAACACAATGTCTTCAGTGGGACACACACACACACACACACACACACACACACACACACACACACACACACACACACACACACACACACACACACACACACACACACACACGTACAACTAACAAAGAGCAAGAGAGAGAGAGAGAGAGAGAGAGAGAGAGAGAGAGAGAGAGAGGAGAGACCCAAATCCCTTTGAAAGAGAGAGAGAGAGAGAAAGAGAGACCCAACCCCTGAGAGAGAGAGGCAGGAGAGAGAGAGAGAGAGAGAGAGACCCAACCTTGAAAGAGAGAGAGAGAAAGAGAGACTCCAAAATCCCCTGAGAGAGAGAGAGAGAGAGAGAAGGACCTAAATCCGTTGAGAGATAGAGAGAGAGAAAGAGAGAGAGAGACCTAAAGCCCTTGAGAGAGAGAGTCTAGCTTTTGCCTCTTGCTCAACCGGCTCCACCACCTGGCCCAGCTGGCTCACTGTCTCACTGTCTCACCCTCTGTCTCTCTCTTACTGTCTTCCCGAGAGAGAGAGACAGACCCATATACCTTGAAAGAGAGAGAGAGAGAAAGAAAGATAGATAGATCCCATATATAATTTAAGTTCAGAGAGAGAGAGAGAGAGAGAGAGAGAGAGAGAGAGAGAGAGAGAGAGAGAGTGTGTGTGTGTGTGTGTGTGTGTGTGTGTGTGTGTGTGTGTGTGTGTGTGTGTGTGTGTGTGTGTGTGTGTGTGTGTGTGTGTGTTAGAGACGCACCCACTATCCCTATCTGACCTCCCCACACACACACACACCCTCTACCTACTCCATGACCTAACCTGGACATATATGCCAATAAAGTCAGGTTTAGGAGCATTATAATCCAAGGCGACAGTGTATTAGCCTCGATAAACTGGAGCTAATTGGGAAGGGAATGAAGCCCAGGTCCCATAAACCTTACTATAAGACCCCCCCCTTTATATAGCCATACGGTATGCCTCACTAAACTCATGTGGTAAATATTTCTCTTTCATCTATGACTTATGAAATATATATTACAAACATTAAGGAGTAATATAGTTTATTTAGCCTTATGGTTATATTTCCTATTTATATAAGACTTGAAATATATTCTTTAAGTAGGATTCATTAATATTACTGAGGACTTATTAATATAATTTGTATATAAATAATAATTCGGCTTTTAATGGTGACATAATGATGCTAAAAGTCTAATTTAAAGAACGTTAGGTCTTATGAAATGTGTCCCTGATTTAAGAATTGGGTGTTTTTGTTAATAGGTCGATTTAACCCTTTGACGAGGATGGTTTAACCCTTTGACGACTGTGATCTAACTCTTTGATGATGGCTTAACCCTTTGAAGAGTATGATCTAACCCTTTGATGGTGGTTTAACCCTTTGATGACTATGTTCTAACCCTTTGATGGTGGTTTACCCATTTGAGGACTATGATTTAACCATTTGATGTTGGTTTAACCCTTTGATGACTATGATCTAACCCTTTGATGACTATGTTCTAACCCTTTGATGACTATGATCTAACCCTTTGATGGTGGTTTACCCATTTGAGGACTATGATTTAACCATTTGATGTTGGTTTAACCCTTTGATGACTATAATCTAACCCTTTGATGACTATGATCTAACCCTTTGATGATGTTTAACCCTTTGAGGACTGATCTAACCCTTTGATGATGGTTTAACCCTTTGAAGACTATGATCTAACCCTTTGATGATGTTTAGCCCTTTGAGGACTGATCTAACCCTTTGATGATGGTTTAACCCTTTGATAACTATGTTCTAACCCTTTGATGATGTTTTAACCCTTTGAGGACTGATCTAACCTTTTGATGATGGTTTAACCCTTTGATAACTATGATCTAACCCTTTGATGATGGTTTAACCCTTTGAGGACTATGATTTTACCCTTTGATGATGGTTTAACCCTTTGAAGACTATGATCTAACCCTTTGATGACTATGATCTAACCCTTTGATGATGGTTTAACCCTTTGATAACTATGATCTAACCCTTTGATGACTATGATCTAACCCTTTGATGACTATGATCTAACCCTTTGATGATGGTTTAACCCTTTGATAACTATGATCTAACCCTTTGAAGACTATGATCTAACCCTTTGATGACTATGATCTAACCCTTTGATGATGGTTTAACCCTTTGATAACTATGATCTAACCCTTTGAAGACTATGATCTAACCCTTTGATGACTATGATCTAACCCTTTGATGATGGTTTAACCCTTTGATAACTATGATCTAACCCTTTGATGACTATGATCTAACCCTTTGATGACTATGATCTAACCCTTTGATGACTATGATCTAACCCTTTGAAGACTATGATCTAACCCTTTGATGACTATGTTCTAACCCTTTGATGATGGTTTAACCCTTTGATAACTATGTTCTAACCCTTTGAAGACTATGATCTAACCCTTTGATGACTATGATCTAACCCTTTGATGATGGTTTAACCCTTTGATAACTATGATCTAACCCTTTGAAGACTATGATCTAACCCTTTGATGACTATGATCTAACCCTTTGATGATGGTTTAACCCTTTGATAACTATGATCTAACCCTTTGAAGACTATGATCTAACCCTTTGATGACTATGATCTAACCCTTTGATGATGGTTTAACCCTTTGATAACTATGATCTAACCCTTTGATGACTATGATCTAACCCTTTGATGACTATGATCTAACCCTTTGATGACTATGATCTAACCCTTTGAAGACTATGATCTAACCCTTTGATGACTATGTTCTAACCCTTTGATGATGGTTTAACCCTTTGATAACTATGTTCTAACCCTTTGATGATGGTTTAACCCTTTGATAACTATGATCTAACCCTTTGATGATGGTTTAACCCTTTGAGGACTCAAAGGGTTAAGACTGTTGTGTTTCGAAGTGATTTGCATATTCTGAATACCTCTTAGTTATTTTCAAGTGTTTTATTATATACCAGTATAAATAGACAGAGACAGACAGACAGAAAGAGACAGACAGAAATAGACAGAGAGAGACAGAAATAGACAGACAGACAGACAGAAATAGACAGAGAGAGACAGAAATAGACAGAAAGAGACAGACAGACAGACAGAAAGAGACAGACAGACACACAGACAGAAAGAGACAGACAGACAGACAGAGACAGACAGACAGACAGACAGAAATAGACAGAGAGACAGAAATAGACAGACAGACAGACAGAAATAGACAGACAGACAAAGACCACAGATAGAGACAGACAGGCAGACAGAAATAGACAGAGAGACAGAAATACAGACAGAAAGAAACAGACAGACAGACATAAAGCCAGGACAGACAGACAGAAATAGACAGACAGACAGACAGACAGACAGACAGACAGAAAGAAACAGACAGACAGACATAAAATAGACAGACAGACAGAAATAGACAGACAGACAGACAGAAATAGACAGACAGACAGACCAATAGATAGAGACAGACAGGCAGACAGAAATAGACAGAGAGACAGAACAGATAGACAGAAAGAAACAGACAGACAGACAGACAGAAATGAGACAGACAGACAGAGACTCCAATAGATAGAGAAAGACAGACAGAAATAGACAGACAGACAGATAGACAGAAATAGACAGACAGACAGACAGAAAGAAACAGACAGACAGAAATAGACAGACAGAAATGGACAGAGAGATAAGAAATAGATAGACAGACAGACCAATAGATAGAGGTAGACAGACAGACAGACAGGAAATAGACAGAGACAGAAACAGACAGAGGCAGAAATAGACAGACAGACAGACAGAAAGGAAACAGACAGACAGACCAATAGATAGAGACAGACAGACAGAGAGATAGACAGACAGCAAGAGATAGACAGACAGAGAGAAATAGGATAGACAGACAGAGCTAGACAGACAGAAGTTAGGACAGACAGAAATAGTAGAGGGTAGTTAGACAGATACAGAGGGAAACAGATAGACAGACAGACAGAAAGAAACAGACAGACAGTCCAATAGATAGAGACAGACAGACAGAAAGAGAGTAGACAGACAGGGGTATATATATACACAGACAGAAATAGATGCAGACAGATGCAGTTGTGAAATAGACAGACAGACAGATAGAAAAGAAGCAGACAGACAGATGACAGACAGAAACAGCAGACAGAAACAGATGACAAAATATGGGAACAGATGTGTGATAGTATAATTGGGTAACAGATAGGAGGACAGACAGACAGACAGAGACAGACAGACAGACAGACAGACAGAAATAGACAGAGAGACAGTAGGGCGTGACATGACAGAAATAGACAGACAGATAGACAGAAATAGACAGAGAGACAGAAATAGACAGATATGGGGACAGAAGTTGAGATGGTAGACAGACCAAGGAGGGAGAGACAGATGACAGCTAACATGTATGGACAAAAGAGACAGGATATAGACAGAAATGGTATAGACAGACAGGCAGACAGTTAGAAGTAGACAGACAGACCAATAGATAGAGACAGAGAGACAGAAAGACAGACAGACAGACAGAAAGCAGGAGACAGACAGACAGACCAATAGATAGAGACAGACAGACAGAAAACAGACAGACAGAAATAGGACAGACAGACAGACCAACAGAAAGAGGCAGAGCAGACAGGAGACAGACAGACAGAAATAGACAGACAGACAGACAGAAATAGACAGACAGACAGACCAATAGGATAGAGACAGACAGACAGAAAGAGAGCAGACAGACAGAAAGAGACAGACAGACAGAAACAGATGACAGACAGACCTAAAGAAGAGAGACAGACAGACAGAGCTAGACAGACAGACAGACCAACAGAAAGAGGCAGACAGACAGAGACAGACAGACAGACAGAAAGAGATAGAGAGAGACAGACAGACAGACAGACAGACAGAAAGAGATATAGGACCAACAGAAAGAGGCAGATAGACAGAGACAGACAGGAGAGATATAATAGATGATGACTGACAGAAAGAATTGACAGATAGACCAAGGGATAGAGACACAGACAGAAAGACAGACAGACAGAAAGAGGACAGACAGAAGAGACAGACAGACAGACCAATAGATAGGAGACAGGACAGACAGAAAGAGATGACAGACAGAAATAGGACAGACAGACAGACCAACAGGAAAGAGGCAGAGCAGACAGACAGACAGAAATAGGAAGGGAGAGAGAGACAGAGGTACAGAAAGAGATAGAACAGACAGACAGAAAGATAGAGAGAGAGCAGATAGACAGATGACAGAAAGAGACAGACAGACAGACAGAAATAGAGACAGACAAGAAAGAAGAGAGAGACAGACAGACAGAGAGAGACAGACAGACAGACAGACAATAAAACAAACCCAAAATCAAATAAGAAAAAATGGAATAGTTTGTCTTTACACTAACACCTGACCTTGACCCTGACACACTGACCCTTCCTACCCCTCCCCCTTCTCACTGACCCCCATCCGCACCCTCAACACCCTGACCTTCCCCACCCCCACCTACCAACACCCTGACACCCACCCAACACCCAGACACACCCAACACCCTGACCTCCCCACCACTCATTGTATTTCCGGACGATTTTCTCCTGACCGTATATATACATTGTTCATTCTTCTAATTCTCTTGTTATACATATTTGACCTTTGACCTTGAGACCTCTATTTAACGGACTTTATGGGACCAATGCCTGAGACTCGTTTTGTGATGTCACCTCAGGACCCTGGAGTATGCGTCACTGTTTCTTTGGCTAGTAATGAAAATTTAGCTGTGACGTCACTGCCTTGGGAGCATATATATATATATATATATATATTAACGGGGATTAGCCCACCCGTTTACAGGTCACTGACCCACATCAGGGCCTGGGGCGGAAATATAATATTAATAATAATTAAAATAATAATAATTAATAAAAGAGATAAAAATTGCAACCAGAAATAAAAAATAGCAATAATAATAACCATAAATAAATAGAAAAACGAAAAAAATAAATCAAGAGTGAGAAACGATATACATTATGTATGTTGTGTTGTCAAGGTGAGAGAAACAATTGAGACCTGCAATTGTGTGTAAATGAGGCAGAAAGTCAGATCAGCAAGTTACCAAATATCATCATTAACTCGAATACGCTGAATAGCTTCAAACATAGGTTGGATGCTTATATGAGCAATAGGGGTTGGGTGTAAACGGGACTGCCCAGTATGGGCCAATAGGCCCGCTGCAGTTTCCTCCATTCTTATGTTCTTATGTTCTTAACAACCTGGGACTTGGTCACAATTTTTGTGACGCCATATGGCAGCAGGGTCTACCATTAGACAACACATTATGCTTCCAATATCTTCCCAGGCGGTAGTACATCACTGTGTTGAGGCAAATTGTGACGTCACTTTTCTCAAGATCCAATAATATGTGCCAGATTGTGACGTCACTGTCTCAGCAGCCAATAATGTGAGCCAGATTGTGACGTCACTGTCTCAGGGACCAATAATGTGAGCGAGAGTATGACGTCACTATCTCAGGGGCCAATAATGTGAGCGAGATTATGACGTCACTATCTCTGGGGCCAATAATGTGGGCCAGATTTATCTCACACGTCTCATGTTTTCGCAACTCGCACATGTCTATAGAACTTATTTGTCTGTTATATTCCAGTCGTCATACCTGGCCCCACACACACACACACACACACACACACACACACACACACACACACATGTAGACATGCTGAGACAAAACTCTCATAGATTATGCTTACGTCCAGTCACCTCTCTCTTTTCATCTAATCCATACACCTGTGCACATCCACCTCCCACTCACACCTGGTCCAGTGCAATGTTTCTCACACACACACACACACACACACACACACACACACACACACACACCCTGGTCCACACAGTATTATAACCCTCCTCCTCCCACCCTAATTTCACTCACACCTGTAAGACCTTCCCCCTCTACACCCATCTGGTCTCTCTCTCTCTCTCTCTCTTAAAACACAAAATCAACTTCCCACAGAATCAAAATATACCTGAAGGGAAGTGAACTTATGCAATGTTATAGTTCACTTTACACTATGAACAGGGATCACAACTACTCAGAGGCAGATGATGTATCGTCAGGTAGAATGTGACGAAGTACCATAAAACCTCTGACTCTCTTGTGACCTTTGAGATTTTTGTTATATTTAAAGTCAGTCAAAGATCTGTCAGGTTGTCTACTTATCCAAGCTGTTTATAAAGTGGATACAAACTAAATCCCCCTTCCAGCTTTGTTAAGTCTGTTTCTTATTTACGTCGTTAACACCTCATTCAATCACGTGTTTAACTCCGTGTTGTCATAATAGTTTAGTCTAGCAAGTGTTACTCTGTGTGAACTACTACTACTAGTCTTGGAGGTTGAGGGGAACAGCTCACGTGGGGTTTAGTAACATCTGGTTTTTACTGATATCGTGTTTGTATTGTATTGTACATCTGACACTTGAGAGTTATTTTGTCTGGCACTTGAGGGTCATTATGTCAAGTGTCTCACGCCATCTTGTTCGATAGTTCCCCAATTTATGGCTCCAGATGATGATAACAACACCACTACTTGGTGCACAGTACATCAACACCATTATCACCTCCAGCGTCCTAAGTCACACTTGTTGTTCAGTCCTGGAGTCAACAACACCTGGAGACGATAACATCCTGTAACCCGCTCCCTCACTCCACCTGCACCTCCCCTGGAATGATACTGCCCCCCCCCCCCTCCTTGTGTCACGCTGGCCGCAACATTCCCCCAGAGTTTGGAGGGAAATTACTGATTATTGTATTCATCTGAGGTCTTTTTATCCATTAGCGGAATGACAGTTTATTCACTAACCATTCAGAGTCAAGTTGTCATAATCAGAACAGCTTGACGCACGTGACCTGGAGAAACAACTCGAGTTTTGTGTCTCTCATATTATCATTTTTCGCTCAAGTGTGTCATGTTAGTGTGGCTGACTCGTCTCCACATGCTAAGGGAATCATCCAATAAGACGCCCTTGTTAAGCCACGAGATTCCTGTTGTACAGTAAACGTGTATGACAACAAGGCAACAGTGATGCTGCCAGCCACCTGTCCTCTCACAGATGTGTACAAAGACGAACAAGGTGTAATTAGTAATTAACTGGTAATGGGGTGATATTATATAGACTATGATACAGAGGTACCCCCCTACACCCTGGGGCAGGTACACAACTGTATTTAGTGTAACAAGGTATATTAATTGTTATACTACGGCGACGCTTAACCTTGGTAAGAAAAACAAGAACGTCTTATGATAATTCATATTTATATTTAAACAGTAAGATAGTCACTTGTTTGTTTTCACTTAAATTAGAGTTACGATTATCTTGTGTTGTTTACGATAACAAAAGGGTGAGATACGACACATCCGTTTCCGTGGTCACTGGCTCGCACCTCTCTATAGCCCGTAGCTACAGTAACATTGGTGCACTTTTTGAGGTCCTCTGTCTCGAGGAGTGCGAATTGTTTGGTATTTTCAACCTCGCGTCATCGATTAGTTATTTTGCGCCGCCATGGGATTCGAACAGCGCTTTGTTGATGTTTTAGTGGGTCGCGCTGCCAGCCGTACCATGTTTATGGCGCCATATCCGTGAATTATGGCCAGTGAGCGATGTTTGGCTCTCACATGGCAGAAAATTATGCGTTGTACATTTCAACTCTTTAGTTATTATTTATGTTTGAGACTGGAACCACCTGTAGATGTATTATAAATAAAGATAATTTATTCGGGCGCGTAGTTGTCGCCATAATGCATTAACATACTTCAACGGACGAACCAAACAAGAATCTTTATACAATACATCTTAATTGTTGTTGATTATTAGCTTATATTATTGTAAGTTAACTCTCCACGAATATGTTAAATAACACATTGACAAATAAGGAGAGAAAGAGAACGACAACGGGATAAAGATGGTTGAATATTAAGACATGGATGATGGTGTTTCAAGCTAAGACCAGACCCTAGTCAACTCTCCGCTTCACTGTCTGTACTGTACCCTCAACAAGCGGTCACGTTTATAAACACGTTAATGGTCACGTCTTCAAACTCGGTAACCTTAGAGAGAGAGTAAGAGAGAAGACTGGACTAGCACTAAGCAAATCAGGATGTTGAGGACGACTACACGAATTCCCTAGTAATGCTTTAACGCTTTTTTTTAGTCTATTGCTTGTATTTTTACTTAGGTCTATGCTGAAATAAAGATCTTTATAATGTAGGTAGTAGGCAGCTACCAAACAGGGAGGTACTACTGCCTGGGAAGATATTGGAAGCATAATGTATTGCCTAATGGTAGACCCTGCTGCCATATGGCGTCACGAAAATTGTGACCAAGTCCCAGGTTGTTGATCTGACTTTCTGCCTCATTTACACACAATTGCAGGGTCTCAATTGTTTCTCTTACTATTGACAACACAACATACATATATTGTTTCTTACTTTTGATCTTTTTTTTCATTTTTGTATTTATAGTTCTTTATTATTATTATTATTATTAGTTACTGTATTATTATCATCATTATTTTATTATTTTATTTTGTTTGTTTTATCATAAATTTTATTTATTATGAATTATTATGACTATTATTATTATTATTATTATTATTATTATTATTATTATTATTATTATTATTATTATTATTATTGTTACATTTTCGCCCCCCAGGCCCTGATGTGGGTCAGTGACTTGTGTCCGGGTGGGATGGTCCCCGTAAAAAAATAAATAAAAAATAAATAAGACCTTAAAAGTGGTACTTGAGACTACTGGTAAAACACAGGGCAGATTAAGAAACAGTCCCACTTCAATAATAATAATAATAATAATAATAATAATAATAATAATAATAATAATAATAATAATGATAATACACTAATAATAATAATAATAATAATAATAATAATAATAATAATAATATTAATAATAATAATAATATTAATATTATGATAATAATAATACGAAAATAATAATAATAATAATAATAATAATAATAATAATAATAATAATAATTATTATAATAATAATAATAATAATAATAATAATAATAATAATAATATTATGATAATAATAATACGATAATAATAATAATAATAATAATAATAATAATAATAATAATAATAATACGTTAATAATAATAATAATAATAATAATAATATTAATAATAATAATAATTATAATACGATAATAATAAAAATAATATAAATACTGTGCACACAAACACACGCACACGTTATAGCACACACACACACACACACACACACACACACACACACACAGCTTTAAGTCGAACCTTAATCCTAAAGCTGAGAGTTGAAAGAAGTGACCTCACCCTCGTTTCATTCTTATCACCTTTCTCTTTATCTATCACTTCCTTCTTTCATCCATATTATCTTCTTCGTTCTCGACATTATCTTTCCTTTATCTACTTCTTCCTGCCTTCATAACTTCATTTTCTTTCCTTCATTCTCGACAAATTCCTTCTTTCATTATTAATTATTCATTCTTTCTCTATTTACTTATTTTCCTTTCCTTCATTGTTTCTCACCTTCATGTTCTCTCTCTCTCTCTCTCTCTCTCTCTCTCTCTCTCTCTCTCTCTCTCTCTCTCTCTCTCTCTCTGGGAAATTCTTAAACAGATTCAAAAATATATAATATTATTATTATTATTATTATTATTATTATTATTATTATTATTATTATTATTATTATTATTATTATTATTATTATTATTATTATTATTAATAAAATTTATAAAAATTTAAATATAATAATAATAACCATAAATAAATACAAAAAATAAAAATAAATCAAGAGTGAGAAACGATATACATTATGTATGTTGTGTTGTCAAGGTGAGAGAGACAATTGAGACCTGCAATTGTGTGTAAATGAGGCAGAAAGTCAGATCAGCAAGTTACCAAATATCATCATTAAATCGAGTACGCTGAATAGCTTCAAACATAGGTTGGATGCTTATATGAGCAATAGGGGTTGGGTGTAAACGGGACTGCCCAGTATGGGCCAATAGGCCCGCTGCAGTTTCCTCCATTCTTATGTTCTTATGTTCTTAACAGCCTGGGACTTGGTCACAATTTTCGTGACGCCATATGGCAGCAGGGTCTACCATTAGACAACACATTATGCTTCCAATATCTTCCCAGGCGGTAGTTAGGTTGGATTAGGTTAGGTTAGGTAAGTATTTGGTTGTTCAATCATCAGGTGAAGTAAGGGGGGGCTAATCTTCATGCTATTCAATTAAGGCTAAACTAAACAAAGCAGTATTCAAATTTTCCTTGTTTAAGCAATAACTAAGAATCAACAAAAGACCACCTTATCTTAACCCCCCCCGCTACACAACTAAAGCCAATTTTGACCACTCACAAAGAAGAGACCAATTTCACCCTAATTATAAAAATAACTCATATACCCAATTTACCTATAAATAGCAAGATTACCTATTTATTATAATCAAGGTGAATTATGATTTAGGGTAATTACTCGTGTAAACAACGTGTAAGAATGAGGAAGAAGAGAGTAGCCTGAGTGTGTAGCCTGACTGTGTAGCCTGACTGTGTAGCCTGACTGTAGCCTGACACAGTAACCTGACTCTGTAACCTGACTGTGTAGCCTGACTGTGTAGCCTGACTGTAGCCTAACTTTGTAACCTGACACTAGCCTGACTGTAGCCTAACTTTGTAACCTGACACTAGCCTGACTGAAGCCTGACTTTGTAACCTGACACTGTAGCCTGACTGTAGCCTGACTGTAGCCTCGTGATGAACGTTAACGATGGTAAAGTGGGTTAATGAGGTGTAATTAGAGGCTCATGTTTGATAATTACGGAATTAGTCTCTTAGTCTTTGGGTATAATATCACCCCCGCCCCCCCTCAGCCCCCCCTCTCACTATTCCCCCCTCGGTTCCTCCCTCCCTCAGCCCACCTTTTCAGCCCCCTACTCTAAGCCCCCACCCCCCTCAGCCCCCCTCTCACTATTCCCCCCTCGGTCCCTCCCTCCCTCAGCCCACCTTTTTCAGCCCCCTACTCAAGCCCCCTCCCCTCAGCCCCTACCCTCTGTGCCCCTCTCTCAGACCCCCCCCCCTTTGTTTGCTGTGTAAGTAAATATTAGGAAATTATTGTTTATTATCGATTTTATTCACTATGTATGTATGCATAAAGTATTGAATATACTTATACACGCACACATGTGTATATATTACGTACTGTATACAGCTGAACGTATACATACATATGTACATTGCAATAATACATTAATAACACATACACTGACTAAGGGGAATCAGACAAAGCCAAAACACATTACATACATACATACATACATACATACATACATACATACATACATACATACATGAATACATACATACATACATACATACATACATACATACATACATACATACATACACATACATACATACATACATACATACAGACATGCATACTTACATACTTACATACATACATACATACATACATACATACATACATACATACATACGTATATACACAGCCCTAGAAAATTATATCGACACATTCTCTCTCTGTCCAGGTGGAATTTCATGTAAAATATTCCTTTGTGTGTGTGTGTTTGTGTGTGTGTGTGTGTGTGTGTGTGTGTGTGTGTGCACCAACTCACTTCATGCTTCATTTATTAACCAAGTTATCATAAGTAAACCTAACCTTCTTTTTGGTTAGGTTAGGTTAGGTTAGATTAGGTTAGGTTAGGTTAGGTTAGGTTAGATTAGATTAGGTTAGGTTGGGTTAGGTTAGGTTAGGTTAGGGTAGGTTAGGTTAGGTTAGGTTAGGTTAGATTACGTTAGGTTAGGTTAGGTTAGGTTAGATTAGGTTAGGTTAGGTTAGATTAGGTTAGGTTAGGTTAGGTTAGGTTAGATATCCTTCAAGTAATTACCGTCTCAATACCGTAACTTCGTCCCCTATTATCCGTCTCTCAAGGTGACAGAATACAACACTGAGCTATGGTAGAGTCTCGGTGCAATTTGGCAGCCATTTTGTTTCCATTTTATGCATCACAGCTTACCTGACTCTAAGAAACCGATTTTAGTCGAGTCTCAGTGCAATTTGGTCGCCATTTCTATCCCAAGAAGTTAATTGAGGGTCTTTATTTATTTATTTATTTATTTTTATTTTTTGAGAATCCATTTTTTTCATAATTTTAAGAGTTTTTTTTTCACGTACGATAAATAATAATAAAGAAAATGAGAATCCATCTTTTTTATCGTAAATTAAGTGAATAAAAATAATAGTTAAATAATAAATGCTTTAATTAAATACTCTAATATATATATACAGATTAAGGGAGGAAACATTTTTTGCTTCATATTTTCTGAGAATTAAATAAGACTTTGGGGTTAATTCTCACAATACAGTTTTAAGAGGAAAAATTGACGCGTTACTGAGAATTTATCATCTTGTCAGTGTTGAATGTTAACTCTTAGAAGGTTAAAACATCGTTCTCAAAGGGTTAAAACATCGTCCTCAAAGGGTTAAAACATCGTCCTCAAAGGGTTAAAACATTGTCCTCAAAGGGTTAAAACATCGTCCTCAAAGGGTTAAAACATCGTCATCAAAGGGTTAAAACATCGTCCTCAAAGGGTTAAAACATCGTCCTCAAAGGGTTAAAACATCGTCCTCAAAGGGTTAAAACATCGTCCTCAAAGGGTTAAAACATCGTCCTCAAAGGGTTAAAACATCGTCCTCAAAGGGTTAAAACATCGTCCTCAAAGGGTTAAAACATCGTCCTCAAAGGGTTAAAACATCGTCCTCAAAGGGTTAAAACATCGTCCTCGAGGAGTTCGCTTATCTTGTTATTTCTTCTTATTCGTGTTCTTGTTCATGTTCTTGTTCTGACAATAAATCTTTTTAAATTTTGCTTTTTTCTAACCAATGCCTAACCTAACCTAACCTAACCAGACCTGTTAGATTCACGGCCCTATGGAACACCTACCTTTGTGGGGATAAGGGCCTCAACAGGTGTGTGGGTGAGAGAGAGAGAGAGAGAGAGAGAGAGAGAGAGAGAGAGAGAGAGAGAGATTCAAGCTATTCACTGAACCGAAATAAACAAACCAACGTCAGGTGTGATTAGGCCAATTATCCTGTTAAGGTGAGCTCTAAGCCAGGCCTAATCCCGAGGGGTGGTGTCCAGTGATAGATAGATAGATACAGGTAGATAGATAGATAGATACAGGTAGATAGATAGATAGATACAGGTAGATAGATAGATAGATAGATACAGGTAGATGGTATATCCTTCGGGTATTTTATATCAGTTTGAGAATTCTTTATCGGAGTGTGTATACTGTACGTGTGGGTGGGTGGCTCACACACACACACACACACACACACACACACACAGTCCCCCCCCTCCCTCTCTTAATTCACTACCTCTCCTAGGCCTCGACCACATGAGCGCTTTTATAAACATTTCTTGGATTGAAAGTTACTTCGATCAAGTTTTTGGAGCCATTTTACTGGACGATCGTTATAGTCAATGATTGTTAATGATCTCGTAAGACTCCTGGGTCATAACACGGCTAATACCCCCAGCCGGTCCCACACAGGCAACCCTCCCTACTGTACCTACTACTCTACATATAACACTTTCAGTCCTCCTCCTCGCCAGCCACTTACGACTCCACAATCATTTTCTCTTTGAATTCTCTCGTTTCTCTTTAATAATAACAGTAATACCAAGGATAGCTGGTGTGTCGTCTGCTGCCATCTCCCCCTTGTTGTTGTTGTGATGTTCCGTCTCCCAGCGTTCACTTGTTTTTTTTTTCCCTTGCTGTAAAAACTGGACCAAGAAACAACCCGTGTGGCCATTGAAGAAATTAATAGTATTTTCGTGCTTCAAAATTCTTGCTTTAAATTAATTGCTCATAAAAGGACTCGTGTGACCCCGGCTTAACACACTCACACACACACTCACACACACTCACACACACACACTCACACACTCAACTCCCGGAAACAAACTCTTAACATCTACTCAACTCCTTCATCATCGACTTACTGTTGTTTTACTTTGTTCTTGGCATTTAATTGTTTTCTGGGATTAATTTCATGTTTAATTTTTATTAGTATTTTTTGTTATTATATCTATGACCTTTACTGTTTATTAAATTATAGAATAAATTTGGAAAGTTAATCTATTCTTTAATTATTTGACTTAATTGGTTGTTCTTTGAAATTGTCTGCATAAGGTACTATTATTATTATTAGTAGTAGTAGTAGTAGTTGTAGCAGTAGTAGTAGTAGTAGTAGTTGTTGTTGTTGTTGTTGTTGCAGTAGTAGTACAGTAGTAGTAGTAGTAGTAGTAGTAGTAACGTCAGCTGTCTTATACCCAAACCCTAATGTATATTATGTGTGTATATATGGAACAGAACTAGCGTAAAGAATGACACCCTTGGGCATAAATTTTCATTCTCATGTTAGTAACTCAGTGAGACCAGTGTGATAGTTGGCTGTTGTCTCATATATCTAGTTATTAACAAAGGAAGATTCACATTGCTTTCTATACCCTGATAATGTGTTTTGATGGTGGCAGCACAAGTAGTTATATCTGGTTAATTGTGTCGTTTGGTTCGTTATGTAATCACCTAATTCTGTTTGTTATTTATTGTATTATAAGAACATGGTAACGCAAGCTTAACTAGGCCTCATGACCCCATACTGGTCACCCAACCATCACTACTTAAATATAACTCCATAAAGCACCCATCCATCTATTATCCAACCAATATTTGCCTATTTCCCTCCTAAATTTATACAGTATGTCTTCAATCATAGCTACGTGTTCACTCTTGATTTGATTGTATCCAGTGTAAGTGTTGGGGGTCTTATCAATATGGTCTTCTTTACTCCAGCTATCATACATTTTTATACCTGGATCATATCGCCCCCTCACTCTACGCCTCTCTAGAAAATAGAAGTTTTTGATTTTTCTTTTTATTATGTTCGTGTACAGTATACTCAAGGTTCCTAATGCTTTCGTGGGAATTAATATCCAGTTCTATACAATGAACGAAAATTGAGCCTCGGTAATTATAATGAGTTGACTAAAGGTAAAATATAGTTGTCAAATAATACTCATAGTTATGTAGCTTATTATTTTCTTTTGGTCTTATTACATACATAAATACATTAATGTCTCCAGGGTTTTTTTTTCATATTTATCATTTACCCATAAATGTTTTTCAGTCAGATTTTTCTGTTTATGAGGTTTAACTGATATACATACGCGTTTCAATTTCTTAACTTTTGAACTTTGTATGTGAAAAAATGTGTGTGTGGGGGGGGGGTGTCATTGTGTGGGTAGGTTGGTGCGGGTGTGTGGTGGTTTTGTTGATGTGGGTGTGTGGTAGTTGTGTGTGTGAGTGTGTAGTGGTTGTGTTGATGTGGGTGTGTTGAGTGTGGTGGTTGTGTTGATGTGGGTGTGTTATGTGTGGTTATTGTGTTGATATGGGTGTGTGTGGTGGGTGTATATGATGGTTGTGTTGATGTGGGTGTGTTGTATGTGGTGGTTGTGTTGATGTGAGTGTGTTGTATGTGGTGGTTGTGTTGTGTGTGTGTGGTTGTGTTGATGTGGGTGTATGTGGTGGTTGTGTTGATGTGGTGTGTTGATGTGGGTGTATGTGGTGTGTGTTGATGTGGGTGTATGTGGTGGTTGTGTTGATGTGGGTGTATGTGGTGGTTGTGTTGATGTGGGTGTACTGTGGTGGTGGTTGATGTGGGTGTATGTGTGGTGTGTTGATGTGGGTGTATTGTGTTGATGGTGGTGTTGTGATGTGGGTGTGTTGTAGTTGTGTTGATGTGGGTGCATGGTGGTTGGGTGTTGATGTGGTGGTTGTGTTGATGTGGGTGTGTGTGTGGTATGTGTTGATGTGGGTGTGTGGTGGTGTTGGATGTGGTGGTTGTGTTGATGTGTGTGGTGGTTGTTTTGATGTGGGTGTGTGTGGTGGTTGTGTTGATGTGGGTGTGTGTGGTGGTTGTGTTGATGAGGGTGTGTGAGGTGGTTGTGTTGATGTGTGTGGTGGTTGTTTTCATGTGGGTGTGTGTGGTGGTGGTGTTGATGTGGGTGTGTGTGGTGGTTGTGTTGTGGGTGTTGGTAGTTTTGATGTGGGTGTTGGTTGAGTATAAACTAGTCAACCCAAATATAACTAATCTATATAATTTTCCATTTATCATGTTAACCAGTATACCATCAGCATTAATTGATATAACACCTTCCACCTCAAGATCAGTGCAATTATATAAATGAAATATAAGTAATTCATTGTTATTTTGCCTCGCTTGTCACTTATTATCAGTGTGTATAGGTGTGACGTTGGGAGGGTAACTATGCCATGTTGTTATAGTGTAACATATTAAGTTTATGTGTTAGTACAGTTTGTTGGTTGACACAGGATACATTTTGGTCTTACTGATGATCTTGTGTAGTATTAGGTTTATTATGGGTGGAGTGACAAGCATCGAGGAGTAACTCAAACAATTAGAAAAGGTCAAGTAAAAAACTGTTTTTTAGGTTTTTTCTTTTATAAATAAGAAAATCTTCATACAAAAATCTTGCTTTGCGTATTTTGCATAAATCAAGAAATAGTTTTTCTTTGCATATAAAATATACATAATTTATATAAAAGTTTATTTTTTAATTCATTCGTACAGTTCTCTTGCATAACACCGTAATACTTTAGTTACAACACAAGGTACGTCGTAACTCACATGACTTAGAGGATTATCACTGACCTTGTACATCAAAACTGCATAAACAAACATGAAACAGCAATAACTGAGTGTGTGAACCACAGAGGGGGGGGGGGGTGTCCATACTTAAGACTCACGCACGTGTCAGATAAAGCACTGCAGTAGTAAATATGGGTATAACAAATTATGGAAGTATTTAGCACATATTTTGCATACACGCGGCACTATCACATTAGGCGGTGGCGTGGCGTGGGTGGCGGGCGTGCCGTGGGCGCGGGTGGGCGTGGGGCACATATGGCGGGGCGCGCACTCCACGCTCACTTGACTAGAGCGACCCCGGTACAGCGGCGCTCGGCCCCCAGCCCCGCTTGAACGAAGCCCCACCGCCCCGCCCCGTGTACGGCCTCACCGAGCACTGGGCCGTGCCTGGCACCTTGTCACAGGCACCAGCACCACGGCCCCTCCCTTGTAGCAGGTGTATGGCAGCGGTCATGTGGCTCCCTGTGGTGGTGTAAGGGAGGGCAGAGCGCTAGCCTCGCACGGGGGCTGCACAAACACGCGGGATGGGCCAGGGTGGGCCATGGTGGGCGTGCGGGCGTTGGTGGGCGAGCTGGCACGGTGACGGTGCTGGCCGTCACATCACTGGTGCGTCACGAAGGGTATCTGGCAGCCTGAGTTAACGTGCTCCATCACCTCCTGCTTCAGGGAACACACCTGGTCCTTCAGCTTGTTCACCACTGCCTGTAACTCTACGTTTTCCCCCTTCAGGCCCCGAACCTTGTCCTCCAGACGACCGATTCTCTCCAGCTTCCTCCGTCGACACTTGGAGGCGGCGATGCGGTTCCTCAGTCTCTTGCGTTCGAGCTTAATACGTTCCTGACACTCCATGTTGATGGGTGACAGCGGCGGGGAGCCACTCACGCTGGGCACTGTCTGCGGCTCCTCCTTGATGTGCGCAGGTGGCAGCAGCCCCAGGTGCGCCGCCGACACATGGTGCTGGTGCTCCAGCGACAGCACGGACGCCGACGTGACGGGCACCTGCTGGTGTGGGTGGTGGTGGTGGTGGGCGTGATGCAGCGGCACATCCAGCTGAGTGTACTGCAGCGGTGCCGAAGACACGGGCGGCGCCACGCTCGTAACCACCACGTTGCCGCTGCTGCTGGTGGCGATGGCATCCTGGTGGTGCAGCTGCTCAAGGGTGTCCTCGAACCCCTTAGCAAATTCCTCCTCCTCGACCGTGGCGGTTTTGGTGGGGAAGAAGAACTGGGAGGGCGTGGTTGAGGCGTTGCCGAGTATAGTACTACCTTGCTGAATGATGAGTCTCTCCAGCTCCGGGGAGGCTAACTTCAGCTGGTTCAGGTCTGGGGAGGTGAGGAGAGGGTTGAAGTTTCCTCCTGGGCGCTGTTTCTTGGACGGTCTGTTGTTCAGGTCGAGGGTCAGTCTACGCTTCATCTGGTTGAGACTTTCCCTAGAGTAGTTAGAGTATGATCCGTCCTCGTACATGGTTGCCTCCATAACTATCCCGTCCACACACAACACTAAGTTCTTGGCACGTGGTGAAGCACGATGAGTCACTTATCGGACGGACTCACTTATGAGGCACCGAGTCTTATTCACCACTTGCGAGAACGGCACACATCCAGACTCTCTGCTGTCTCGTGGTTATATGAGTCATCTGCTGGGAGAGAGCAGATCTTATACGATTTTGTCATTTTCTAAAAATAGAAACATAACGTCATTTCTAAGCGCTCCCATTGGTTGATTATGACATCATTGATTTCGCAGAAAGGCAGCGCGCGCCTCTATTGGTTGATACTGAGAACTGTTAAGCCTCGTTGTTGCCAAGAGTACAAATATAATTAACTTAAAATTATGATTGTAGGTATATTAAACTTGAAAAATAATACAAAATTATATATCGAATAGAGTATAATTGAATCTCATTGTTTCTGAGGAACTAAATAGATGTTTACGTACACTTACTACTCCACAATGTTGTTTTGAAAATCTGGCATTTTGTGTAGGAATAAGGTCCCAACTTTCAACCAATAGGAGATAACCTTTGTATTTAGCGTAGGCGCTGGTTTTCAAATGTATTTCTAAGAATCTTCTATGGACATTTCTAAGTAAAACTCACCACATTCTTAAATAATAATCCCACACACCGGCGTTATCCTATATAGATATCCTGAGAAGAAAAATTATACTTCGATTGTTATTATGGTGCTGGTGAACGATGGCAGCTGTGAGCGGGACTGATGCCATGTGTTGATTATTTACCGTGAGTGGGAGAGAGGCAGCGAGAAGTGGTCCCTACTACCGGGAACTAGTACACCAGGATGACGAGAGGACGGAGGGGGAGGAGATGAAACGTTAGTCCCACGTTTGTATTATGAGGGAGGAGGAGGAGGGTGTTTAATGGTACTAGCACCCACCCACAGATACGCCTTCCAGGAACACCTCCCGGTCTTTGTTTTTGTTGAGGGAGGTATGACAATTGGCCCTAGTCAAGGTCAGAGTGTTCGTTTACTGTGGTGGTGTTCGAGTGCTCCGTGCAGGGAGTGTCAACAAATATACGAATAAAAAATATGGTTTTTATGTATATTTCCAGGACTTGATTGATGGCTGGATACGCAGTTGATGGCAGTTGCTGTCGTTATTACAGTACAGGGTGTGGATGATCGTATTTCTTAAGTGATGGTAGAAATTTGTATTTTTCCAGGATACCAGGCTTATACCCGCCATGGTATTATTATTATTATTATTATTATTATTATTATTGAAATTATAGGAGTGAGTGTGTATATACAGGTAGTTTCATCATCTAAATTATGAACAGTAACGAGAGAAGGAAATTATTTGTTGAAATTATAAACTGAAGGTGATTTGGCAAAACACGCGCGAATGGTCAAGAACCACCTACCTCACTCCTTCCCTCTCTCCTGCCCACCACCTTCCCTCCCGTACTCCCTCCATTTCTTCCTTCCCTCCCGGCCCTCCCTCCCACTGTTGCCTCTCCCTCATTTGGCACTACTCCCCATCCTTTAATGCCTTCCTATCTATCCAATCTTCCAAACCTCTTCCTTTTCCCTCCTTCCCTCCCTCCTTCCTTCCCTCCTTCCTTTCTCTACTCTTCCCCCGCCCCACACACACTACTGCAGTATATTATTCCCCCTGTAACACCCTTCACTCACCAATTGTTCCTTGTTATTGATCAGTTCATGCAATTGCCCAGTGCCTCTGACCAGTACACCATGGCAACGCTTCCCTCCTGCTCTCACACCCACACACTCAAATAAATAGTAATTACGTGTGTGTGTGTGTGTGTGTGTGTGTGATAGTCTTAAAGTTCCACGTGTCCCCAAGGCTGAGATGTGAATATTAATTGTCAACCTCAAGCGTCATGTTTATCATGGGATGTACTGTATTGTAGACGAAGTTGTGTGTGTTTCGAGAATTTCATCCATTTGTATGATAGTATACGAGTAAACTGGTTAATGACTATACAACAGACAGTACTGTACATATTAGCGTTCTGTTGTTGTACGCGAGTTCCTGATCTGCCATGTGCTTGTCTAGGCGTCTCTCGTCGACCACCAACACGTGTCGTGAAGACCCCGACCACCTGCAGCCGGATCTCCCGCGCGTTCCTGGTGACGTTTGATAGCCAGGTGCCTCTTAGTCATCGCTGGAGGTCTTGTTGTGGTGTTAGACTGTAGGCGGTATGGAGTCACCCGATGCAAATCCACCCCAGTTTATTTTACTTGAAGATTAACCACCTCTATCCTATCCTAACCTAACGCTAACCTTACCTATTCCTAACTAACCTAACTCCCTCCCAAATAGTGTTAGGGTGGTTAATCTTCAGGTGAAATAAGCTGGGATGGTGATACCGTAAAGTAACACAGTCAAGTAATATTAAAGTAACACAAAAAATAAGAGGAAATTAACAGTAAAGTAACACATTAAAGTAACAGTAGGGTAAGAGTAAAGTAACAATAAACTAAGAGTATATTAACAGTAAAGTAACACAGTAAGGTAAGAGTAGAGCAACACAGTGAAGTAGCAGAAAAGTAATAAAGTAACAAGGTAAAGTAACATTAGTTAAAATAAGACTTACCTATCCTCATATCTGGTGATGACTGTTTCCTCGGCGTCTAATATTTAGTAACTTTTTGTACATTAAATATATTATGGTTTAATTATACCTATTTTCGTTGATTTAAGGAGCTATGAACACGCATACATACATACATACATACATACATACATACGCACGCATATACATACACACACAAGGAATATTTTATGGATGATTTTATGGAACTTATTTAATTGAATAAAATATCACCCTAAGGTTACCTGGAGGGTTAGGTCAGGTCAGGTCAGGTCACGTTAGCAGTAAGGTTAGGTTAGATTATCATTGTGGGGCGGTTAATCAGCAGGTGAATTAAGGAGGAGTCTCTAATGCTCATGAAACCTGTGGGATAATTTAAGGTTGAACACAGTAGTGGTAGCGGTGTGTTGCGCCATTATTGATAGTTGGGGGGGACGGCCGCCAGGGGGGAGGAGGGGACGGACAAAGGCGCGGCGCCACCAAGGAAGAGATTGACGCCTACAGATATTTCCGGAGTATTTCAGTGTATTTAGTTGTTATTATTTCTGTCTTTTTTGTTATTTTTTCATCATCATCATCATCATCATCATCCTCTTCTTATTTTATTATTATTATTTTCATCATCATCATCCTTGCATTATTTTATTATTATTATTATTATTATTATTATTATTATTATTAATATTATTGTTATTATTATTATTATTATTATTATTATTATTATTATTATTATTATTATTAATTGTCCTTCAATATATTTTAAATTGTAATCCTATAGTTTTTAGTCTTGCTATAGATCAGGTTGCATTAAGACAGTTAGGTGTTACAATAATGATTTAATAATTCTAGTGGGTTTACCTGAAGATTAGTCACCCTAGTTTATTCCACCTGGGGATTATCCTGTCCAGCTTTTGTCACCTAGAGACTATCCATCAGCTTATTTCACCTGTTATCCCCAGCTTATTTCACCCGCATTATTATCCCCAAGCTTTCTTCACCTAAAGATTATCCTCAACTGATTTTCAGGTGAAATTAGCTGGGGGCGGATCTTCAGGTGATCCATCTACTATTATTACTACATAAGAACATACGAATGGGGGAACTGCAGCGGGCCTATTGGCCCATACTGGGCAGTCCCATTTACACTAAGAAAATAAGGAGTCTGCAATAGGCCGGTTGGCCTGTGCATGGCAGCTCCTGTTGGGAGTTACAACCACTCCTTAACGTCCATGAATTTATCTAGCCTCCTTTTAAAGCTTTCCAGCGTTCCAGCACTTACTACAGAGTTGTTAAGCTTGTAGGGGGATAGATCACTATCCTCTAACTACCGCCCAATCAGTCTAACATCAATAGTAGGTAAATTACTATAATCAGTTATTTCAAACTCTATTCGAAACCACCTGGAGAAGCACAAGTTGATCAATGATTCCCAACATGGCTTCACAAGCGGGCGTTCATGTCTAACTAATCTATTAACATTCTTTTCATCAGTTTTCGAATCGGTGTACGAGGGGCACAATTATGATGTGGTATATCTCGACTTTAGCAAAGCCTTCGACAGAGTCCCCCACGAAAGACTAATTAGAAAGGTAGAAGCGCATGGCATCAAAGGTGACATCCTTAAATGGATTAGGGCGTGGTTACGGGACAGGAAACAGCGAGTGAGCATAAACGGCACTAAATCTCATTGGAGCAACGTCACTAGTGGAGTTCCCCAAGGCTCAGTACTTGGACCATTATTATTTATTATATACATAAACGACATAGATATCGGCATAGACAGCAACATAAGTAAATTTGCTGATGACACTAAAATAGGACGTGTAATTAAATCTGACGAGGATTCTGCAAAGCTACAGGAAGATCTAAACAAATTTTTCGAATGGTCGGAAAAATGGCAGATGAAATTCAATGTGGACAAATGTAAAGTACTCAGTATAGGAGATGTAAACAGGGAAACCAGATACCAGATGAACAACGATGCCACAGAGAAATCCGACTGCGAGAGAGATTTAGGAGTAATGATAAGTAGGATCCTTAAGCCAAGTAAACAATGTGTTTTTGCTCGTAACAAGGCTAATAAAGTACTTGGGTTCATACAAAGGAGTGTTAGTTACAAGACTAGCGAGGTCATCTTAAAATTATATCTAGCTCTTGTGAGACCTCACCTGGATTACACAGTTCAGTTCTAGTCACCGTATTACAGAATGGATATAGAATCATTGGAAAGAATCCAGAGGAGAATGACAAGACTAATCCCGGGCATTAGGAACCTTGAATACAGAGACAGGTTAAAGCATCTTAATTTGCACTCCCTCGAGAGACGAAGAGTGAGGGGCGACATGATAGAGGTGTATAAATGGAAGTTAGGGTTAAACAAAGGTACTCAAACTATCCAACCAGGAGTGAACTCGTAACAATGGTTTTCAATTAGACAAATTTAGATTTCCGCATGAAATAGGTAAACACTGGTTTGGAAACAGAGTAGTGGATGAATGGAACAAGTTACCAAATATCATCATTAACTCGAATATGCTGGATAGCTTCAAACATAGGTTGGATGCTTATATGAGCAATAGGAGTTGGGTATAAACGGGACTGCCCAGTATGGGTCAATAGGCCCGCTGCAGTTTCCTCCATTCTTATGTTCTTATGCTCTATTTGTGAACCAGTTCCCTCCTATCTCCCTCCTAAACCTAAACTTATCCAACTTAAATCCGCTGCTACGAGTCCTATCCTGCTCGTATATTCTAAGAACTTTCTCTTTATCTCCTTTATTGATTCCTTTCACCCACTTAAATTCTTCTATCATATCTCCCCTCACTCTTCGTCTTTCTAGGGAATGTAAGTTTAGTTTCTTAAATCTATCTTGATAGGGAAGGTTTCTAAGTCCCGGAATCAGTTTCGTCATTCTTCGCTGCACCGACTCCAGTGAATTGATATCCATTCTATAATAAGGGCACCAGAACTGAACAACATAATCGAGGTGCGGCCAGACTAGCGCAAGATATAGTTGCAATATGACCTCTGCACTCTTGTTACTTACACTTCTAGATATAAAACCTAACCCCTGTCGCTCATATATCCATCCAACTTATGTTTGAAGCTATCCAGTGTATTAGAGTTAATGATGATGTTTGGTAACTTGTTCCATTCATCCACTTCTCAATTTCCAAACCAATGTTTACCTATCTCGCGCCTAAATCTAAATTTGTCTAATATATTTTTTTTTTACGAGTTCGCTCCTGGTTGGATAGTTTGAGTACCTTTGTAAAGTCCCCTTTGTTTAGCCCTGACTTCCACTTATACACCTCTATCAGGTCGCCCCTCGCTCTACGTCTCTCAAGGGAGTGCAAATTAAGATGCTTTAACCTGTCTCTGTACTCAAGGTTCCTAATGCCCGGGATTAGTCTTGTCATTCTCCTCTGAATTCTTTCTAGGGATTCTACTGTATATCCATTCTGTAATACGGTGACCAGAACTGAACTGTGTAATCCAAGTGAGGTCTCACAAGAGCAAGATATAGTTTTAGGATGACCTCGGTAGTCTTGTAACTAACACTCCTTTGTATGAACCCAAGTACTTTATTAGCCTTGTTTCGAGCAAATACACACTGTTGCCTTGGTTTAAGATTCCTGCTTATCATTACTCCTTAATCTTTCTCACAGTCGGATTTCTCTATAACATCGTTGTTCATCTGGTATCTGGTTTCTCTGTGTACATCTCCTAAACTGAATACTTTACATTTGTCCACATTGAATTTCATCTGCCATTTTTCAAACCATTCGAATTATTTTTAGTCCTATTTTAGTGTAGTCAGCAAATTTCCTTAAGCTCTTATGTTCTTTTCTTAGTATACTTTAGCGCCTCCCTTGAAATACAGTAAGGCGTGACTTATTTTACAGAGGGGAGACGTGACTTATTTTACAGAGGGGAGATGTGACTTATTTCACAGAGGGGAGGCGTGACTTATTTTACAGAGGGGAGACGTGACTTATTTTACAGAGGGGAGACGTGACTTATTTTACAGAGGGGAGGCGTGACTTATTTTACAGGATATAATGAACACTAAATGGGTAACCTAACTGAGAGGAGAAGAGAGGGAGGAGAGGGGGGAGGGGGACTTGAGTGGTGCAGTGTAGTAAAGTGGTTCACAGTAGGTCAACGGGAAACGTCGAGTACATCATTTGGGGTCACTTAATGGTGCTTTGTGTCGTCAAGAGTAGTGTGTGTGTGTGTGTGACCAAGAAGGTTTCTGGGTACATATTCCAATATAAGTTACGTCATGTTACAGAAATGTTAGGGTACAAGAATTATTGTACCAACACTTAATACTTAAAACTATATAAATTACCAACACTTAATACTTAAAACTACATAAATTACCAACACTTAATACTTAAAACAATATAAATTACCAACACTTAATACTTAAAACTATATAAATTACCAACACTTAATACTTAAAACAATATAAATTACCAACACTTAATACTTAAAACTATATAAATTACCAACACTTAATACTTAAAACTATATAAATTACCAACACTTAATACTTAAAACTATATAAATTACCAATACTTAAAACTATATAAATTACCAACACTTAATACTTAAAACTATATAAATTACCAACACTTAATACTTAAAACAATATAAATTACCAACACTTAATACTTAAAACTATATAAATTACCAACACTTAATACTTAAAACTATATAAATTACCAACACTATATAAATACTTAAAACAATATAAATTACCAACACTTAATACTAAAACTATAAATTACCAACACTTAATACTTAAAACTATATAAATTACCAACACTTAATACTTAAAACTATATAAATTACCAACAATACTTAAAACTACATAAATACCAACACTTAATACTTAAAACTATATAAATTACCAACACTTAATACTTAAAACTACATAAATTACCAACACTTAATACTTAAAACTATATAAATTACCAACACTTAATACTTAAAACTATATAAATTACCAACACTTAATACTTAAAACTATATAAATTACCAACACTTAATACTTAAAACTATATAAATTACCAACATACTTAAACATAAAATTACCAACATAATACTAAAACTATATAAATTACCAACACTTAATACTTAAAACTATAAATTACAACTTAATACTTAAAACAACATAAATTACCAACACTTAATACTTAAACTATATAAATTACCAACACTTAATACTTAAAACTACATAAAAAAATATTAATACTAACATTCTCAATTTTTATTTCTGTATTCATCTTAAAACAGCGTCTGTATTAAGTTGCTGTAACCACATGAGAATTACTGTACCTTTGTTATGTATTTAAATCTGTAATTTTATGGTTATTTTGTTATATAACCCTTAAAATCTGACTTACTTCACGCTATTACTCTGTGGCACTTGATGACACCTCAGTGGCTCTCTCTCCTCTCAGTGATGTAAACAAAGACATACACAATGTTTCCCATTTCGTATTTTTAGCTTAAGACAAACAAAGCAGAACAGCCAGTACAGTCCGGTGCACACACACACACACACACACACACACACACACACACACACACACACACACATTAATAGGTGATCCTGTCAGCTTCCACGACCTACTGTTTGTGGGGGGTGTAGTGCTCAGGTGTATCCTGTTGTGTGTACATGCGTGCGTTTCTGGTTGTGTATATAATAATAATATAATATTAATAATAATAATTAATTAACGGTTTATTGAAAAAATTCTGCAGCCCGAAGGCTGAAAATATACATTGAACATAAATGACTTATTACATATATCCGTGTGTGTGTGTGTGTGTGTGTGTGTGTGTGTGTGTGTGTGTGTGTGTGTGGGTGTGTGTGTGTGGTGGGCTGCAGGTGCTGTGGTATGTGGTATGTGTGTGTGTGGTGACACACAGCACGCGTGTAACATACAAACACACTTAAGTATAACACACACACACTCGTGGTGTAGGCATGAGTGTCAGTGTATGTATGGATATATGTATGTATGTATGTATGTATGTATGTATGTAGCTGTCTGTCATCTATCTATCTACCAATGAGTTTATGAGTTTATTTATACATTTATAATCCAACTCTATGGATGTATTTATGTGAACGTCGGGAGTTGATGCTGAACAGGACCTCGGGTTCGGGTGTACTCATGTCCCCCTCCACCCCCTTCTCCCTCCCTCTCCTCTACCTCCCCCCCTCTCCCCCCTCCCCCTCTCCCCCCTCCCCCAGCCCCTCTCCCCACCCCCCCCCCTCTCCACCCCCCAGCCCTCCCACCCCGCCCCTCTCCCACCTCCCCCCAGCCTCCACTCCCACCCCCAGCCCCTCTCCCACCTCCCCCCAGCCCCTCTCCCCTCCCCCACCCTCCCCCCTCCCCCCCTCTCCCACCTCCCCCCAGCCCCTCTCCCCTCCCCCCCCTCCCCCCTCCCCCAGCCCCTCTTCCACCTCCCCCAGCCCTCCCTCCCACCCCCAGCCCCTCTCCTCCCCACCCCCCCCCCCCCAGCCCCTCCCCACCTCCCCCCAGCCCCTCCCTCCCCCAAGCCCCTCTCCACCTCCCCCCTAGCCCCTCTCCCACCTCCCCCACACCTCCCCCCAGCCCCTCTCCCACCTCCCCCCAGCCCTCTCCCACCTCCCCCCCTAGCCCCTCTCCCACCTCCCCCCAGCCCCTCTCCCCACCTCCCCCAACCCCTCCTCCACCTCCCCTAGCCCCTCCCCACCTCCCCCCAGCCCCTCTCCCACCCCCAGCCCCTCTCCCCCCCCAAGCCCCTCTCCCACCTCCCCCAGCCCCTCTCCACCTCCCCAGCCCCTCTCCCACCTCCCCCAGCCCCTCTCACCTCCCTAGCCCCCCTCCCACACTCCCCCACCCCTCACCCCCAGCCCTCCCACCTCCCCCAGCCCCCCCTCCCCACCCTCCCCACCTCCCCCCTCCCCTCCCCCTGCCCTCCCACCTCCCCCCAAGCCCTCCACCTCCCCCCAGCCCCTCTCCCACCTCCCCCCAGCCCCTCCCCTCCCCCCAAGCCCCTCTCCCCTCCCCAGCCCCTCTCCCACCTCCCCCCCAGCCCCTCCCACCTTCCCCCAGCCCCTCTCCCACCTCCCCAGCCCTCTCCCACCTCCCCCCAGCCCCTCCTCCCACCTCCCCCCAGCCCTCTCCCACCTCCCCCTAGCCCCTCTCCCACCTCCCCCAGCCCCTCTCCCACCTCCCCCCAGCCCCTCTCCCACCTCCCCCAATGTCCCACCTCCCCAAGCCCCTCCCACCTCCCCCCAAGCCCCTCTCCCACCTCCCCAGCCCCTCCCTCCCCCAGCCCCTCCCCACCTCCCCCCAGCCCCTCTCCCACCTCCCCCCAAGCCCTCTCCCACCTCCCCCACCCCCCCCCACCCCCTCCCACCTCCCCCCCAGCCCCCTCCCACCTCCCCCCCCTCTCCCCCCCCAGCCCCTCCCACCTCCCCCAAGCCCCTCTCCCACCTCCCCCAGCCCCTCTCACCTCCCCCCCAAGCCTCTCCCACCTCCCCCAAGCCCCTCCCACCTCCCCAGCCCCTCTCCCACCTCCCCCAAGCCCTCTCCCCACCTCCCCCAGCCCCTCTCCCCCTCCTCCAGCCCCTCCCACCTCCCCCAGCCCTCTCCCACCTCCCCAAGCCCCTCTCCCACCTCCCCCAGCCCCTCTCCCACCTCCCCCCAGCCCCTCCCTCCCCCAGCCCTCTCCCACCTCCCCAGCCCCTCCCACCCCCACCCCCCACCTCCCTACCCCACTCCCACCTCCCCCCCACCCTCCCCCCCCCCCTCCCACCTCCCCAGCCCCCCTCCCACCTCCCCCCAGCCCCTCCCACCTCCCCCAGCCCTCTCCCACCTCCCCCAGCCCCTCCCACCTCCCCCTAGCCCCTCTCCCCCTCCCCCAGCCCCTCTCCCACCTCCCTCTGGGTCGTGTACAAGTGATATGGTGGTATTGTCTGTGTCTGTCTGTCTGTTTGTTGTGTGTGGTAGTTGTGGTAGTAGTAGTATACCCACACATACCATTATCCTTTATGTATTTACAAGACAGAGTGAAGACGCACATAACAAACAGGTGGGGCGCCTCACACAAGTGGTGGGCAGCCTCTACACAGGAGAAACACAAACACAGGAGGAGGAGGTGGTGGTGCGTCTCATAAACACAGGAGTGAGGAGGGTGGTGGTGTGCCTCTATAAACACAGGAGGAGGATGGGGTGCCCCAAACACAGAGTGAGATGAAACAGGGAGGAGGTGTGGTGGTGCGCCTCTATAAACACAGGGGTGAGGAGGGTGGTGGTGCCTCTATAAACACAGGAGGAGGATGATGAGCCTGGAACAATGGAGAGGTGGGCACCCAAACACAGGAGTGAGGAGGGTGGTTGTGCCTCCATAAACACAGGAGTGGAGAGGATGGTGGTGGTGTGTTGCGCCTCTATAAACAGGGGTGAGGAGGGTGGTGGTGGTGCGCCCAAAACACAGGGGTGAGGAGGGTGGTGGTGCGCCTCTATAAACAAGCAGGGGTGAGGAGGTGGTGGTGCCCCATAAACACAGGATGAGGAGGGTGGTGGTCGCCTCTATAACACAGGAGGAGAGGTGGTGAAAAGTGCCTTTAAAACAGGGTGAGAGGGAGGAATGGGAGGAGGCAAAACTCCTCATAAACAGGGGTGAACCCAACACTGGAGGAGGTGGTGGTGTGCGCTCTAACACAGGAGGAGAGGAAAGGAGTGTGAGGTGGTTAGTGCCTCATAAAGAGATACAAACACAGGTGAGGAGGGTGGTGTGCGCCTCTATAAACACAGGAGTGAGGAGGGTAGGTGCGCCTCTATAAACACAGGGTGAGGAGGGTGGTGGTGCGCCTCTATAAACACAGGAGTGAGGAGGGTGGTGGTGCCCCACAAAGCCACACACAGCATGACCACAGCACCCACAGTCCCCAGCAGCCCCAGTGCCAGTGATGATGCTGCCTCTACCCCAAACCCCATATGCTTGCCACACATCCAAACACACGTGACATGAGAAGAGGAGGTGAGGAGGTGGTTGTGAACAGGGGGTGAGGAGGTGAGTAGGGTATTGAAATACGGCAGTGGGGGAGAGTGGTGAGATGTGGGGAGAGGAGGTGGTGGAGGAGGTGTAGGGGGGAGGATGGTAGTGGTGAGGAGGGGAGGGTAGTGGTGGAGATGATGGAGTGGGGGTAGAGGTAGTAGTGGGAGGTAGGGTATGGTGGGGAGTGAGTGAGGGGGAGAGGTAGTGTGGGAGGAGGTTAGTGGGTGGGGAAGTGAGTGGTAAGGAGGAGGGTAGTGTGGTGGAGGAGAGTGGTGGTGGGAGGAGGGTAGTGGTGGTGGAGGAGGTAGTGGTGGTGAGGAGGTAGGTGGTGGAGGAGGGTAGTGGTGAAGAGGTGGGAGATGTAGTCGTGGTGGAGAATGAGTGGTGGTGGAGGAGGGTAGTGGTGGTGGAGGAGGGTAGGTGGGAGGAGGGTAGTGGTGGTGGAGGGGGTATGGTAGGAGGAGGTAGTGGTGGTGGAGAAGGGTAGTGGTGGTGGAGGAGGGTAGTGGTGGTGGAGGAGGGTAGTGGCCTTGACTATGAAGGTCTGGGTCAGTGGTGTCTGGGGGGCATCACACACACACCCTCCCACCTACACCCCACCTACACCCCACCAAGACCCCACACACACACCCTCCCACCAACACCCCCACCCATACCCCCTCCCACCCACACCCTCCCACCCACAAACCCCACCCAGACCCCACCCACACCCTCCAAACCCCACCCACACCCTCCCCACCCCACCCACAACACCCCAAACCCTCCCACCCAGACCCACCCACAACCCCACCCACCAACCCCACCCACACCCCACACCCTCCACCCACACCCCACCCACACCCCTCCCACCCACACCCTCCCACCCACACCCTCCCACCCAGACCCCAACCCACACCCACCCACACCCTCCCCACCCACACCCCTCCTCCCCACCACACCCCCACCTCCCAAACCATCCCCACCCACCCTCCCACACCCTCCCCACCCACACCCCCACCCACAACCCCCTCCCCACCCACACCCTCCCACCCACACCCCTCCCCACCCCACACCCCCCACCCACCCACACCTCCCACCCACATCCCTCCCACCCACACCCTCCCACCCACATCCCTCCCACCCACACCCCTCCCCACCTACACCCCTCCCACCCACATCCCTCCCACCCACATCCCTCCCACCCACATCCCTCCCACCCACACCTCCCACCCACACCTCCCACTCACACCCTCCCCACCTACACACCCTCCCACCCACACCTCCCACCCACACCCTCCTCCACTCCCATCCCCTCCCACCCACATCCCCTCCCCACCCACACCCACACCCTCCCCACCCACACCCCTCCCACCCACACCCACCCACACCCCACCCACCCTCCCACCCACAACCCACCCACACCCCTCCCCACCCACACCCCCACCCACACACCTCCCCACCCACACCCCACCTCACACCCCTCCCACCCACACCTCCCACCCACACCCCCTCCCACCCAACCTCCCCACCCACACCCCTCCCCACCTACCCCACCACACCTCTCCCACCCACACCCTCTCCCACCCACACCCTCCTACCCACACCTCCCCACCCACACCTCCCACCACACCCCCACCCACACCACCCTCCCCACCCACACCCCCATCCACACCCTCCCACCCACACCCCCCCCACCCACATCCCTCCCACCCATCCCTCCCACCCACCCCCTCCCACCCAGACCCCACCCACACCCCCCTCCCACCTGGACCCCACCCACACCCCTCTCTCCCACCCACACCTCCCCACCCACACCCCCTCCCACCCACACCCCTCCCACCCCACCCTCCCCACCCAGACCCCCACCCACACCCTCCCACCCACACCCCCTCCCACCTACACCTCCCACTTACACCCTCCCCACTTACACCCCTCCCACCCAGACCCCCACCCACACCCCCCCCCCTCCCACCCAGACCCCTTCACCCACACCCTCCCACCAAGACCCCACCCACACCCTCCCCACCACACACCTCCCAACCACACCCTCCCACCACACCCTCCCAACCACACCCCTCCCACTCTACACCCTCCCACCCACACCCTCCAACCCACACCCTCCCACCCACACCTCCCACCCACACCCCTGCCACCCACCACACCACACCTCTCCCACCTCACCCTCCCAAACATCTCCTACCCACACCTCCCCACCACACCCTCCCACCCACACCTCTCCCAACCACACCCTCCCAACCACACCCCTTCCAACCACCCCTCCTACCCAAACGTCTCCCAACATTACCCACCACTCACACACCCCCTCCCACTCCACACCCTCCGAACCACACCCCTTCCAACCACACCCTCCTTCCCACACCCTCCCACCCACACACTCTCCCACCCACACCTCCACCTACACCCCCTCCCCACCCACACCCCCTCCACCCACACCCTCTCCCACTCCACACCCCCACATCACCTCCCCTCCACACCCACACCCCTCCCCCCCCCACATCAATCCTCCCAACTCAGCCTCTTCCCACCACACACCCTCCCACCTACACTCTCTCTCCCACCCACATTCCCACCTACCACCCTCCCCACCCACACCTCTCCAACCACCCTCCCACCCACATCTTTCCCCACCCACACCCCCTCCACCCACACTCCCTCCCACCCACACCCCTTCCACTCCACACCCTCCCACTTACACCCTCCCACACACATTCCCTCCCACCCTCCCACCACACCCCCTTCCCACCTGAAGCCCCTCCCCACTCACACCCTTTCCATCCCACCCCCTCCCACCCACACCCCTTCCATCCCATTACCTCTCCCCACCTACTACCCCTTTCCACCTACACCCCTTCCACTCAGCCTGAACCCACCCACATCCAGTCATGACATTCACTGCATCCAGCGACCACCCACCCACATCCAACTAGGCCATACCACCCACATCCAGCCAGTTCACCCACCTCCACAGCCCACCCACCTCCACTAGGCCCACCCACCCACCCACATTCAGCAACGTCACCCATTCCAGCTTACTCCAACCCACCCACCCACCACCCTCCATTCTTTTCACCCAGCTGCCCACCCACCTCCACCCACTCCACTCTCCACCCTACTCCATCAGATACTTGACCTTGTAATAAGAGAGGGAAGTCGGTGAGAGAGAGGGAGAGAAGGATGAGAGGAGGAGAAGGAGGAGAGATAATGGAGAGAGAGGAGGAGGAGGAAGGTGGAGGACGGAAGGAAGATGGAGGAGGGAGGAAGGTGGAGGAGGAGAGAGGGAAACTGGGATAATTTAGGAGAGAAGTAGAATGATGGTGGGGTGAGCGAATATTAAAAAAAGGAGGAAGATTAAGGGAGGATAAACGGTAATAATAATGATAATAAAACAATAACAAGGAAAAATAATTAAAATTGCAACAATAATAAATATTTATTACTACTACTACTACACTACTACCAATAATAATAATAATAATAATAATAATAATAATAATAATAACAAATATATTTCTCAAGGAAACAAACTATAACCCTGAATAATGAAATTGAGGATTTAAAGCATAAAACGGGTTTGTTAAGTCATTATGTGAGCCAAACTTTACATAAAATACAGACTACAAATAAACTGTATTAACTGTGGCTGTAGTTTTGTATTCAAGAGTTTTGCTTTAACAACCAAGGTTATAATGAATTGCGTGTGAGTCATAATTGTGCACAGAAGTGTGTAGGGTGGGGATGTAGTGTAGGTGGATGTGTGTAGGTGGATGTAGGTGATGTAGGTGGGATGAAGTGTAGGTGGTTGTAGTGTGGTGGATGTAGTGTAGGGATGTAGGTGAGGATGAAGTGTAGGTGGGGATGTAGAGGTAGGTGATGTAGGTGGGGATGAAGGTAGGTGATGTAGTGTAGGTGATGTAGTGGTGATGTAGGTGGGGATGAAGGTAGTGGATGAGTGTAGGTGATAGTGTAGGTGGATGTAGGTGGGATAGTGGTGATGAGTGTAGTGACGTAATGTGGATGTAGGTGGGGATGAAGTGTAGGTGGATGTAGTGTAGGTGGTTGTAGGTAGGTGGACGTAGTGGGGTGACGTAGGTGGATGTAGGTGGATGTAGTGTAGGTGGATGTAGGTGGGGATGAAGCGAGGTGATGTAGTGTAGGTGGAGTAGTGTAGGTGGAGTAGTGTAGGGTGGATGTAGGTGGGGGATATAGTGTGGTGGGGATGAAGCTGTAGTGACGTGGCGGTAGGTGGATGCAGTGTGGGTGACGTAGGTGGGGATTATAGTGCAGGTGACGTAGTGTAGGTGGACGTAGTGTAGGTGACGTAGGGGATGTTGCTGGGTTATGTAGGAATAAAATCTAAGAGACGTAAATTGTAGGTGGGCAGGGGGCATGGGTGAGGTTAACTAGGTGACATACTCACTCCACCTGCTGAACCTCCTGGACAAAAACCAGTTTTGGCCGGAAGGTAGGGGGAGGGGAGGGAGAGGGGGGGCAGGTAGAGGGGGGTGGATTATGCTTTGAAGGTGGTAGGGAGGAGGGGGAGAGGTGGTGAAGTGGAGGAAGGTGCAGAGAGGGGGAAGAATGAAAGAGGGAGGAAGCATAAAGAGGGGGTAATAGGGTGATAAAGAGAGAAGATGGGGGTGGAGGTCAAGGGGAAAGAAGATGCGTGAGGAGAAGAGAAGGGAAAGGAGAGAGGGGAAGAAGGGGGGGTAGAATGAGGATATGGGAAAAGTGGAATGGGAGGGTGTTGGTGATAAGGAGTACAATGGAAGTGAAAAGAGGGAAGAGGTAAGGAAGGAGGCCAATCGCGAGAAGGAGGGCCAGGATTGAGGAGGTGGGTGGGGGAAGGGGAGGGGAGAGGACAGGCGTGAGGGGACTGGATCAACAGGTAACAACTCCAACATGGGTCACGGTGTGGGTGGTGAAGGTTGGACGCACCTGTGTATGTCGGGGATGGGGGTGGGTGGGGACGGAGGCATGGGCGGGTGGAACCAGATGTGACCCCGACAGCGTTAGGGTGTGGGCGGGTACGAGGAGGGAGGGCGAGGGGGCAGATCGTGGGAGAAATGCAACTGGGCACGGCGCAGAGAGAGAGAGAGAGAGAGAGAGAGAGAGAGAGAGAGAGAGAGTCAGACAGACAGTGAGAGAGACAGACAGACAGACAGACAAAAAGAGAGAGTTAACAAGCAATAAAAATCCCATATTAAAGGAAGCTCTATTGATGAAAACAACTACAACATTACAAGAAAAAGACAATTGAAAAAAAATAAAAAAAAAAAAAGTACTTTGATATGTGTCTTCCAAGTGACCCTCAGACCACCAATTATAGTATGACTCACTCAGGTAGGCCAGGGAGGTCAGTGACCGCCTCAACACTATAGAGAAGTCAGGTCAGGTCAGGTCAAGTCTTACCTACTACTGTAGTTAGTGCCGTCAGGTTTAAGATGAGAATGGACCTCAGAACATAAGAAAATAAGGCTGCATAATACTGACAGCATTTGTTCTTCCAATATTAAGTATTGCATCTCTGGCGAGGTTAAATTACTACATTTTTAACTCACCTCAGTTTATTTAGATCCTCCTGTAATGCATTTGAATCGCCCGAATTAACGGTTATCTTATGGTGTCTCCAGGCTCAGTATTGAATCAATTATTATTTATTATATACATAAACTAACATAGATATGGCATTAGACAGCAACATAATTAAATTTGCTGATGACACTAAATAGGACGTGTTATCAAATCTGACGAGGACTCGGCAAACCAGGAAGATCCAAACAAATTTTTCCAATGGTCTGAAAAATGGCAGATGAAATTCAACGTCGACAAATGTAAGTACCACTATAGGAGATGTAAAACAGGGAAACCAGATACCAGATGAACAACGATGCCATAGAGAAACCCGACTGCGAGAGAGATTTAGAGTAATGATAAGCAAGAACCTTAAGCCAACTAAACAATGTGTTTTTTGTCGTAAAAAGGCTAATAAAGTACTGGGTTCATACAAAAGGAGTGTTAGTTACAAGACTAAGCGAGGTCATCCAAAACTGTATCTTTGCTTTTGTGAGACCACACCTGGATTACGCAAAGCCTGCCTGGTCAACAGATACAGAATGGATATAGAATCCTTGGAAAGAATTCAGAGGAGAATGACAAGACTAATCCCGCATAGGGAACCTTTGAGAGAGACAGGTTGATTTTAATTGCACCTTGAGAGACGTAGAGCGAGGGGCGACCTGATAGAGGGGAAAAGGGGAAGGCAGGGTAAATAAGGTATTCAAATGGTTCCAAACCAGGAGCGAACTGCAACAGTTTGCTTATTTGAAACAAATTTAGATTTAGTGAAATAGGTAAACACTGGTTTGAAAACAGAGTAGTGGATGAATGGAAAAGTTAACAAATATCATCATTAACTCGAATACGCTGAATTGCTTCAAACATAGGTTGACAATAGGGGTTGGGTAAAACGGACTGCCCTGCAGGTAACAAGCCCGCTGCAGTTTCCCTCCATTCTTATGTTCCTATGTTCTACAGACAGACAGACATATCCACATATAAATTTGACTTATATTTTTCACTTTGAGATTTCACTAAATATTAACTCCTAAATCTTTGACTTGGTCTTACCTGAGTGTTTGTCAGCATGTATACAGGAGTGGTCAGAAAAATAGCAAAATGTAATTCAACACCAGCAAGTATGTACTTAATATTAGAAGAACAATTACTGTCAATGTATACAGCCTTACAACATCAACCTTGAAACAGACTTAGGGCATCTTGTGTGTTCTGACCTTCGACCTAGAAAAAACAGTGCGTTAACGTTCGAAATAAGGCAAACAGAATATTAGGCTTTTTCCAGGTATATAGGACAAAGTGGCCTTTTGTCAGAGAGAGGGAAGTGATTGATGACAGTGAGGAAATACAAAGCATTAAACAGCTACTTCTCTTTTATCAGTTTTCACAGAAGAAATTCCAGAGGGGAACTGATATTTAGGAAAGGAAGAAAAGAAATTAAAGAATATCACTATCAGAAAAGAGGATGTTCTAGGAAGATAAAAAATTGAAGAAGACAAAACTCTGGGCCGGATGAAATTTTTCCTCGAGCTTTTAAGAGGCGAATGAACAGATCCCTCGTAAATTTATTTATTTAGACACGGAGTTGTGCCAGACTTGTGAAACAGGCAAATGAAAATTATATTCAGGAGACAGAGCATCAGCGTCTAAATTACCGGTCGACAGTTTGACGTCAGTAGTGGGGAATTTCTTAAATCAATTATAGCAGATAGCATCTGATCGCATTTTAGAGAAAAGCAAATTAATCTACGACTCTCAAATATGGCCTATAAAGGAAAATCTTGTCTAACAAATCTGCTGACGTGTTTTAGGAAAGTCTGAGGTAGTAGATAATGAAGAACATGATGTTATTTACTTAGACTTTAGCAAAGCATTTGATACTACCAGAGGCTTCTGAGAAAAATTAAGGCCATGTAATGAGGAAAGTTTTAAATTGATATAATCATGGCTCACCGATAGAACGCAGAGGGTCAAAGTGATGGAAGCAAAACCCAGCAAAACCAGGGGCCCTCTAGGCCGCATCAGGCCCACTCTGCACACACATAAAAACGATCTAGATACTGGGATCAGCAGTGACATAAGCAAGTTTGCTGATGACACAAATAAGGATTACACCTAAGCAGGATGCAAATGCATACAGGAGGATCTAAATAAACTGCAAGAGTGGTCAGAAAAATGGCAATGAAATTCAACACCAGCAAGTGCAGGCACTAATATTGAAGAACAAACACTGTGAATGTATACAGCCCAACAAACATCAACCCAGAGAAGTCAGACTCCAGAAAGAGACTTAGGGTACTTAGAAGCCCGGACCTACGGCCTCAGAAACTGCGTTAATAAGCCTTAAAATACAAATAGAGATAGGTCTCATATTCAGAAGTGTAAGAACAAGAGTGCAGAGAATCTTATTGCAACCAGTCTTGAAGCCAGTCAGGCCGCACCTCGATTATCGGTTCAGTTCTATGCCCTTATTATAGAATGGATATCAATTAACTGAGTCTGCAGCGAAGAATGACGAAATGATCCCAGACCTGAAACCCCCCCATATCAAGATAGTTAGAAACTAAACTGCATTCCTAGAAAGACGAAGAAAGAGATATGATAGAAGTATTTAAGTAGAAAGGAATCAATAAAGGCGATATAGACAAAGTTCTTATAATATCCGAGCAGATAGGACCCACAGCAACATTTAAGCGGACAAGTTTAGCAGGAGACAAAAACGAAACCGGTTCACAACAGGGTGGTGACGAGTGAAACGCTTAGCAATCTGAAAAACAAGGAACGCTGGAAAGTTTTCAAGAGAGTATGATAGATTCATGGATGTTAGGAGTGGTATTAATCCCTCGACAGGATACAAGTGGCCAACCGGCCTATCAGACTTTATGTTTTTATAATCTATGTTCTTAATGAAGCAACCAAAACCAAAGGAACAAACTAAAAGTCTTAATGACTCACCATACGACGGATCTCTCACCAGGACCCCCAGCTAACCCGCAATTAATGGTAGGGTTGGAGGACGATGGTGGCTGAACTGGGGTGGAGGGTAGGGGTGGGGTGGGTGAGTGAGGGGAGATGGGTGGGTGGTGGGTGTGAGGGGAGGTGGGTGTAAGAGGGAGGGTTGGGTGTGGTATAAATGGGGGTGAGGGTAGGGGTGGGGTGGCAGGGGAGGTGTGGAGGGAGGTGGATGATGTGGGTGTGAGGCAGGTGTGGGTGAGGGATGCATTGCGCTGTGTGGGCGGACTTGTGTCTCTGGAAGTGTTCAAGGTAAGTGGGCTGGGTGTTGTGTGCACGTGTAGTATTTTTAATATTTGTGTCGATTCCTGTGTGTGTGTGCGCGTGTGTGTGTGGGCATTTTGTGTGTGTGCGCGCGTGTGTGTGGGCATTTTTGTGTGTGTGTACATACTGTAAGTGCATCTCTATGCAACATTCTATAAAGCCACACAAGAGAATTTCTTTGTGTGCGTGGTTTTATGTTTATAGACAAATTTGTTTTTAAAGGTAAAAAACATATTAAGCATCCGTGTATACATTCCAGTACGCGTTTATGTAGGTGTGTTGTATTACTGTGTTAGAAGGAGGATTAAGAAGAGAGAGAGGAATGGAGCAAGAGAGGAAGAGGTGATTAAGGAGATGGAGGAAGGAAAGGTCAAGTTAGGTTGGTAGGTGGCGGAACCTGTACTACTTATCCCACGTCTCCCACCACCACACCTGTTCAACAAAAATTGCCTTACTCAGACGAGAGAAAGCCCCAAACATCCACTCGAGTTACGACAAAAGAAGATCTCTCAAACACCCTTACGATAAAATACCCCTCCACCTTCCCCTCCCCCATCCTTTGGGAGAGGGAGTTTAATAGAATACTCCAGATGATACAAATTTTACATAATATTTCCTTGAGATAAATAAATAGCATTTCAAAATACAAGAGAGCTCAAGTTCTCAACAGCTCAGCCATATTAACATAATATATCCACTTATCCAAAGTTTTGGTTAAATAAACTGCTTCAATTCACCTGTTTCAATTCAATTCAGCTCTTTAACCTTGAGACTAGGTCCATCGTTCAAAGGAAATAACATAGTCCCCAAAGAAGAGCTAACTCTAAAGACGATGATTTAACCCCTTGAGGAAGATAATAACCCTTGGAATAATTACGTAAACCTTTGAAGACATTATTTAACCATAGAAGACGATAATTAACCCTTTGAAGCAAAACTATGATTTAACCCTTAACAAGACGATACTTAACCCTTTGAAACATATGAACTTTAGACGAGGATAACCTTGGGGACAATGATTTAACCTTTGAGGACAGATGATTTAACCCTTTGAGGCACTAAGATTTAACCCTTGAAGACGATAATTTAACCCTTTAGGCACCATGACTAACCTTTAGGGACGATGATTTAACCTTCCGGACGATTATTTAACCCTTGAGGACGATGATATTTAACCCTCGATAACTATAATTTAACCCTTTGAGGTCACGATGATTTAACCCCAAGACGATAATTCTAACCCTTTGAGACCAATTCTAACCCTTTTGAGGCACGACGATTTAACCTTTGAGAGACTATAACAACCGTTGAAGACGATGATTTAACCCTTTGAGGACTATAATTTAACCCTAGGCACGATGATTTAACCTTTGAAGACGATAATTTAACCCTTTAAGAAACGATGATTTAACCCTTTGAGAACGATGATTTAACCCTTTGAGAACGATGATTTGACCCTTTGGGGACGAGATTAACCCTTCGAGAACGAAGGATTAACCTTGAGGACGATGATTTAACCTTCAGGGGACGATTATTTAACCCTTTGGGGGGACAATGATTAACCCTTTGAGGACGATGATTTAACCCTTTGAGGACTATATTTAACCCTTTGAGGCACGATGATTTAACCCTTTGAAGACGATAATTTAACCCTTTGAGAACGATAATTTAACCCTTGAGGACTATAATTTAACTCCTCGAATACGCTGAATAGCTTCAAATATAGGTTGGGTGCTTACTATGAGCAATAGGGGTTGGGTAAACAGGACTGCCCATTATGGGCCAATAGGCCCGCTGCAGTTTCCTCCATTTTGATGTTCTTGAGGACGATTGTTAAATTATCGTCCTCAAAGGGTTACGCCGCTCGTTATCTTCAAAAGCTTAAGTCTTCCTCAGGGTTGTCATCTTCCTCAAAGGGTTAAGGTTTGAGAACAATGTTATCCAAAATGGCGTATTCTTTTTGCTCTTAGACTTTACTGTAGGGATGTAGTGAGTATTCCGGATTATAGTCTCGAATGTACAGCGTAAGCAAAATTCCCGACATTTCAACATGAGAAAAAATAAGGAGTCTGCACAGGCCGGTTGGCCTGTGCATGGCAGCGCCCTGTCGAGAGTTACTACCACTCTCTATCGTCCATGAATCAATCTAGCCTCCTTTAAAACTTTCTCCATGTTCCAGCACTTACTACAAAGTTGCTAAGCTGTCCACTCATCCACCAAACCATCATGTAAAACCAGTTTCTTCCCATCTCCCTCTTAAACCTAAATTTTTCCAACCTAAATCCTTTGCTCCGAGTCCTATCCTGCTTTGATATTATAAGAACTTTATCTAGACTTTTATGATTCCTTTCACCCACTTAAATACTTCTATCACATTCTCCTGCATCTTTCGTTCTTTTAGAATGCAAGCTTAATCTATCCTGATGTGGAAGGTTTCTAAGTCCGGAATATTTTCGTCATTCTTCGCTGCACCGACTCCATCTTCTATAATAAGGGCACCAGAACTGAAACGCTATAATCGAGGTGCGGCCTGACTAGCGCAAGATATAATTACAATATGATCCCGCATTCTTATTACTTACTTTTGGATATAAAACCTATATTTATCTATTTATACTTGGTTTAATATTTATATCCAGGGTGACATATATTGGTTTTATCATATATTAAACACATCCAGAATATGAAAAATCATACAATGAATAGAAACAAAAATACCAGTACATTATTTTTTATTAACAAATTCAGAACTGTCTCAACCTGAAAAAAAAAATATTTCCTGCAATTTATTATTAACTTATTATTATTAATATTATTATTATTATTATTATTATATTATTATTATTATTATTATTATTTTGTTTTTTATTTTATACGCTTATTACATTAATTTTTCACAAATACCACCTAATGCTTCAGAGCTGCGACCTGATTTATTTCCGTTAAAACTCGTACATTGTGCTAAAACTGATAATACCACCTGGCGTTTTATTTCGATTTACCGTGTTGATTAATAGCCAAGGCTACAGTGAACGATCCTGTCGGTCAGAGGTGATCCCCAGATTTTTTAGTAACTTAAGTTTCAGATTTTTACACATTGTATATAGATTTTTAAAAATTTATACCAAATGATATTAATCTTTTTACAGAGATTTTATTAAATTTTGTCTTTTTTTATACAGATTTCCAGTGTCATTGTGGTTTTCATACGAATTTTTATTGAACAGATTATAGGTTGACTATTAAGCAGATTTTTACATATATTATAGATTTAATAGTTTTCTATGATTTTTGTGATTAGCCTTCCTTTCCGTATTTTGTACATCGAGTTTCAAAATATATATATGTATAAGAATTTTTACCAGTATATAATAAATTATATATTTTAAAATTACTACAAGATGAATTACTTAATGAATAGAAATAAAATTCCCTCCTCTCTCTCTCTCAATACCTGAAAAATGACGAATAAAAACCAACTTTAATTTTATATTACGCTAAAAGGATTAGCGATAATTTCACCAACAAAAAACATTTTCCCCGAGTTTCAATTTAGCTCAGAAATTTGGCGCATAAAAAAAAAACGGGAGAAACGAGCAGTTTTGTAAGTCGTTACTGGGAGGAGGGCGGGTGGTGCGTAACCCCAAGTGGGGCTGCACCTCTGTCGTTGCCACGATCCCAGAAAGGTTGAAGGTGCTGACATGAGGAGAGAGAGAGAGGTGAGAGGGGGTGAAGAGGGGTGGAAAGGAGTGTTAGGTGTGATAAAATCTTTCTGGGTGTAACAAGGATGTTTAAAGGAATAGGGGGTTTATGGGTGGGGGTGCCGTGTATGCAGGTCAGAGTTTGTGTGTATGGGTGGGGAGTTTGAGTCTCTGAAAGGAAAGATGTTATATTATTAAGATGATGGTATGTACATGTATGATGCATGTATGTATGTATGTATGTATGCGTTTCGATTTAACGTCTAAACAATCAATAAAACCCAAATAAACTCCAAGTCAAATAAAACTCGACAAAGACTTTCAACTTCCACAGAATAAACATAATGGCATTTTCTCCTCAGTGTTTTCTCAATAAGTCGACGATAAGATAACACAAAATTATTAATATCACAATTAATTTTACTAATACTTATATTAAAATTAATTATAAATTACAACTTAATATTTTTTAATTTCATGAGTGTAATTAGTCCAGTTAATGGGTGATGTAGGGTATTTTATATAAGTTTATTTGTGTTTAAAATTTAACTTGAATGTTTGTCACATATAAATTTCAAGTTGCTAAATGTGCTGATAAGTGATGATTATTATTATTATTCAACTCTGTGTAAGACGGAGATTCAGTATAATATAGATTTATACACAAATAAAAAGAAATACTATATTTGATGCGAAATTTTACCTGAAAACAGATGTTTATATTCATGGTACGTAAGTAATGTTAAATCGTCACGTCTTCACACCCCAACATAAAAAATTATCATACATCATCCTGTACTTCTCTCTCTACCTCAAGGTCAAATAATTTAACCGATCATACTGTAGTTGTCAATTATATTATTTCCTCGAGCGAATATTCACCGATGTTTATATGTATAATTTGACATCAAGACCATTTGAACTTGGAACAGTTTGCTGCGTGATTAAAAATATCGTCTAGTCATTGTCAGGTGGATGACATTCTTCCAACTTGGCAACGCTGAGATGCTATAATATGCGCTGTATATGTTTGATTTAAGAAATACCTTATATGAAAAAAAAAAATATTATTTTAAGTTGAGTCAAAAACCATGAGATATAATCACATGGGATAAAAATACGACTTTTCGAAGAAAATACGTAAATAGATTTTTTTAAGAATATATAATATTTATTTTAATATCTCTCCAAGGCAAGGACAAAATTTAAGGTGTTGAATATTGCATTTGGGCGTACCTATCGTCACTGTTTATATGTGTTTGCATCTACTGTGTCACCGGTAATTTGTCTGTATTTGTATTCTCTGCCTCTCATCATTGTATTGTTTTATGCCGAGGCATAAATCTGGACTAATATAGTGTTGTACACTAGGTGTTTTTGATTATTTTCTCCCCATGAAGCAAAATTATTTATGTTTGGGGGAATTTTCATGTATATATTGATGTATTTAGTTGTGTAATAATTTTCTAGAATGTATTGCAGCATTTTGTGTTTTTGGTTTTAACTTCCTTGTGTAAGCTTTGATCAGAGTAGAACAACTAGACCTTCCCAGACCCATCTGGTTCTTTTACTTTAGAATCGTCTGCTGAGATAAGCAGCCGCGAGGGGCTTGCTGGACGCTGGAAAGTTTCAAAAGGAGGCTGAATAGATTCATGGATGATAGAGAGGTAACTTCTTCGAGGGAACATGCAGGCCAACCGGCCTCTGCAAACTCATATTTTCTTATGTCAGTCAACCGTTCCGCTCAGAGTGTAAAGAATATACCTAAGAAGACAGTTGAAGATAATTGTACTTAAGTATTGTGAATTGTGCTCAATATAAAGTGAAAAAACTGAATTTGACACTGGTAGTGTGCGCTTCTATATATATTCAAGTGAGAGGTCCAGCTGTGAAAACCCACCTGTTTACGGTGTTGTGAAAGAATTAGTGACTATTTAAGACGACTACCGTGCGCAAGCGATTTCTTTCGAGGAATTACCGAGACTGGCGGGACAGCCAGTGGTAATTCGGATGACACTTGAGATATCTACTGGTACACACTGACCTGACCGATATCAACAGTGGTGGAAGCTGGGAAGCAGTGAAAGGAGGATCGTAACAGTATGTCTCTCTGTATGTTTAATGTTTGTCTGTTTGTGTTTGTCTATTTCTATCTGATGGTTAGATTTAATTTCACCATCTCTTAAGCTGATATATTGAGATATAAAAGGACACGTACTATTCAGATCCATTGGTATCAATGGATCTTAATTTACAACATAAACCAGTATCTCTATTTTTTACCGATCTTTCTTCCTTTCTTTCTTTCTTTACTTCTATATCCTTCATGTTACTTTTTTTAAAACTAATTAAAGAATATGGAGAAAGTTAAGATAGGGAGGAGTGTGGGAAGTGGAGGGAAGAATTGAGATAGTGAGTCTCTCTCTCTCTCTCTCTCCCCCCCCCCCCCCCCCCCCCCCCCCTCAACGAACCATAAGACAGAAGAGGAGTTTCCAAGTATTATTTATAAGAATTAAATCATTGAAAGTGTAACATTTAGATTAGTAGCTTATGGTGTTGACATTGCAATATTACAATAATATAACAAATCACCGCACCCACAATGATAAAACTCACGATATTTAGAACAATTAAAACAAAAATGCAATAAATTTACAGTTGATGCTGATAATAAATGACAGTGATTTTCCATCAGAAACACTCCATATAACGGAATTCGTCCGTATATTCCGTTAGATGAGTTTCATATCTAAATCGACCCGATATAACGGACTTTTTTATATAGTTCTGTTGGACCGTTCCTCTCTATGTACTGCCACGACTCTATTCCTAGTCAAAATTGTGACTTTTTCTGACTTTTTCCTGCCTGACCTTCCTGCTTGTTTTTTTTCTGTGACTTTCCGTGAATTTTGAGTTTTTTTCCCCTGTCCTTTTTTCCTGTGACTTTTTTCCTGACCTTTTTGACTTTTTCCTAACTTTTCTGTGACTTTTGCCTTAATTTTTTTGACTTTTCTGTGATTTTCTTACATTTTTCCTATGACTTTTTTCTGAATTTGTTCCTGATTTTTTCTGTGACTTTTTCCTGTGACTTTCATGTGACTTATTTTTACTTTTTCCTGACCTTTTTTCTGACTTTTTCCGTTCACCTTTCGCATCCTTCGTTTACAGTTGGTTTATGTGAACAATACAGGTATATGAACAATGTACCTAGACAATGCAGGTATACAAACAATGTACCCTGAACAATACGGTATACAAACAATGTACCTAGACAATGCAGGTATGCAAACAATGTACCTAACAATGCAGGTATCAAACAAGTATGCCTAGACAATGCAGGTATGCAAACAATGTACCCCTGAACAATGCAGGTATATAAACAATGTACACAAGCGTATATGAACAATTCCTAACAATGCAGGTATACAAACAATACTAACAATGCAGTATCAACCCTGACAATGCAGGATATAAACAATTACCTAGACACAGGTATACAAAATTACCTAGACAATCGTATATACAACAAACACCTAGACAATGCAGGTATACAAACAATTACCTAGACAACTGCGGTATGCAAACAATATACCTAGACAATGCAGGTATATAAACAATGTACCTAGACAATGCAGGTATATAAACAATGTACCTAGACAATGCAGGTATACAAACAATGGTAAATAGTAAAGGCAATTTCGACAAAGCTTGGACCATGTTAATTTAATTGTCCTTGTTTAGATCAATCCATTGTTTACTTTTCACTGTCTCCCCAATAAGCTGAACCAATATAAATACACAAGGTTATTTTACCCCATTGAATATCTTAAGTATTTATCTGTCTTACGTTAGTTATCATTTTTATGGGGATGGCTATGAGCTTTGATTTTGACCCTTATATACAGCAGTCTAAGGGTTGTTATTGTGATAATGCGAACATAGTAGTAAGGGGGTGGGGGTGAGAGGGACAGATGTAGGGGGTGGTCAGAGGTAGAAGCTGTAAGTGATGCATGGGAAGGGAAGAGGAATAGGAGTAGAAAGGAGAAGGGAGGGAGGGTAAGTGAAACGAAGGTGAGACGGAGGTTGAGGAGAGGAAGAAGTGGTAGTGATAGGAGGGTATGGAAAAAGGGGTGGAGGTGAGATGTAGGGTGTTGATGGAGGATAGAAGAAGGAGGAAGTGATATAGACGGAGTTTAGTTTAACAAATTTATTGGCAAAGCTTGTAGTACAGTTTGCCTATTCACAGAGTAATTCAGTCAGGTCTTGACACTGAGGGTGGTATCACTTCTCACTGCCGCAGAACAGGGTTCATACACAAAGAAATACATCATATTCATTAACAGCTATATATGTTGTTACGCCGTCTCTTAATTACTCCAATATCAGGTTCTAGGCGTAACCAAACAAAAAAAGTGAAGTAAATTAAAAGGAAATAAAAATAAATAAAGTAAACCCTTAAGAATTTAATTAAATTAAATATTAACACAATAAAGAGCCTCGTAGGCTGTCACAACAAATCGATTCACTATCGAAACTTTTAAGACACAAATGATACTAAACATCGAAACATCAAAGAAGTGCTTAAATATATAGAATAAAAATAAAGCACTGGATTACGTTAACACTACATAAACATATAAAAATAACTAACACTGAAATTAACTAGGTGAAACAACACTGAATTACTTGAATGTAACTAAGCAAGCACTGATGGACACATAAGAGACATAAATAGGTACTCACATAAATATACCACATTGGTGGTGACAGGAACAGTCACAGAAATAAAATGAAGTATAAGTAACAGGTGACAAGTGTCACTCAAAAGAACGTGAACTGAATGACAAGGAGGACTGGACACTGAACTCCCGGTTAGTTGGACCACTATACGTATATAAATTCCTTGCTAAAAACCCGCCGGTGAAACATGGGTCGTTTAACGATGCAGATGGTCGTTAGAGACAAAAGAATGCTTGTTACAATACTAAATGAAGAAATAAGATGGGAACTGACAAATAATAACAGTTAAAACCTTAACAGCATAGGGTAAGGTGACTAGATTATATAATAGTAAATATAACACATCATTACAGGAATAATATGGAATATGGAAGCATGTTATATAACAAAAAAATAGAAAAATACGACACGGTCGTAACAATGTATATAGGGTCAGATTCATGTGGGTAATGTCACTGTTCACTGCCATGCAGGACAGAGGTTCGTACACAGAGAGATGCATCATATTGACACTATATATGAAGTCAGCTTCATGTGGGTAATATGTTCACTGCCATGCAGGACAGTTCGTAATAGGAAATACATCATATTCATTAGCAGTATATATGGGTCAGTGGTTCACATATTGGAGTCATATATTCTAATTGAAGACTAATCAGTGTGGGCTAGCAAATTTGGGATAAACAGCAAGAATGTCCTCAAGCACACCCTGATTCAATGTAGTAATTACATAGTTCAAGATACAATAAGTCAGGTGGCCTGAAGTCTTTGACAGTGTCACATTCAATAATATAGTTTCAAGTGTATGCTTTGAGGTTTATCACAAAGTTTACATGCTGAGTGTTCGGTATGGGTACAGCGTTACTAACCTGCCAGATGTGTCTTCCTAGCCTAATTCTGGCCACGACTACATCACATTGTCTGGTTCTGTCCTTATGCTGGCCATACCGGTACCTCTTGTCACAAAATTTGTCATATTTACTAATGCTACAACTGCCAGGTCTCTCTGCATTTCTTATTTCTTCTTGATCAGAGTTCATGAACCTGACTTGAATGTTTTAATTACAGCATTGGACAGGCCAAGGTCACGGTCAACATTTTCTTTCTTACATGCCTCATTTGCCAGTCTATCAGCAAGGTCATGATACCTGACTCCAACATGGACGGAATCACACAAATTCTATACGAGTTGTTCTCATTGGCAGTTATCACATTCCTTTTAATATCACATACAACTTTAGACATAGAGCCTGTCGGGCTGTTCATTGATTTCAAACACTTTGAGAGTCTCAGAATATCACCACACCTCCACTTTTCTCTGAGGTAGTCTGTGGCTAAGTAGATTCCAGTTAGTTCAGTTTGTGTTGTGCTGGCCCAGTTGTTCAGCCTTTGCTTGTTTGACACTATCATCTCCTTTTCTTTATATATTACAATTGCACAGCCTGTTCTACCTGTGTTTGTCTGCACAGAACCATCAGTAAAAGCATAACATTCACTTGATTTAATACTCTATGTGTCTGTTAATAGTTTCTAGTGTGACACATCTCATCATCGGTGTTTTAACATTTGCTTACTACCAACAGGTGTAATTAATAGGAACTGATATATCCAGCCAGGAGAATGGCATTAATAGGTTCGTCTGGGGTGGACGGAGGACGCTCAGGGGTGAGAGAGGAGGGAGGAATGGTGGAGGGAAGTGATAGGCATAGGAGGGGGACGGGAGGGAGGGTGTAGTCGTGTGGTTGGGCACAATATCTCAACGCTCTAGATCATTCGCTTGTCGCCTCAATCCTGCCTTCAGTCACGTATCTTCAGCCAGACATAAGAACAAACTTAGAATTTCACTCCAGCTTATTGTACCTGAAGATAAACCTAACCCAACCTAACCTAATTTACTTATCCTAACGTAACCTCCCAAACACTGTTAGGGTGGTTAATCTTTAGGTGAAAAAATGGGCGGTGATTCTTCAGGTGATGAGAGTAAACATTGTCTTCTTCTCACAGTAGACTAAATCCTTCTTTTAAGGGTTAATTCTTTACGAAGAATTAAACATAAGATTAGCAAAGTTTCAGGCTTTTAACTAAGATACATTATATACGTTTTGGTAGAGAGAGAAAATTTTCACCAACTAATTATGTTGTAGAAAGAAAGGAGAAGTGACGATTATAATATATATGTTATGACGCCTAAATAGTCTTTCACTTGTTTTTATCTTGCGCGTATATGTAGAGACAAGAGAGATTTGAAGTGACCTATCATTGTGTATAAAACAGCTTACATTCCAAGTCATGTTTAAAGAATATATTTTAATCTCTTATGCAATAGATCCACGTTTAGAAAGAGAATAAACAACTTGATTATAAGAAGAGAAAGAGAGAATCAGTAACGAGGAAAAGTGTGTAAGGGCGCGGTATTTCCGGAGGTCCCAGAGTTTTCTTAGAACTGCCACAAACCTTCGCTCACCCCCGCACACTCCACAAACCAACCGCTTCCAGAAATATTCGTTTGATTTCACTCAGATACTCTTTTTATCCTATGTTTATCAAGTGATATCGAGTACATTGATAGTGTTATCTATCAATGGTAACGATAGATGATTATTGTACGTGTTTTGGTATGTATAAATAGAAACGCCTGTTACTACACGACCCGGATGGTCCTAACCCCTTGTGGTTCATGCCAGCAAGACCCTGGGCTGGGTGCGGCAGTGTGGCAAGTGTTATTTGTTCTATTATATCTTGCGACTAAATGTAAACGTAGTATGTATTTGACAGTTACTAAGGCTATTGTGCAAATGACATAGAGAGCAACAGGAGCGTAAGTAGATATGAGAGAATGAAAAGTGGTGACATTCGTGCTTGGTTGTGGCCGGTACTGGTGCAAGCATCGCAGGTAGGACGAGCGAGCACCTCCACCTCCCATCTCCTGCCCTCCCAGTCCTCTCCTCCCTCTCCGTCCCTCCCCAGCCCCAGTCACATGATCTGACAGGTTGAGGCGTGCTAGCGGAAACGCTCTCTACTACCAGGTTAAGATCACGGATCTTAGCAGCCAGGCGTGACTTGTTGTTGAGCCATGGTTGTGTGGCTTCACCATGTTGTTCTCTCTTGTTTTGTTTCTTATGCTATTGTCTCTTATTGTGTTCCTTGTTTTATTTATTTTCAGTCGTCTTTTCGTTTATGATTTTTTCCTTTTTGGTTTTCCTTCGTACTTTCATTATTATTATTAGTAGTAGTAGTGTTGGGTTTTATAGTTTATTTGTTTATCTTTAGTTAACTTCACAAAAACTCACTCGAGGTTATATCCTCTTAATTATCAATCAATGGTTGATTTGTTGCCACCACTCCTTAACTCACCAACTATGTTAGTAAGTATGGAAATAATTAGTTTTATATTCACTGATTCACTGTGTATAAAGTCACTTGGTATTATTTTCTCAAATGGCGTGAAGCTATCACAGGATTATGTAAATATCAAATTAAATTATAAATATTTAGTTACAAAATAAACTACATTTATATCAAAGGAGAGGCTAGTTATTGTGAAAGGTTTCATTATTAAATACATTATTACCTCCTTGGTCAATTCACATCGGCCCACAGTAATAGCAGTAAATAGTAGTAGTAGAAGTATTTTTGTGGTACAGTAATAGTATAAATATTTTAGAAGTAGGTAGCTGCAGTAACCAACAGTTTTCGCGCCACACCATTAATTCCTTGGTGTGTTTAGTCCAGTACACGCGGACGACCAGGTAGAGTCCACCAGCGAGCATAAACATCATCTGTTAAACTTTACGATAACTTATTGTCACGAGGTTCCTTATTTTGTAGTTTTAGCAAAAATATTAACCACTCTAACCTAGTCCAATCTAATCTAATCCAACCTAACCTAACCCCACCTAACCTGACCTGACCTAATCCAACCTATTCTAACGCAACCTAAACTAACCTCATCCCTCCCAAATAGTGTTAGGTTAATCTTGAGGAAATAAGCTGGGGTGGAGATTCTTCAGATGATCCCAAACCACATATTTTTATCCATCAATTTTAATATATTTCAATCACCAATCACCAAAAAAATCATTATAAAATACATTGAGACAGACTGTATTTGACATTTGCTCATAATAAACAACAGTACGAGTACACGGGTCAAAGGTTACAGCTACAACATTTTCGACTGTAATTCTTTTTATTTTGGCCAATTTCGACACGACTGCACACATAGGACAACCTCGATCTACAGATACAGAGATGGTGTTATTAGCCATTTTGTTGACAGTGGGAGGTCAAGGAGAGGTGAAACGTCATTAATATTGGAGGACGAAGAATCCATTTTGTTATGTTATTATTACTATTTCTATTTATGTTGTTATTATTGCCGTTTTATTATTATTATTTTTATTATTAGTAGTAGGTGGTGGTAGCAGCAAGAATAGTAACAGCAGTAGTAATAGTAGTAAATAATCTTCTCGCATCTGTATGCAGGGGATCTTTAACTTGCGAACCTCACATGAACCGAATTGCTGCCACGTTATGTTATGTTATTGTGGTGGAGGTGAGGAGGTGGGTTCATATAGACTAGTTACACAGCCATTGATAACACCACCACTGTATATCATTCGCTGGTAACGTCTGATACCATTTTGGGATTAAGTCTTAATATAAAGGCTTGTTGCTGTGTGTGTGTGTTTGGGGGTTCACTGTAAATGTATTAAATAATAATAATAATAATAATAATAATAATAATAATAATAAACGTTTTATTAAGGTTGCAGCCGGTGGGTGAAATATACATACAGTACTTACATTTGATTTAGACATTATGATATAATATGCATTGAATACATTTACAGGGCTGTACAGTACATTCTGTATATAATGTATGTGTGTATGTAGTTTATATATATATATATATATATATATATATATATATATATATATATATATATATATATATATATATATATATATGTGTGTGTGTGTGTGTGTGTGTACTGTACATTATCTTAATAATAAATAATAATAATAATTAACGGTTTGAAAGGCTTAACCTGAAGGCTGAAAATATACAGTTACATATTTGGGAATGGGTTTCGAATTACAAATAATATACAAGTAACATAAGTGATACAAATAAGATATATAATAACTAGATGAGAAAGCTCAAATTACAGTGCATTTGAACATAGTGACAGTGCAAGAGTAGTATTTACTGGGATGAATACACTGGTTTATTACAAGTTATTGATAATTTTTACAATGGTTGGGACTGGGCTGTTCTTATAGCGATCTTATGTATGTATAATAATAATAATAATAATTAACGGTTTATTGAAGAGCTTGAGCCAGAGGCTGAAAATATACAGTTACATATTTGGGAATGGGTTTCGTTACAAATAATATACAATAACACAAATGATACAAAAAAGATATATAATACTAGATGGGGAATACATGCATGAATACATATACAGGTTGACAACCCTTATCCGAAATTCAAAAACAAAAGCTCTAAAACCGAAAGTTTTTGTGGGGCATTTTTTTTTTTTTTTTTTTTTGACAGGGATTATGACCAGGGCACAAATCACTGACCCACATCGGGCCTGGGGGCAAAATGTAATAGTAATAATATTATAATAATAATAATTATTCATAGTAAATAAAAATTTTAATAATTATACACCAAAATAAAATAATGATTACAATAATAATAAATAATAATAATAATAAAATTAATAATAATAATAATAACAATAATACTGTAATAATAAAATAATAATACAGTAAAAGAAATGAAAAAAAAAAAAGATCAAAGTGAAACGACCTAGACCTATGAATTATTATTATTATTATAATTTTTATTATATTTTAGACCCGAGGCCCCAATGTGGGTCAGTGATCTATGCTCGGGTAGGCTAATACATATAAAACAAAACCTAACCATTCTGAAAACCGAAAATTCCGAAACCAGAAATGCCTCTGGCCCCAAGGAGTTTCGGATAAAAGGATTATCAACCTGTACAGTAAGTGCGTAGCATATTAGCTTGAGGAGTTAAATTACATCCAGGAAGTCGTAGGTATGTGTTAAATCGTTCAGATCGCAAAATGTAGAATGCAATGGCTGTTCACAACTTTTCTGATTAGAATAGAAATACACGGTGGTGCCAAATGTCCCTCGTGAGGTGAGGCACGCAGCGATGATAGTTTACACAGGGCGTATGGCAGCACCAGCGCGCTACGTCACACTTCGCGAGTTAAGTTAATTTCAGAATTTGTCGGTAGGCGATACAGTATTTCGTAAATGTGATAAAGGCAAGTATGCGTTTCAGTCAGGTGCTTCTGATTATTTGATTTTTTTACTGATCGTGGTTGATATTGAAATTCAATGATGGATCGTTATCTCACTAGAAGAATTGGAAAGGTTGTATCTCTCTCTCTCTCTCTCTCTCTCTCTCTCTCTCTACATAACTTGAATACCACATCTTTTTCACCAAATAGAATGGATGTCACTTCGTCGCCATTCATTCTTGTTTTCCATAAATAGTGTGCCTGATTTTAATGTCATGGGTTTGGATTAAACTGTATTTCTTCTTAATTTATTTGATTATATACATTTATTTAATTATTTACGATTTTATTATTATTATATTATTATTATTATTATTATTATTTATTATTATTATTATTGCATTCATATAACCACACGCCCAAGACAGTAGTAAATCCTTCCAACACCCGACTCGAAAAAGATTCATCAGATAAGAAAATACTAGACAGCAGATTAAAACCATACCACCACCACAGTCTTACTACATCCCTGAGGCATTATTGAACCTAACCTAACCAAACAAACCTCCAGAGCTTCTTACTTAGCCATTGTATCGACAGCTGGGCCTTCTTACCTTATGAAAGGAATCAAGGTGACTCATCCCGTTAGGTGAAATAATTTGAGGTGAAGATTCTTCATTTGATCAAAATAATTATTAGATGAAGCCGTTGTATGAGGACTCCATGATTTTGCAATACTTTCATTGTGAGCTAACGGCCAGATAGACAGACAGTCAGACAGACAGGCGACACGGGGTGACGACAACATCCGTCAGCTCAAGTCTACGAAAATTAAGGTGTTTGTCGACATAAATTTTCTAACGTAAGTCTGCGCTAAGATAGAATGTTTAGTTTTGTTTCATTTTTAGTGATTGTTACCTTTCGTTGTGTGTTTCCATTTTTTCAGTATCGTTTAACTAGAAGTTTCATTAGTTCTTACGGTTTCTTTTAATGTTGTTGACTTTGCGAACTTCTGATATTTTTTGATTTTCAAATTGATCATTAAATTCAGCAAAATCCGGAAAAAAAATATATATACATACATATTGCCCGGTATTAGAAATATATATTAATTCTATTTTATATTCTATCATCATATTATTCCAGAATATATATACAAATAGATTATATGTTTATAGCCTTATAGTGAAGTTTTTAAAATATTATACAGTATAACCATTTTAAAATCTGCAGGTACTGTAGTGTTAGCGGGGTCAGGCCATGACCCACACAACACATCCAGCTGAGCACAACTTCACAGTCATAATGTTTTGTAGACGTGTAGATCAGCCCCGTGCAGGTGATCTCGTCTCAAAAACACTTGACCTTCCTGTGAAGAATGGACAAGCAATGGGCAGATCGAGATGAAATGTGCTATTATAGAGTTCTGAATACTGTAGTACTGAATAATAATATTATAGAAACAGCTAAAGCCTCAATATAAATGATAAGTTTTCACCCAGAACGACACATAAGTAAGTACTGCGTAAATATTAAACATGAATGGGCGGGAATTTTAGAGTTAAAAGTATATAGCATTTTGCCTAATATTTCTCTACATACACTGTCTATCGCTTTAATATTCCCGAACAAATACAGATTAATTAATACTTTTATGATACATACAGGTACAATATATTTTGTGGGGTTAAACCGTCAACTTGATAATTTCATAGGTATCACCACACACACACACACTACACAACCACTTTACCCACACTAATCTCAAAACTGATCTTATCTGTTATAGATTTGAATCTAAAATTGTTCAGTGGTGTTAAATCATCCGTGTTGTGGAGGAGGAGGAGGAAACGAGTTGTTGAAGGAGGGAGGTGGCGGTTGATGGGATGAACGCAGGGAAGGAGGGTAGAGGGTGGTTGGGTTGTTGGTTGGGGAGGGTAGGGGTTAGTTCCTCGTGGGCTGAGTCATCACTACGTCAGGAGGCGCGCGCTGCCTTCTGGAATTCGACTGAATCACACAAACGTTGTTGACTCACTCGGTGTTCCAGGGCCGCCTACACTATTTCTAAATTGTAAACACCGGCGCCCACCGCATCCTCACTACGCCGGGGTATTGTACTTTACTCTTGGTATTATTACCTTCAGAAAGAATTTTGTTTACGATCACTATTCTGGCGCGCTAATTCTGATGTTTGTGGAAGTGTTGTGGATAAAGTTATTTATGTAAGTATGAGCGAGGTTATTGCACTATGTTTTCTTAGGAGAGTATTTCTTGGTATTAATGTTTTAGAAGAAGTCAGAAACTAGTTTATAATTGTTGGCACATTAAACTTAGTTCTGAAGTTATGTTTGTGTTTTTTAGAAGCGTATGTAGATAAGGATGACAGTGAGACCAGTTAGTACAGCAGGTTATTGTACTTGTTGTACAGTAGTTGTTATCCCGAGGAGAATGAAGTGTGCACAGAATAGCTAGATACTGCTCAGTCAATCTTTGTTAATGTTTGTGTAACTGAAGACAGCAAACCATAAAACTCAGTGTCAAAGCTGGTTGACAGTTAATCGTTGGTCAGTGTTGTGTTGTCACCTGACGATGAAATACAGTGTAACACCACCTCACTGTATTAGCCTAGCAACATCCTCACATCCCTCCTTCCTCTGGTGATTCACTTACACTTGAAAGGCCTACAGACGCAGTCATGACCTAAGTGTTGAGGACAAACACACATGTATACACAAAAAGGAATATACTGAGCACCATTATCTGAGGATGTGTGACGCCCACATCACTGACGACGTCAAGATTGCCTTAATGTTTCAGGGTGTCTGTCTGTAGGTGCTCTTTTAGTATATATATATATATATATATATATATATATATATATATATATATATATATATATATATATATATATATATGTGTGTGTGTGTGTGTCGTAAAATACAAACTCCGCTAAAGGCCTGCTGGTCTGATTTTAGCGAGTGATACGCAAAACACCACACACACACACACACAACACACACACACACACACTAATGAAAATGTAACCAGAAGTTACTTATGAATATATATATCGAGATTTTTTATAATTAGCCTCCAGGCACAGGTCACTGACCCACATCGGGGCCTGGGAAGCGAAATGTAACAATAATAATAATAATAATTCATAGTAAATAAATTTTAATAAAAATTACAAGATTGAAAATAAATAATAAAATAATGAATGATAATAACAACACTGTAATCATAATAAAATAAAGAAATAAAATAAAAATAAAAAGTGAGAAACGCTATACAGTTTGTTGTGTTGTCAATAGTAAGAAATAATTGAGACCCTGCAATTGTGTGAAATGAGGCAGAAAGTCAGATCACCAACCTGGGACTTGGTCACAATTTTTGTGATGCCATATGGCAGGGTCTACCATTAGACAATACATTATGCTTCCAATATCTTCCTAGGCGGTAGTACCTCCTGTTTGGTAGCTGCCTACTACCTACTACATATCGAAAGATTAGTCTGGTGTAAATAGATCTGAGAAGTGAAATCGATTATATAAAAAAAATCATGAAGCTGCACATCACGCAGCGCGAGTTCTAGTAAATGCTACAACCATCTCCCGCATAATGGAGACTGTTTACTCTGGGTATAGCACCATTACATCACCGCTCTTGATGTGCCTGTGTGTAGAGAGAGGGTCGTTTTCTTGGTTTATAGCTCAGAACCAACCTAAATATTAATGGTTACCCTCACCGTCTGACAAACACTCTTCTGCTGTGCTCCTAACTTGTATTCCCGCGCAAAATATCGTTTCATTCACCCGTGTCTGCAGGGGGACTTGTGTTATGATGTGCTCTTTATCTCACATTCACGACTTTAACTTGTTATTGTATCTTGGTAAATGGATGTTCAGAAATATTGTTTTCCAAATTCATATATGAAAACAAATTTTACGTGTCAGAATGCATCACAAACGCTGTAATAGTAATTGACTGGTAGTTGTACTGTAATTGAATCAACTTGGTAGATTTGACGATAAAGTTTTCAAAATAGTTCTGGCAATATAAAAACAAGAGGCCTCTTCCTCGGCACGACCGCCCCAAGATGGTCATTAAGTATCTAAGGGAAAGAAAGTAAAATGAGATTAGAAATAAAATGTATTAAGCACTCTTATATAGTTTTAATAATTTACATGACTTAAGAATTGTCTCTGAAAGGCGTCAAAAATATGTGGTTCCAGAGCCCCCAAATCGTTAATGTGCTTTACAAACACAACTCTTTAACTTTCGATATTTTTATACCTGTCCTGTTAACCTTGTTGTTTTTATTTGTAGTTCTTGTATATTCCTTAGAATATTATAACCCGGTGCCATAGTGCGCGAGCTCAGGTTGGCGGCGAACTCTGTAGGAAAACCAAACACTAATATTAGGTGAGGTTATTTTTTCCTTGGGTTTTAATCTAGATTTAGTTGGGTTGTTAGTTTTACGATTTGGAAAATGGCGGTGTAGCAGTGATGGCGTTAACACGAATGATAAGTTGGATTGATCAACTCGCAGTGAGACCTAAGCTGATCTTCCACTGACCTCCGTTCACCAGATCGAACAAGTTTCAGCAAGCAACATTGCCGCCAGACGAGGAGGATGTGGTGTTGTGGTATATGCGGCGTAGAAAAGGAGGGTTGATGCACTTTACATATGGCAGAAGGAACTGCATAACATCCATCAAGTAATGAGGTTTAGCGTCCTGCCAGATCCACTTAGGGGAGTTTCATTTACGTAAATACCGTGCAAAATTTCCACCTTTCCTTGCGATTGTGCACTGTAAAAATGGGAAAAGGATTTAAATGCATATGGCCTCGGAATGACGTTCAAAGCACTTCCATCCCACATTGTAGAGCGGTGATAATATTATCAACACGATTGTTGCTGAGACAACAGAAGCTGTATGGGAGAATTTCCATCAGAATATATGCCAGTGCCATAGGAACCCCAGAACGTTTCTCCCATCTCTGGAATTCCATAACTATCCCGGTTCAGTATCTACAAACATTAATTGCAAATCATACCATTCGTTTATACTTAAGCCATGTTGTGATGCTGAAGGGCTATTTACAATGATTGACGCAGGGTATGTTGGGAGAGGTTGTGATGGTGAGGACTTAACTTTCCCACTGCTGGAATTCTACCATTTGATGGAATTTGACAGATTTTCCTTATTATTTTGTGGCCGACGAAGCATTTCAAACCATATATAATGATACCATGTCCAAAGAGAACTCACAAATACAAGAAGAATATTTAATAATAGAATAAGTAGATGGAAAAACTATCGAATGCACTTTTGGAATGATGTAAAAAATCAAGTGCATGTCACCCATTGTTTGTGTTCTATAACTATGTTAAGAAAAACGAAGGGCGTCTATACGGGTATTAGCTACACCTTTCTCCTGAAGAGCCAGATATCGATGATATACACGACCCTGATGTAACAGATATAAATACATTAACAGCTAAGTCAAGGACAAAGTCAGTTAGAGGTCATTTTGCAAATTACTCTGTAAAACCTGCAGCAGCTTAACCCTGGTAATGGAAATATTGTGTAAAATCCAATCAGTGACATGGCCAGTGTCATCTCTGCAAAAATACTTGCCAGTATCGTCCATTTTAACTGACACTTTCTATAAATTGGCACCTTAGGCTGTATATGGATGTTTATCAATATAACTATACTTGTCTGTATCTCATTCAATTGCTACTGTCTGTCATGAGTTGTCTGTGGCTTTTTATTGAGTAATCTGCAAGTGTGTAATTATAAATGCACAGATGATTCTTTATCTCTTGAACAAATCGGATATTGTAAAGTTGATCACCACGGGCCATTGTATACTTATTTCAGCCTATCCCTTAAGAACAAAGGAAAATATTCAGTTTTATCTAACGCAGTCATGACGTCATAACATTATACCTTACAGGGCTACGGCATAAAATAATTTCAGTATTATTTAAATCACCTGTTAATCCTTATGCTTTACTGATTGATTTAAGGTTTTAGTTAAAATCGATTAATAGAGAGAAATAAGTAAAATATGTAGAATATTTTTATGTCAACTTTATAATACTTCCGTACTGTTTTATGTTATGGTTCTCGTCAACAGTTCAAGTTGTATTATTTGTACAATAAATATCTTCAAGTATTTGGTATTAATTAACATGGATGAGGGTGAAATTGTCACGCCCTACATGAAACCATGGAACTGTTCAAAAAGGAATTAGTTACAATATGTGTCCTATGGTCCGTTACTCCAAGTAAGTGAGCCACGGCCAACTTTTTCATAGAAAGCGATTATGCAATGCCGCAATTTCACTGTTTTATAGTGGACACTGTCGTAGTTTATGCAAATGTGTTAAAAGGTTATTTATAAATTAAACCAACCTAAATTTGAGTTGATATGAAACAAGCAGTGGAAGCATTGTTAGATCTCACCAACCCAACCAAACAAACCTCACAGATGAAAATAAAGTAAGAAAATAAAAAATAAAACAAATAACTCGTCTGCGGGCCAGTCATCAATATTAACCGGACGGGATGTTAATATAAAGGTCAATTTAGGATAATAGCCAGGTTTCGAATTCTGTTATTTTATTGTTTTGCAACCACATTACCTAACAAAAATAAGACCAATTTCTTCTATGACACTCTCTGCGCTGACGAGAAATAACTTCCCCTTGAAGAGCTCTGTTCTCGGCAATATGTAAACAATGAACTGAGGAGAATGATGTTTGTGATTTGTTTAATGGCTTGCATTACCATTATGGTCAATTTAGGATAGTAGTGGTTGGTTAGGTTAGGTCCTTCCCCCATCCCTGTCATGGAGGAAGGGTAACTCGAAAATGGGAAGTTAGCACCAGAAACGAAGGTCAGATTTGTTCGAATAACAAGAACCATAGGAAGTAATTATTTATAACTTCACAGCCGCTGGTTTTCATAGAAAACAAATATAAAATGCTGCAATTTTACTGTGTTTATAGTGGACAATGTTGCAACTATAGCAAATGTGTCAAAAGTGTTTATTTAAAAGTTCAAGTTTAGTTAACCTAACCTAACCTTAAACTTACCTCACCTAACCACTCCAACCTAACCTAACCTAACCTAACCTAACCTAGCATAATCTAGCATAAACACCTTCCGTGGGCTAACTTACTGAAACAGAAGTGGCTGTGAAGTCCTCCATATTAGCCCAAACTTAATATACTGAACCTTAGTATCTCAGAAGAGTGTTTAGGTGAGTTGTTGGTCAAGTCTGAGTGATACTTTCCTTTTACTTTATCCTTTGCCACTGATCACACTCTTAGTCACCTGCGGTCGGTTCGTCTCTGTTGACACACTGTTGGCAAGTACTGGACATATACTGGCTCAAAATATATCTGTACCTGCAGTAGTGTTGGTCAAATCTGACCTTGAATGAGCTCACTCTCTCCATCACAACGCTGGTAGGTTACTCTGAGGGAGTTACATGAGTTGTGCACCTCATTACTGTATTAAATTTCAACATAGAACATTAATGCTTTCAGTTAAGATTTAGAAAGGTCAGCCACAGAACTCTATATTGATTTTTATATACTGTGGGGAGAGCAAGCTCCCCCTCCCCCCACCCTCCCCAAAAAATAAAATGGACACCAAAAATCACACTGGATATAGGTACAACTCCCATTTGATGGACTGTGTTGTTAATGGTTAGGTTAAGTTAGGTCAGGTAAATCAGAAAGAAAGAATGCCATCTTAGTAACTATAGTCTGCTCACCACACGCACATTAGGCTACCGTACCAATAGTCATTAACATTTCACAAAGGTGCCTTTTGCCCCCCATCAAATACTGTACCAAATATTGCAATGATTTATGACAATTTTGCCATAAATTTATTATTTTGAATTTTCTGACTTTTTAATTTCAGATTTGTTTCTTTAGGTTCCTATATGTCTTCTTTGTTGTTGGGTTACATTAGGTTTACAGAGCCCCTTTCAATTAGAGGTTAAGTCAGGTTCTTATGGTTTCTATGGTTAAACAGTATTAGGTTAGAACTTGTACAGTACTGTATACTGATATTTGAGAGTTATGAGGTTAGGTTCTTGATCCTTTTATTTGGCAAAAACTTAGTTCTCCACCATTTTGGGGATGTTCTTGATAAACTGAAAACTTTTTACTATTCTTTTGTTTTAATCATTTTGCACTTATCAGCTTACTGACCATTTGGACAATTGGTTTATCAATGTTAGTATAAGGGAAAACCGAGGACTAGGAAGCCTGTGATGATTGGTAGGGTCACACTGGATAACACCCTTCTCACGTGTGTCCAGGCCAAGGCTTGAACTCCAGACATTGGTGAGAGTTACACATATTACCACTGTACCACCAACACCCCATAACTCAGCTCCTTAACCCTGGTGCCTGCTCTTATATACAGTACTGTACTGTATTACTTTTCGCTGGTTAGGTTTGATTTCGTCAGTTTATTTTGCATGTTTTCACCACAATTTTCCTCTACTTCAGAGCCCTGCCCACTGTGTGTGATCCAAATTGCAATTTCTTAAATGAAATTGAAAAAATATATGTGCTGTATAAATATATGATGAAAACACAGTGAGATGTCCTACAGTAGGTACTGGTAGTTAATTAAAGCACATACTAATCTATACAACCCAGTGAAGTTAGCTCTGACAGTTTTCAATTCAGAAAACTTCTTAACTTCAGACTGTAATAATGCTTGAAGAGCCTTGTATAGCACAATGTTGCATACTCATATGTACTGTACAGTATCACATATTTAGCTACAGCACTATATTTGTATGCAGGGGTCGATTTACGAACGAGCATACGTCTGAATGGGGTTAAACTTAAATTTGATACAGGGTACAGTACTGAATTTCTTTTCCTGATGACTTATTTTTACTTTTATTTCTGCATTATCTATTTCTTCTTTTCTCTTAAATTAAGGAATTTTAGATGTATATAAGGACTTAGGCTGTGATAATGTGGGATTTTAAACACTATTCTGTATGTATGGTATGCACATAGCATGTGTTCGACTTAAACGTCCTCAGGAACAGAACCAGTTAGTAACCAGGACCACCTGTAATAGTAAATGGTAATGCAGTACAGGTTCTTGATGACAGTATCACAGTTAAGAAGGAAAATGAGAATATTAATTTGAGTTTTGTAGAAAAATTATGTTATGCTGTACATATAATATTTGGTGTACAGTGATCCTCGGTTAACAAAATTTCGGTTATCAATTACCTTCCATAAGAATCTTCAATTCGTTAACGAAAAAATTTGTTCACGAAATTCTTACGAAATCATGTCAACATGTTTTAGCTTACCAGCTGGATTATTAGTCCACCAATACAGTAATCGGTTCTAGGGCCTAAATTCATTCCCATTTGAGTAAATATCAAGAAGGTTGTACTATTCAATAATTTTCCAAGCTTTATATTAAAATTTTTAGTCATTTTAACACTTATTTAACATAATTGGAGTACAGGAAACTAGTTTTGGTCTTAATCAACTTGACTCACCCACCAAGGCGGTCAGTTTGTATCTCTGGTCAGTGGAGGTAACATCTTGCTTGTGGCTCTCTTGAACATAAACTATTTTTATGTTTTTACTGTACAATTATTGGTCATAATGAAATTTATTTAACATATTGACAATACTGTATATAGTGTAGTGCAGTGTTGATTTAAAGAAAATAATCTTGAATTACACCTAGTGAACTTAAAATTTCATGGGTGAAATGGCGGCATGGCGTGGGGTGATTCTCTTCCACCCCACTTCCTTCTCTCTCCTTCTCCTCCACCCCTTCTAATTCCCATCAGCATCATCATTAACCAGGACCCTTCTACATACACACCTCAAAGTAAGTGTACTTTACTGCATTTATTTTACTTTGTATGTAATTTTCGGTGAGCTGGAACCAATTACCTAAAATCCCATTGAAACAATGGTTTTGGTTAACGAACTACCTTCTGGAACTTTGCTTTCCAGTTATTAAAAAATCTTGAAAATACCCATACAGTACGTACATCAGAATATCCTAAAATATAGTATCTTTGGTCATGTCCCTTTTTCAGTAATTTTTCATATTTACATAAATAATTGTGGTAGATTTTTAAAAGTGTTGAGGTGAACTGAACACTTGCTAACATACCATATGTACTGTATCTTTTTTTATGTCTCATTGTGATTATTTTTTATTTTTTTACAGACTGGCATTTCGATCACTTGTGAGGAAGTATGAGTGTGATCTCTGCTTCACTCCTATGATTATAAGTGACTGCTTCATACAGTCCATTCGGGCCAGACATAGTGATTTCACTACATGTAAAGGTGAGTTTTTGTTTGTTTTGTAGTGTCTCTGGACCCGGAATAATTTTTAGTGTGTAATGTGCCGATAATATCATTAAAGGAAAGGATAGGAACATAAGAAATAAGGAGTCTGCAATAGGTCGGTTGGCTGTGCATGGCAGCTCCTGTCGAGTTACTACCACTCTCTATCATCCATGAATTTATGTAGCCCCTTTTAAAACTTTCAGCATTCCAGCACTTGCTACAAAGTTGCTAAGCTTGTTCCACTTGTCCACCACACCCTATTTGTGAGCCAGTTCCTTCCTATCTCCTCCTAAACCTAAACTTATCCAACTTAAATCCGTTGCTACAATTAGTATTCTGCTCGAATATTATAAGAACTTTATCTATATCCCTTTATTGATTCCTTTCACCCACTTAAATACTTCTATCATATCTCTTGGTGTGCAGGTATGGCTGAGATCAATATATACTGTACCTGTAAAATATGTTTATAATAGGTTAGTACTGTACTGGTAAATGATTTGTAATTTGAAGAAATTAGCAAAAATAGGAAAAGATGGTGTTCAGTATACAGGTACAGTATAAAGAAAATATAATTTATAGTGTTCATAAAATAGATGAGGTAGTAACTTAAATCTTTTGTTGTGACAAAGGTATATACAGTACTGTACAGTACTGTATATACCTTACTCTTTCTATACAGTATTTTCTCTTAGTCATCATACAAAGCTTCAGTTTTAATGGTTTGAAAAGCATTGTTGCAGTACAGTGCATGTAACTATTGTTTTATTTATTCTTTCTCTGAAAGGAAGCAAAGTTTGAGTTGAAAATTTTATTTTTTGTTTGTGGTAAAACTAGTGTACACTATACTATTATTCACATCATCTCTGAGAGAAGTCAAAGTTTCAGTTGAGAAAATTATTAAGATTAATAATTCTTACAACCTATTGTACAGTTTACTACCTGTAATAATGATGTAACAAATGCATATTAATATGTTTGTATGCTATAGTTATCTTTTGAAGGAAATTTTTAATTTTTTTTCTTCTCATTTGTACAGTACAGTATCTTGCTTGTGATTTTGTGTCTGTTTTCCTGCCTTTTAATGTTTATAAGTTCCTAAGCATGTGAGCTCAATTCATTACAGGTATAAATAACAAACATATAGTACTGAACCAAGAATAATATAACAAATGCAATTTTTCAGAGGACGCCCTTTTAGTTGTGCAGTTTAGCAAGTAAAGGTGAAGATTGGGCTCAAGCTACAAAATTAGTTGCTCGTGAGTATGTCACATGAAGAATACTGTGTGTAATATGTCTGCATGTGTAACACATTTCTCATCTACAACAAGTTGCTTTTGTATGTACAGGTACTGTACACTCATTTCAAAATATCTTTATGATTTTGTGTGAGACAATATGACACAACAGGCGAAGGTTTTGATAACCCTAATGAGACAACAGGAGTCTCTGTGTTAATTTTAAAATTCATCAGACCCTTCCATAAAGCTACCTTTTTAGGCGAGTGTACAGTACTAGCACTGTACAGTACAAACATGCTACACACACACACTAGTTACTAAATTTCTTTGGGAGGTTTGACAAACTTTCACTTCTTGTGCACCTCCTCCATCATCATCATTTTTCCATATTTATTCTAGTTTATACCAATTCTCCTGGACCTTAGTGCATTCTGGAATAACATGTATTGTACACTCGCTACAAAAGTATGTTTACAGAGGGGTATAATGAATTTCAAAATAAACACCAGTACAGTAGGGTTGTCAGAATCCTTTTTTTTTCAGTTGTGTCATCTTGTCTGACACAAAAAATTTTAATGATACTTTTGGAACAAGTTTCCGAATCATTAACTTCTCTCAAAATGCAATATCTCCTTCTGATCTCATTGTTCATAATTGTATCCCATATCTTAATTCCAGTAATGAGAGGCTGTGAGATTAGGATAAGAAAGCGACTCAGGTTCATGGTAGCAATATCTGTCTTAGCTGGAATCCCTTTTTGTTGGAAATGAAATTTGTTCAGAAATTTTTCGAAAATTTCTCTTAATTCTGGAGTTTGGGAACGATTTTCTGAGGTTGAAAATCAGGCACATTTTCTGAAAATTCTAGAAACTCTCCAATTTTTTTTCGGGTTTGGGAACAAATTCTGAAGATGAAATAATGTGTCATTGTGGAATATTTCAAGAAAATTTCAGAAGCAGCTCTCCTTTTTCAGGGTTTGGAGCTAATTCAGGGATGAAATAATACACAATTTCTTGAAAATTTTAGAAAATTTTCCCATGCGTACACAGTACTGTATCTGGAAAAATTAGGGATGGGAGATATTTTCGGGTTTGAGAGGTAGTTGTCATTATCTCTGACTCCTGGAAGTGTTCTGCACCAATTGTTCTGGGTAACGGGGATATCACTGTACAGGTACTACTACTACTACTTATCTTTTGGTTACATAATGTCCACCAAATCTAGTATGGTACAGTACCACCAATATACTTTACAACTGTATATAGATGTACAGTCGGGGTCAAAAGTCTTGAACACTTGACGGTATTTGGCATGTAAGTACCCAAAGAGCTTAGGTATTAAGGAGAGTTTTATCTCATTTTGTGGTTCAGGCATAATATGTGATGACAAGTAGTGTTATTAGTATATCCCACCCATGAATGTATAACTCAGTAGATGCCAGATATTGCCAAGTGTTCAAGATTTTTGACTGTACATATAGACAGCTTATGGAGCTGTAATAACATAATGAGAAGACCATCCTCATCTCAGTGTGTATCTTGTAGTGTTTACCTTTTCAGGGGACTACCTGGGGGGAGGAGATTATAAAGAAATGCTTAATTGATTAAGTTATTTTATAGGATGGTCTATTTTGTTTAATGAACCTTTGATTTTGAAAATAATGACACTACAGTATTATTTTGATGAGAAGTATGACATAGAGTGATTATCATGACTTAAGTACCTTTATGCAATTATGAAAAACAGGCAAGAAAATTCATTATCTGCTTCATCAATCAAATAGGTATTAGGCATATGCGACCAAGTGGACAAAGTGCCACTATCGTCAAAATCAATATTTATTCACAAAGGATAGAGAAACCACCTTTGTATCCCAAGAGACTTCGGAATAAGTGACAGGCAGTGAGAGTGGCAGGCAGCAGATCACAAAGAAAAGTGCCAGAGGTCTCCATTATTTTCTGGCACTTTGTTCATTCTGGTCATACGCTTCATATCTAGTTGAAAATAAACAGTCACACGAATTGGTTTAGGCATGTTGATCAATTCTTAAGTTAAATGTTTCGAATTATGGCCAAGTGTATATACTAGTGCAGTGCTGGGAAAGTTGTGTGCAGTATGGTACAGTAGTCTATTCAGAAATTTATTTAAGGTAGATGAATTAATTACTGGTAGATAGAGGCATAATGAGGACAAGACAGATGGACAGAGAGGATGTGTGTTTTGTAGGAGATGGGGATCTATTGAAGCATTGTTATTGTCACAGGTTAAAAGTCTAAGGTTAGGCAAGAACATTAACCATAAATTTCACTCATAAACAAATAAAGATGTGATCCAGATAAAATTCTAAAATAATAAATGGAAGTTACTAGACTGAGAATAAATCACTTATGAAGGAATTAAACTTGTTGTAATTTTCTTTTAACTATACTTAATATTTGCAAACAAATAAACACACAAAAGTTATATAAAAAGTTAAAAGTGATAAATCACTTGATACAAGAGAAATAATAAAATCACTGATAAAGGGAGAAAAGTATGAAACACTGAAAACACATAGATATATAAAGAAATATGAGTACAGCTCCTCCCGACTTCTGACGGGGTTAGGGACCAAATCCAGGTAGTAAGTCGAAAATGCTTAAATAATACATAGAAAATCTAAAATGGGTGTCTATTTTTCTTCTCAGCACCACAAAACTCTCACTTTAAGCTTGTCTCCCATTTTAAAGTGAATTAAAAACGAAAATTTTGTCTGTGTACTAGCGTTGGGACTCGAAAATCGTAATTTGACAAAATTTTGGTACTACGAGGCTAATTAAATAGTGCGAATTGGTCGTAAGTTGAGGCTGTATAAATACTGTGATGGCCTCAGACTGAGAAACTGACGTAACACTTTGGTAGAATCACTGGGCAAGGAGAATAAGTGTTGTGTCTTAATGAGAAATAATCACTGGGAAGGTTCACAGGTAGGTTACAATTGTTACAATAAGCCCATATCTAAGGCTGACACATCCTAAACCTTTCATGTGTACTTATTGTACACCTGAAAGGACTTAGCATAAGTTAGTTGGCCTTGATGAGACTTGAGAATCCTCTGGAAAGAAGGACCACCACAGGTTAACACATTGAAAAAAAGAGAGAACTGAAAATCCACAGAATTCTGAGCTCCCAAGCCATGCAACCACTTTTAAAACCGTATTAGAAGCGTGGAGGCGGGACTTCCGATTCTAAAATGTGATTGGTTCCGCTGTGATGTTATCTGGTGTTACGGAAACAAGTTGAAGCATGGGGCAGGAAGTGGTGACTGCCACCGCTATGTTGCACCAGGACTTCTAGAGATTTTTATACTGGCAGACGAGCAAGGGATGTGTTACAATATCTTCTACAATTCCACAGCTATTGCGATGGTGTTGACCTAAACTGTGGGTGTCCGCAGCGTTGGGCCATGGCAGGAGCTCACAGGCCTGCCTCATCCACAAACCTCACCTCGTGGCGATATGATACACCAGACCCGTAACACTGTCACCGATCCCGACTTTACTGTGTCTATCAAGATCAGGCTCCACAAAGATTATAAGTAAGCTATTTTTACCATATTTGTTTTGTATTATTTAAGTTTTATATAAGTGTATTTTGAGGGTTTGTATATTTCTTTATACTGTATATATTTCTTTCTTATACAAGCCCTCTTCACTATCGTTCAGGAATGCCAGATTTAGTAATAAACACAGACTCTCCCATCATGCATAGTCATCTTAATACAGTGCAGCATTAGTTGATATTTTTCACCAGTCTTCATTTTTACAATAGCAAACATTTTCTCAAGTGATTGGAAGATGAGTAAGTGGAGGATCACTGGTAAAGGGGAGAGTGAGAGACTACATGGTGAGAGAGACTACAATACATGGGGAGAATGAGATACTACATGGGCATAACCTACTAAACCTTACACCTGATCCTACTTTAAAGATATTTAAGGTTACTCTTATCAAACCAACTACAGTACTGTAATATGATCACCTCTTGATCAACAATACACTTATCTCAGTCTTAAAGGCACAGAAGCTTCAGTAATGAGGAAGAAGACAGCTCTGAATCATATACTTACCAGGCTACTTGTCCATATTAGTTTGAATGACAATCCATGTTTGTACCTAATTGGGGAAGTGGGGAAGGGGGGGTGATGTCTGTAATGTGTGGCAAAAGTGAGTCATGTTCATGTTATACATATTAAGGAGTGAGGTATTGCATAGTAATATGAGCTGTAGGTGAAACAAGGTGAACATAGCCCTGGTCACATATAATTGTAGTGGATTACTCTACTCTCTTGGAAAGACTGTAAGAATATTTGTACAGTACAGTATTCCTTTAAAGCTCATGAGTTTTAAAGCTTGCGTCCCATGGAAACTCAGAGGCTGTGTGCCAGGGATCAAGAGGAGTCAACACTACAGGACAGTAAACAGCACCATATTTCCCAGGTCATAAGATGCACCCTATAATTAGCGAGGTATATTTTGGAAAAATAATTTTGCAGATTTAATAGTCTACTGTACTGGCAAAGCCTAGTCACTGGCTATATGCTATCATGTTTCTCACTACCACAGCTCACTATCACTTTATGGACCTATTACCAAACATTTGTTGGTATTATTAATAAAATTTACCTAATTTAATACAAAAGGATATAATTATCATTATAGGTACTTACGGTATACACATTACAAATACTTATCGGTACGGGCATGTTCACTAGGAACTGTCAAGTACAGGGATTGTTTACATCCTGTGCACCAGATCAGCTGACATTTCAGTAGTATTGTCTTTGCATTGTCACTACCACAACTATCACTGTATGGACTTAATGTCCATACAGTTTTATTCCATGTTTATGTTTATTTACTTGTTATTTCATAATTTATCATATTGTCTTATGCATACATAATGTTGTTATACATGTGTACAGTACTAGTAGCTATTTACAGTATACAGTATATGTATTTTGCACCTCCTGGGGCTGGCATGAAAAACTTCATAGATTTTGCATTCTCACAGGGTCCATTTACCTAACCCAGCAAACTTTAAGGAATGAAATATTTTATTCTTGTTTGTATAGCATTATAGAAAGCTGAATTCAAGCTTTCAAATGATATCCCTGGTGTCTTAATATGTTCCTGAACCAGATTATTGGGAGTGATTAGTCACAGATGTTTCATACTGAAGTAGATACTTGTGGAGGAAATTTGTAAACTATTACAACTTCTGTGGTTACTTTGGGTTTGGTAATCCAAAACTCAGGTTTAGAGTGACAATGTCTTGACATATTTTATTTTTTAGCGTGCAGCTCTGCTCATTATTAGCCAAAATGATAAGTCTATTGTAAACAAACCTCATGTATACTGCCAGACAAAAGTGCATCTTGTTTCAATGTCAAAATATAAAAAATATTGATTATCTTTTCAGGGCAATGTACAGTACAATATATACTTCTATAGCAGAACACATCTGTTATAACAGTTTGAATACATGAATGTCAACAAATGAAGAGTGAGACTGCATTTGAGTTTGAGTCTAGGCATTATGTACCAGAGTGGGAAAGTGTTTATAAGAGTTATGAATCATAAGAAGAGCTTCATAAGCTAAGAGTCATGCAGGGATGGTTGCCATTTTCCACAATCATTAGTATTGTGGGATGTAACCAAATATGTAGTGACTTTGTAAAGGTGACTGTTTAGTGTTTATGTACTGTACTAAACAATGATATTGTAGCATATCAGCAGAGTTCAGAATCATAAGTAAAGTGTTGACATACTGTATGTGTTTCACATACTTTTGATGGATTTGATTTTTTTCAGGTGGGGAATCAACACATCAGTAGATTGGATGACAAGAACCACTGACGTTTATGGACATCACACCTCTCAATTTCTTTCTCTGGGGTCACATAAATGGCTCTCGGACGATCTTACAAGATAACAAATTTTAGGTGAGCTCAGAGGAAGAAACTGAAGGTGTGATGTCTACAGTCCTCAGTGGTTTTGTCATCAATTTTACTGATTTTATTCCCTCATCTGAAAAAACAACTAATTTTCCTGTAGTGCATGACATAGAGAAAACCCAGAACTGAATTGAATTGAATTGAAAAGTTTATTTAGCCAGAAAACACAGATACAGAGTGGATAATAATAACAATATTAACATGGCTGAGCCAGTTGAGAACCTGAGCTCTCTTTGAGGCACCTGATATATACTATACATTTATCTCAAGGAAGTATTATGTAACATTTAGTATCATCTGGAATAGCAATAGCATGGTAGTAATAAGTACATCTCATAGTGTTACCACAATATTTTATATACAATACTTACAGTGCTTTTGTAGCTGTGTATAGGTATACTGTATGTTGCAAATTGTGTCACAGCCAGTTATAACCTGCAGGACGGCTCTTCCGTTCTAATTGGACTTCTCCTTCTTAATGTTTAATCACCAGAACATTCCTAAATTATTGACCAGCTTTGGAGTACAATATACACACATGTTTCCACTATATGAGTACAACCTGTATAATGATTTATTGAGCCACAGGGATAACTGCAACAAAAGGCAGGTGCTAGGTTGTGTAATTATACTCTTTGCAAGGAAAAATATATATTGTATAATAAAATTGTAAATATATACATGAGTTTTAAATTAAACACTTTTGAATACTTCTGCCTATGTGGGAGAAATAATAGACTTAGATCTCACCCTATAGCTAACCTAGGAAGAAAGAGTCAAACCTTGCCAACAGTGACCACCAGACACATAGATGAGTGAAAGCTGAATGTCCTGGCCTTGCAGTTGCCAAGTTGGCGGGGCACAGGCTCTATCACAATATTCAAATAAACTACCTAGTCAAACTAATAGATATTAAAAATAAGATGAGTACTAAAATTGTATGATCAGATTATGTAAATACAATATGCAGTACTGTACTATGAATCTAAGGCTGGACTAGGGTAACATATTAAAGGTTTATAATGCAAGGTGTATGGATTCTCAGCTGATCCCTGTTTTGATGAAATGAGCAAACAAGCTGACAAACCATTCCTGTGTGACCTGTAACCCAGACAGGGTATATGTTGCCATTATTTCCTCAGTGCTTACCTTAAACTACTACATAATTATGACAATGCAATAAATGGACAAGGACAATGGCTATGATTCAAAAAAATTAACACATCATATGACAGTTGGAATTAAAACTTTACAGAGTTAGATACCAAATATAAAATTTATCAGAAAAAGTCCATGAAAGTTAATTATGAATTGGGAATAAACTTGAACCAGTGACATGTGGATATTGGTCCTGTTTTTGTTTTTGGTATTGAAAATGAAAAAACTTTGTACATAATTATTTCAGACACACAGTAGACTTTGCAAGACAAATGGAAGCTGCTGGGCGCCCTTCATCACTGTTCCGCGAGGCACTCAGGATCAGCGAGGTGACCAGTGTGCCTGGAAGCTATTGCAGATATCAAGAGTGCACTCCAGATTCCAGTAGTTGCTGATGTCGTGGATGATGCTCACGGATACACCCACGTTACAGGAGTTGATGGTATGGGTAATGTAGCTCATGGTTGTGTTATGAAGATATTTGAAAAGTTGCAATAGTTTTGTAAATTTCGTTACTGCTCATAAATATGATTTTTGTCTTTCAACTATTTTTCTTAAGTCTCCTATGAACATAGTACAGCCACTCCTCGACTCACGGCAGGGTTAGGGACCCAAATCCAGGTCGTCGAATTGGTCGAAAATGCAAAAATAATACATAGAAAATCTAAAATGGGTGTCTTTCTTCTCAACCCAAAACTCTCACTTTTATGCTTGCCAGCTATTTTAAATGGAATTGCAATTTTGTCAGTACACAGCAATCACTAGCGTTGGGACTCGAAAAGACGTAATTTGAAAAAAATTTGGTATGACTGGGAGTGCGATGTCGGGTGGTAGTAAGTCAGTAGGTTCGTAAGTCAAGGAGTGGCTGTATATAGATATGTGTTTACTGTCATGATACCTTCATCTTGGTTACTCCAGCCATCTGTGCTTGTAGGCATTTGATTCACTCAATCACTTAATCACTTTCACTCAAAGTATATTCTAATTTTACATTATTTTTATTATCTTTGTTTTTCTCCTTATATCCTTTCATTATTCATTCACTTTTCCTCGAGTTAAACACCCCAACTCATGATAATTTGTCCCAGTTGTAAGTGTGATGTTCTCCCATGCTCTTCTCATCTTAATGTAAGATAGTAGATGCTTTTCTCTGTACACCTAATATAAATTTAGAGAGACTCATCAGGGATCTGTTAGTTGAATGATATTTTCTTATGTGTGACCAAAGTGAAGGAACCTGGTGTAGCTGGGCTTAGATCTTCAATATTAAAGGAAATATCTTGTTGGATGAAGTTGGATAAATGTTGTGCATATTTGTGTAGATTTAGGGTTAAAAAAATGCGTGATCCTATGTATGGTGATCCATGTTTGTTTTATACTGTTATATATTCTTGTACGTTTAAATAGCCTGTACCTTTTGATTTTTATCTGCGTGTCTCATAATGGACAATAAGTTATTTTACCTTATAACGTGCTGGAGGGTGACATGAATTGTAGGCATCCATGTGTGTGTGCGGCATGCGTGTGTGTGGACTCAGTATCTCAAACATATAGCTATGAATTTTAACTAAATATTTTTTATAACCTCCCTGTATGTCATGAAATTGTGTAATAGTTTTCAATCACGGTTTTATCATAATTTTCGGAGTTATGATTTGTCGCCCATAAAAGCAAAATTATGTAAATATTTTATGACACTGACCACGACTAATATCAACAGGTGTTATGGCAGCAAGAGGAATGCTCGAAACCCAGCAATGTCATAGGCTATAAAACTACACCTCAGGAATGTGTCAAGGACTGGGTGAACATTGCTCTCAAAACTGGAACTCATTTCACTTGCTTTCATCACCATCTCATCTACATGTTGGAAAGTCTTTATCACGAGGGGAAAGGAAATACTCAACATACTAGGAAGCACTTGAGGAGTGTTGACATATTTAACTGAAAATATAAGATGGAATTTTCTTTCGTAGTTTTTATATAAACCTTATTTCACGTGAATGTAATATTATAGGCTGGCAAACTGTGATAAGAATAGTAATAATAATTTGCAAAACATGATAAAATATTAATAATAATCTTAATAATAATATGTACTGTGGTTATAAAATTCATCATATCAGCCCATCCTGTTTTAGAAATTCAGCAATAGGCTACAATATTCACAAAGATGAGAAATAAGGATTAACACAGGAATGATCTTGTACACATTGGAAGTTTTTGATTCATCTTAAAAATTAGAGCACATCAGCATTACTTTGTTTATTCCTCTAAAGCAAAACCTGGTAGGCAGGTGCTGTCCATCTTTCTGTCTGTAGATCTCTGGCCTCACCACAGTAACTAAAGTTTTGTTGGATGATTACCAACAACTGAAAGTGTGTTTGTTTGTTTGTTTATTTGTGTGCTTATTAATGTACTTTTTAGCCACCTTACATAAAGTTGGAAAATGCTTGATTGTTTAAGGAAAATGTACAGTATTAATTTGTTTCTGAAAAATTTGAGGTGGTCTTCTGTTCCTTTTAATGTTCAGAGTAGCAACATATATTGTCTTGTGAAACTTTAGTTTCATCAGGTAGGATTTGTCATTCCTTTTATTGTTCCTGGTACAATACAACGTTGATCAAAACCTAAAGAAAGAGACTTGGATCAGTAACCTTGTTAAAGGCTTAAAGATTTCAGTTGTTGGAGTGCAGCAACATCTTTGTATCATCACTGATGGGCTAATTATATTCTGCTGGTTTTAATAGTTTCTAAAGTCAATGCAAAAACTTATGTTCTGGTTACAGGTTGAGAAGAAATTAGTTTTTATGTACTGTAGTACAATATTAGAAGTTAATGTTAATTGTTTTGTTGGGGTTACACCAGTTACCACTTCAATGGTTTCTGTACCATATGTTAGAAAATCCAACTTTTACATGTTCCTTGAGTTTTGAATCATTTTTGCATTACAGTTTACCTAAAAGGGTATAATTTATGTAATGAAAAAATAATCATGGTATAAATCACAAATGTTTGGTTTAGTAAAGCCAAACATGCTTTTAGTGTGTTAGTCAGCTCTGAGAACCAATTTTTGACTGCTTGATTGAAGAAAAATTCTCCTGTGCTTCTGGCCAGCTTACACCACAACCCATCATCACTAGCCAATTACAGTGTTCTTGGTTACTCCAGTTTTCTGTGATTTATTGCGCCTTTATATTCTGTTTCAACTTTATTCTGCATGCAGTATATATTTATTTTATTACCTGAAATATATACTGACAAAGATTACTGTTTCTTGTTTAAAATTTTTGGTAAGCTCAGAAAGTTTCATTAGTGTGAAAAACGAGTCATAAAAACTAATTTATATATCTGAAAAGGGTGGGAAAGGTTGAGTGAGTCTGAATATAATAAGGTTTGAAGTCTTGTATGGTATTTAATGTCTTAAGAAATTTACTGGCACAAAAGCTGACCATTTGTACCAGTTTATATTATTCTGTACAAACTGATCTTCATGCATATGCCCAAAACCTTTGTCAACAGTAAACTTACTGTAAGTAAGTACAGGTAGTTCTGCTATACGCGATAATTGTGTTCTTGTAAAATATCGTGTTATAGAAAATCGCGTAATAGAAATAACAGGGCATATAGAGAAAATAGGGTTAGGTGCAGATTACTCAAATCGAAAAAATTTAGTAGTTAGCCTAACACAAAGGATAGCACAGTCTAAATAAATGTTACATTCATCTAATAATGAAATCATACAGTAAATGTAACACTTTACTTGATGGGGAGAAGGGTGATTTTGAGGTTGATAAAATGACTTCTCTTCAAGTGTTATATCCTTTCTTTTCTGATCATCACCGGAATTCTATCACCAGAACGCTTCTTGTTGATATTCTTCTTTACTATATTCACAGTTAATACAGTGGGGTATGCTATACTGAACGGATCTACTACGAATATTCCTATAACGAGCGGTTTTACCTATAAAATTGAGAATGCTATAACGAACGAAACTCCTACAACGAACATTATTTAAATTTTTTTTTCTAATTTATTGTTTTTATTACAAATATTAATGATATTCTTTATTTCAGGGGTTTAGATGCATATTTATGCACTTTTTACAATTTTACAATTTTATATTATATTTTCAGTGTTAAGTGGTTGTATTTGGGGGCCTGGAAGGGATTAATCCTATAACGAGATTAATGCTATAACGAACAAGGTTCTAGAACCAATTAGATTCGTTATAGCATACCCACTACCACAAAATTGGAGAAATAGTAAGCAAAAATCGCGTTATAGCAAACAAGCGTTCGCGTTATACAAATATCGTTCCTAATTCATAAATCGCGTTAGAGCAAATTAGCGTTATCAAAACCGCGCGTTATAGCAGAACTCACTGTACTGTACGATGTCCTAGTTAGCTGAAATAATTGGTGCAGAGCTCTTCTGAAGATGAGAGTTTTCTGAGTAATGAGATGACTCTCTCAAACCCGAAAAATCCGAAATCCTCAAATTTTCCGGAAATTGTACATTATTTCATCCTGGAAATTTGTTCCCAAACTCAGGAAAAAGTTGGAGAGAGGTTCTGGAATTTTCAAAATTAAGAATTATTTCAGCCTCGAATTTGCCCCAGACTTCGGAAAAAAATTGACAGTTCCGGAAGCTATCTAGGAATATTACAGAAAATACGTCTGATTTTCAACCTCGGAAACTAGTTCACAGACTTGGATTTGAGATTTTTTCTAGAAATTCTGAGCCAATTTCAATTTTGGTTATTGGAGAGTTCCAGCTAATGGGGATTTCAGTTAATTGAGATATTACTTACTATAAAGGCTCAGCAGAAATTATGTGTTGAATAATCTACAGGGGAGATCAGATAAGTGTGACCATCAAATACATTGACCATTGAGTTTTTATGACAAGATAAAAGAATCTGAAGCAGGATGTTTGAACCTCTAGAGGTTATATGGTAAGAGGGAAGCTGGACAGTGTGGAGTTTTACAGAATGCTTATCCAAGATACTGATAACTTTTGGCAGGCAGAGCTTTTGTTATTTGCAATACTGTATTGACATGCAAGGACCTTCCAGATGCCCTTAGTTGGCTATTGGTTGATGTTACTGTTGAGTGTACCTAGCCTGAACCTGCTCAGTGTTGGTCAAGTCTGATCTTGAAGAGCTCACACTCGGTGCCGTCACAACACTCTCGGTAGATAGTTCAGAGTTCACAACTCTCACTCCAAAAGTTTGCCTCACAGTTTCAGGACCTGCAGCTTCTTTAATTTTGAGCTGTGACCCCTTGTGGGGTGAGCAACTGCCAGCTCAAGTAAGGACTCGACTGAGTAGTGCCTTGAGATGCTTATATACCTCAATTAGGTCACCCCTTTACAAGGGGTCACAGCTCAAGATTGAAGAAGCTGCAATTCAGAAAACTGTGAGGGCAAACTTTCGGGTGAGTTGAAATCTTGGAACAATCTTCCATAAAGTGTTGTGACGTCACCAGCGTGGCTCTTTCAAACAAACACTGGCCGAACAGGTCAAGTACATTCAGAAGCTGGTATGCGCGCTTTGCCAACAGTGTGTAACAGAGACGTTACCGATCGCAAGCTGCAAACAAGTCGATCATTTGGTGAAGAGAATAAAAGAAAAGGAAAAGTAACAGAGACGTGACTGATCCCCCAAGCGGCTAACGAGCCGATCAGTGGTGAAGAAGGATAAAAGAACGTGTTTATCCCTTTGCTTGAAGGTTTTAAGAGCAGCTTATTTGATTATTTGTGTAAATGCCCACATAGATATTATAATTATAAATAATCAAGAGAAAAAGCGAGATTTTGTGCATATGAAATGATGCAACCTAAATATATATACTGTATACAGTACAGAAAACCCATACCGACACCCTGACAGGCGAAAATAAAATCCAAACGGTTTCGGCGATAACTGTCGTCCTCGGTACAGATTGCAGATTCTCCAGCTATATGAAATGTCATATTTGTTTTTATGCTACTACCTGACTAAGAGCACGTTTCTAACATTGCCAATACCTCAACAGTGACAAAAGACAAAATGTTTAAGTTTGGACTCGATTTTACAAATGTTCATACAAAAACTAAACCAGGAAATCCTAAATCCATGTCTAATGAAAATAAGTTATGGTATATTTTTTTAAATTGGCATAATTTTGGGTATTATTTGTTTACCTCGGTTGTGGCAACACTGTTCACCCAGTGTTCAGAATTAACCGTCGGTGGTTGTGTTCAGTTGGTCAATACCTGCAACATGTCGCTCTCAAATGCGCCATACGCTACATGCTGAACTGTAAATTAAAACCGTGAAAAAATTACATATTCAGTAATTAATACACATGCAAAAAGTGAGTTTTCCAGAAGACAGTGGACAAGCATTTGGGGTGGGTGGGGGAGGGGGGTATCTCTGACAGGAGAGGGACCCGTGGAGGGCTCCTTGACACCCCTACTACCCGTACACCATATGGCAACACTTGTTTGTTGTTGTTTCAGTACTGTCTGTAGAGAACTTTACTCACCTTCGATGGTTGATCCACTTCATTATTCTGTAATTTGACACATGTGAAGCAATTAACATCAGTATTATTAAGGTGCAGATTTACTAAAGATGGTATGTATTTCAACAGAACGCTATGGTTTATAAATATTTGTGTATTTAACGCCATTTAGCACTGTGATGTTTAATGTTATTGTCTGGCTGAGCTGTGGTGCTGATGGTGTTATTAGAATATATTTTATTTCATGACTTAGATAAATATTTAGTGAGGCATTACTAAACCAGCAGTTATGGGAGGATTTTGTTTATTGACCATTTACTACCTGAATGTACTCAGTGGTTCAAGGATATAATTGGTAATTATTTACTTCACAGTGCTGATTTTTAATAGAAACAGATTTAAAAACGCCTCAATTTCACTGTGTTTTATGGTGGACACTGTCGTAGTTATGATAAATGTGTTAAAAGTGTTTATTTAAAAGTTCAAATTAATCTAACCTAACCAAGGATGGATCCAGTTATATCAAAGGTGCTATAAGCCCAAAAGAATTTTTAAATCTGATCATCAATAGTACGGACATTTTGAGTCCATTTTGAAGCCATATACTTTTACTATACAAAAGCGCCTGAGTACAATTCTGCATTAAAGAAACAGTATTGGAATTGGATGGTGAAAAGGAGTCTGAGCTTCCAGGATTCCCCTCTCCTCCTTGATCCACCCTTGCTTACCTAGCATAACTTAACACCTTCCTTGGGCGAACTTACTGTTACTGAGGCGGGAGGCGGCTGTGAAGTCCTCCATATTAGCCTCTCATGCTTTCAGTACAGTACTATGGAAATTGACATAAACAATGTTTCATTTAAAACAAGAACAAATTTTTTGGGTAAATTTAGGGTAGTAGCCAGGTTTTGGTTAGGTTAGATTAGGGTGATTAGTACTTCAGATTCGTTTGAATCACAGCAAGAACTATAGGAAAACATGTGTTTATGGAAATATTGAAACCTGGCTTCTTTCATAAATTGACCAAATTTTTATTTATATATTTTTCATATAAAGTCAAAGTTACTGGTAGTTCATGGGCGGCTTCTGTAAATTCGCCAAGGACACGAGGCCATGACTTTTTTGTTGCCTCCTGTTCAATTTCAAATTTGTTTCCTCCTGCACCAGACCCAGTAACTAACTACACCAATATTTGGTATTATTGAGAGTAGAGTGGTTCAGCCTTAGCACCAAGTTGAGAAATTGCTCTTTAGAACGTCCAAAAACATCTGGAAAAAATGAACGAAATTGAATAACGCATTCGTGTTAACCATCTGCTCCAGGATTACCAAAGATGAAAACTTAACAACCTTGAGAAAACAGCAAAAATTTATGGAGTAATGCACTTTATATATTTCACACTATTTTTACAAGTAATTCTGGAGCAGTTGGCAAACACCAGAATGCTTTGTTTCATTTTGTTAATTTTTCCACAGATGTTCTTTGGATGATGGTAATAAAAACAATATGACAGTGTACAGAACCTAATAGAACCTGACCTAACTAACCAAGAAACCTGCCCAACCTTACCTAATTTTCTAGCGGACTCTCCTGCAGTATTAAACAAATGCTGATTTTGATATCTGGTAGTAATGAAAGCAACTTTGTCAAAGCATCATGGAGTATTGTACATTTTATGGACGTGAGAGTTAGCACGACAATGGCAGATTCTTCAGAAAATATTTTGAAAGTAATTAATTTCTTCACATACAAAGCATGTAGAGACATCATTTTAGTGTCATGATAATTTTACACTGTGATTTACCCCACAATTTCCTTCATCCTTAATGCCCTGCCACAGGTGATATATGATTGTTGTGTTGATAGAAAAAATACTTATAATTAAAAGTAAAAGTTGTCATATTATTTTTATTACTTAGTCTTATCCAAAGAACAGCTGTGAAAAAAAATTATGAAATTGAACAACCCATTCTGGTGTTAGCCATCTGCTCTAGTACAGTACACCTGGATAATTCGTGGATTTTTATTTAGCGGTTCTCTATTATTCACGGATGACACCCTGGTTGTACCCAAGAATGTCTGTGGGTAGTTTAAAGTTGCGGCATTTTGCGGCGGGACAAGGAGCCATTCATTCTAGAGACAGTAATTTCCTTTGCCTGTATTTTATACATGTGTGTGTGTGTCTTGTGATCCGTGAAAGTCTTCTATCACGCTAGGACATTTCCCGGATTCTGTACCCTTCAGTTTGATTTTCAGTCTTTACGTAGGGTACACTGTGAAAGCCTTGTAAAATCTAGGTATATATTGTCGATATATGGGTCCAAATATCAATACCTTGAGCAATTGTGTTAAGGAGTGCCCCAGCATAAAACTGTGTTGGCAACCCTTTACAAGGTTGTTTAAGTAGTAGATGTACTGTACCATCACGGCATCTCTGATAATACTCTCAAGTACTTTACATATTATGCTGGTCAGGCTCGCGGTCTATAGTTGTTAGGGAGGAAGTCGCCCTTCTTGAAGATAGGACTCACATAAGCCACTTTCCATTCACTAGGGACCTTTTGTTCATCCAGGCATTTACAAAACAGGATCTTCA
>NW_024748104.1:0-9775 GCF_018991925.1 Homarus americanus
GGCCCTCACACCCCGGCTCATGGCACTGAAGGGGTGCCAGTAACTGACGCCCCGGGTCATGTCACTGAAGGGGTGGCCGGCCCTCACACCCCGGGTCATGTCACTGAAGCGGTGCCCAGCCGTCACACCCCTGGCCATGGCACTGAAGGTGTGCCCGGCCCTCACACACCTGGTTATAGACCTAAACGGGTGGCCGGCCCTCACACCTCGGGACATGGGGCTGAAGGGGTGCCAGGCCGTCACACCTCAGGTCATGGCACTGAAGGAGTGGCTGGCCCTTACACCCCGGGTCATGGCACTAAAAGGGTGCTCGGCCCTCACACCCCGGGTCATAGCACTGAAGGGGTGCCCGGCCCTCACACCCCTGGCCATAGACCTAAACGAGTGCCCGGCCCTCACATCCCGGGTCATGGGGCTGAAGGGGTGCCCAGCCCTCACACCCCGGGTCATGGCACTGAAGGAGTGACCGGCCCTCACACCCCGGGTCATGTCACTAAAGCGGTGCCTAGCCGTCACACCCCTGGCCATGGCACTGAAGGTGTGCCCTGCCCTCACACACCTGGTTATAGACCTAAATGGGTCGCCGGCCCTCACACCTCGGGACATGGGGCTGAAGGGGTGCCCGGCCGTCACACCCCGGGTCATGGCACTGAAGGAGTGGCTGGCCCACACACCCCGGATCATGGCACTGAAAGGGTGCTCGGACCTCACACCCCGGGTCATAGCACTGAAGTGGTGCCCGGCCCTAATACCCCGGGTCATGGCAGTGAAACGGTGCCCGGCCGTCAAACCACGGGCCATGGTGCTGGAGGGGTGTCCGGCCCTGACACCCCGGGTCAAGACACTGAAGGGGTGCCCGTAACTGACGCCCCGGGTCATGTCACTGAAGGGATGGCCAGCCTTCACACCCCGGGTCATGGCACTGAAAGGGTGCCCGGCCCTGACGCCCCCGGTCATGTCACTGAAGGTATGCCCGGCCCTCACACCCCTGGTCATAGACCTAAACGAGTGCCCGGCCCTCACATCCCTGGTCATGGGGCTGAAGGGGTGCCCAGCCCTCTCACCCCGGGTCATGGCACTGAAGGAGTGACCGGCCCTCACACCCCGGTTCATGGCACTGAATGGGTGCCCAGCCCTCACATCCCGGGTCATGGTGCTGAAGGGGTGCCCGGCCCTCACACCCAGATTCATGGCACTGAAGGGGTGCCCGGCCCTCTCACCCCGGGTCATGGGAAGGGGTGCCCGGGCCTCACACCCCAGTTCACAGCACTGTAGGGGTGCCAGGCCTTCACACCCCGTTTCATGGAACTGAAAATCAGGCCCCTTCCCTAACCTCTTTGTCCATGGTGCTGAAGGGGTGCCCCCTCACACCCCAGTCATGTCACTGAAGGGTTCCGGCCCTCCACACCCCGGGTGCTTTGAAGATTCTCTCCCTCACACACCCAGGTCATCTCACTGAAGGGGTGCCCGGCCTCACACCCCGATTCATTTCACTGAAGGGTGCTGTCCCTCACACACGGGTCATGAAGAATTTAGCCCTCCACACGGTTTACCTTGCTCTAGGGGTGCCAGCCCTCACACACCCGTTTCCTTGGCACTGAAAGGTGCCCGGCCCCTCACACTCCGGTTCATGACAGTGAAGGGGTGCCCATCCCTAACACCCCGGTTTGCAGCACTCTTGGGGTGCCCGGCCCTCACACCCCGGGTCATGGTGCTGGAGGGGTGCCCGGCCCTCACAACCCGGGTCATGTCACTGAAGGGGTGCCCGGCAATCACACCCCAGGTCATGTCACTGAAGGGGTGCCCGGCCCTCACACCCCGGGTCATGGCACTGAAAGGGTGCCTGGCCCTCACACCCCGGGTCATGGTGCTGAATGGGTGCCCGGCTTTCACACCCCGAATCATGGCACTGAAAGGGTGCCCGGCCCTCACACCCCGGATCATGGTGGCTGAGGGGTGCCCGGCCCTCACACCCCGGGTCATGGGGTTGAAGCGGTTCCCGGCCATCACAACCCGGGTCATGGTGCTGATGGGGTGCCCGGCCCTCACACCCCGATTCTTGGCACTGAAATCGAGCCCGGCCCTAACACTCTGGGTCATGGTGCTGAAGGGGAGCCCGGCCCTCACACCCCGATTCATTTCACTGAAGGGGTGCCCGACCCTCACACAACGGGTCATGTGAAGGGGTGCCCGGCCCTCACACCCCGGTTCGCAGCACTGTAGGGGTGCCCGGCCCTCACACCCCGGTTCATGACACTGAAGGGGTGCCCGGCCCTCACACCCCGGGTCTTGGAACTGAAGGGGTGAACGGCCCTAACACCCCGGGTCATGGACCTAAAGGTGCCCGGCCTTCACACCACGGGTCATGGGGTTGAAGCGGTTCCCGGCCCTCACACCCCGGGTCATGTCACTGAAGGGTTCCCGGCCCTAACACCCCGGGTCATGGCACTGAAGGGGTGCCTGTCCCTCACACCCCGGGTCATGGTGCTGAAGGGCTGCCTGGCTTTCACACCCCGATTTATGGCACTGAAAGGGTGCCCGGCCCTCAAAACCCGGTTCATGGTGTCGGAGGGGTGCCCGGCCCTCAAACTCCGGGTCATGGTGCTGATGGGGTTCCCAACCCTCAAACCCCAGGTCATGGTGCTGGAGGTGCCCGGCCTCACACCCCGGGTCATGTCACTGAAGGGGTGCCCGGCCCTCACACCCCAGGTCATGTCACTGAAGGGGTTCCCGGCCCTCACATCCCGGGTCATGGCACTGAAGGGGTGCCTGTCCCTCACACCCCGGGTCATGGTGCTGAAGGGCTGCCTGGCTTTCACACCCCGATTTATGGCACTGAAAGGGTGCCCGGCCCTCAAACCCCGGGTCATGGTGTCGGAGGGGTGCCCGGCCCTCAAACCCCGGGTCATGGTGCTGATGGGGTTCCCGGCCCTCAAACCCCGGGTCATGGTGCTGGAGGGGTGCCCGGCCCTCACACCCCGGGTCATGTCACTGAAGGGGTGCCCGGCCCTCACACCCCAGGTCATGTCACTAAAGGGGTTCCCGGCCCTCACACCCCGGGTCATGGCACTGAAGGGGTGCCTGGCTTTCACACCCCGATTTATGGCACTGAAAGGGTGCCCGGCCTTCAAACCCCGGGTCATGGTGTCGCAGGGGTGCCCGGCCCTCACACCCCTGGTCATGTCAGTAAAGGGGTGCCCGGGCCTCACACCCCGGTTCATGGGGTTGAAGCGGTTCCCGGCCCGCACACCCAGGGTCATGGTGCTGATGGGGTTCGCGGCCCTCAAACCCCGGGTTATGTCACTGAAAGGGTTCCCGGCCCTCATACCCCGTGTCATGTCACTGAAGGGGTGCCCAGCTGTCACACTCTGGATCATGGCACTTAAGGGGTGCCTAGCCCTCACACCCCGGGTCATGGTACTGAAGGGCAGCACGGTCCTCACACCCCGGGTCATGGTGCTGATGGGGTGCCCGGCCCTCATACCCCGGGTCATGGTGCTGGAGGGGTGCCCGGCCATTACATCCCGATTCATGGCACTGAAATCGAGCCCGGCCCTCATACCCCGGGTCATGGCACTGAAAAGGTGCCAGGCCCTCACACCCCATGTCATGTGAAGGGGTGCCCGGCCCTCACACTCAGGTTCATAGCTCTGTAGGGGTGCCCGGCCCTCACACCCCGTTTCATGGCACTAAAGGGGTGCCCGGCCCTAACACCCTGGTTCATGTCACTTATGGGGTGCCCGGCGCTCACACCGCCGGTCATGGTGCAGGAGGGGTGCCCGGCCCTGACACCCCAGGTCATGTGAAGGGGTGCCCGGCACACACACCCTTTTTCAAAGCACTGTATGGGTGCTCGGCATTCACACCCCGTTTCATGGCACTTAAGGGGTGCCCGTCCCTCACAACCAGGTTTATGACACTGAAAGGGTGCCCGGCCCTCACACCCCAGGTCATGTCACTGAAGGGAAGCCCGGCCCTCACACCCCGGGTCATGGCACTGAAGGGGTGCCCGGCCCTCACACCTCGTGTCATGGTGCTGAAGGGGTGCCCGGCCCTCAAACCCCGGGTCATGTCACTGCACTAAAGGGGTGCCCGGCCCTCACACCCCGGGTCATGTCACTAAGGGGTGCCCGGCCCTCACACCCCGGGTCATGGCCCTAAAGGGGTGCCTGGCCTAACACCCCGGGTCATGGGTTTAAGCTTTCCCGGTCCTCACACCATGGGTCATGGAGCTGAAGGGGTACCCGGCCATCACACCCCGATTCATGGCACTGAAAGGGTGCCCATCCTTCCCACCCCGGGTCATGTCGCTGAAGTGGTGCACGGCCCTCACACCCCGGGTCATGGACCTAAAGGGGTGCCCGGCCCTCACACCCCGGGTCATGGGGTTGAAGCGGTTCCTGGTCCTCACACCACGGGTCATGGAGCTGAAGGGGTGCCCGGCCATCACACCGCGATTCATGGCACTGAAAGGGTAACCGGCCCTCACACCCCGGGTCATGGCAATGAATAGGTGCCCCTCCGTCACACCCCAGTTCATTGCTCTGTCGGGGTGCCCGGGCCTCACACCCCGTTCCATGGCACTAAAGGGATGCCAGACCCTCACACCCCGGCTCATGGCACTGAAGGGGTGCCCGGCCCTAATGCCCCGGGTCATGTCACCGAAGAGGTGCCCGGCCCTCACACCCCTGGCCATGGCACTGAAGGTATGCCGGGCCCTCACACCCCTGGTCATAGAGCTAAACGAGTGCCCGGCCCTCACCCCCCGGGTCATGGGGCTGAAGGGGTGCCCAGCCTTCAGCCCCCGGGTCATGGCACTGAAGGAGTGACCGGGCCTCACACCCCGGGTCATGGCACTGAAAGGGTTCCCGGCCCTCACACCCCGGGTCATGGTGCTGGATGGGTGCCCGGCCCACACACCCCGGGTCATGTCACTGAAGGGGTGCCCGGCCCTCACACCCCAGGTCATGTCACTGAAGGGTTGCCCGGCCCTCACCCCCCTGTTCATGGCACTGAAGGGTGCCTGGCGCTCACACCCCGGGTCATGATGCTGAAGGAGTGCCCGGTTTTCACACCCCGATTCATGGCACTGAAAGGGAGCCCGGCCCTCACACCCCGGGTCATGATGGTTGAGGGGTGCCCGGCCCTCACACCCCGGGTCATGGGGTTGAAGCGGTTCTCGGCCATCACACCCCGGGTCATGGTGCTGATGGGGTGCCCGGCCCTCACACCCCGATTCTTGGCACTGAAATCGAGCCCGGCCCTAATACTCTGGGTCATGGTGCTGAATGGGTGCCCGGCTTTCACGCCACGACTCATGGCACTGAAAGGGTGCCCGGCCCGCACACCCCGGGTTATGTCACTAAAGGGATGCCCGGCCCTCACACCCCGGGGCATGGTGCTGAAGGGGTGCCCGGCTTTCACACCCGGACTCATGGCACTGAAAGGGTGCCCGGCCCTCACACCCCTGGTCATGGTGGCTGAGGGGTGCCCGGCCCTCACACCCCGGGTCATGGGGTTGAAGCGGTTCCCGGCCATCACACCCCGGGTCATGCTGCTGATGGGGTGCCCGGCCCTCACACCCCTGGTCATAGACCTAAACGAGTGCCCTGCCCTCACACCCCTGGTCATAGACCTAAACGAGTGCCCGGGCTTTACACCCCGGGTCATGGAGCTGGAGGTGTGTGCCCCCATCTCACACCCCGGGTCATGGCACTGAAGGAGTGACAGGCCCTCACACCCCGGGTTATGGCACTGAAAGGGTGCGCTGCCCACACATCTCGGTCATGTCATTGAAAGGGTGCCCGGCTCTCACACCCCGGTGTCATGTCATTGAAAGGTTACCCGGCCCTCACACCACGGGTCATAGCACTGAAGGGGTGCCCGGCCCTCATACCCCGGATCATGGTGCTGGAAGGGTGCCCGGCCCTCACACCCCTGATCCATGCACTGAAAAGGTGCCTGGCCCTCACACCCCTGTGTCATATGAAGGGCTGCCCTGGCCCTCACACCCCGTGTCATGTTAAGTGGTGCCTGGCCCTCACACTCGATTCATAGCTCTCCCCAGGGGTTGCCCATCTCACACCCTGCTTCCCCCATGGCACTAAAGGGGTCCCTCGGCCCTCACATCCCGGCTCATGGCACTAAAGGGGTACCCGGCCCTCACACCCCGGGACATGGCACTGAAGCGCTGCCCGGCCCTCACACACCTGGTTATAGACCTAAACAGGTGCTCGGCCCTCACACCCCGTGTCATGTGAAGGGGTGCCCGGCCCTCACACCCCGGTTCATAGCACTGTAGTTGTGCCCGGCCCTCACACCCCGTTTCATGGCACTCAAGGGGTGCCCGACACTCACACCCTGGCTCATGGCACTGAAGGGGTGCCCGTAACTGACGCCCCGGGTCATGTCACTGAAGGGGTGGCCGGCCCTCACACCCCGGGTCATGTCACTGAAGCGGTGCCCAGCCGTCACACCCCTGGCCATGGCACTGAAGGTGTGCCCGGCCCTCACACACCTGGTTATAGACCTAAACGGGTGGCCGGCCCTCACACCTCGGGACATGGGGCTGAAGGGGTGCCAGGCCGTCACACCTCAGGTCATGGCACTGAAGGAGTGGCTGGCCCTTACACCCCGGGTCATGGCACTAAAAGGGTGCTCGGCCCTCACACCCCGGGTCATAGCACTGAAGGGGTGCCCGGCCCTCACACCCCTGGCCATAGACCTAAACGAGTGCCCGGCCCTCACATCCCGGGTCATGGGGCTGAAGGGGTGCCCAGCCCTCACACCCCGGGTCATGGCACTGAAGGAGTGACCGGCCCTCACACCCCGGGTCATGTCACTGAAGCGGTGCCTAGCCGTCACACCCCTGGCCATGGCACTGAAGGTGTGCCCGGCCCTCACACACCTGGTTATAGACCTAAATGGGTGGCCGGCCCTCACACCTCGGGACATGGGGCTGAAGGGGTGCCCGGCCGCCACACCCCGGGTCATGGCACTGAAGGAGTGGCTGGCCCACACACCCAGGATCATGGCACTGAAAGGGTGCACGGTCCTCACACCCCGGGTCATAGCCCTGAAGGGGTGCCCAGCCCTCACACCCCGATTCATGGCACTGAAATCGAGCCCGGCCCTCACACCCCGGGTCATGGTGCTGAAGGGGTGCCCGGGTCACACCCCGGTTCGCAGCACTGTAGGGGTGCCCGGCCCTCACACCCCGTTTCATGGCACAGAAAGGGTGCCCTGCCCTCACACCCCGGTTCATGACACTGAAGGGATGCCCGGCCCGCACACCCCGGGTCATGGCACTGAAGGGGTGCACGGCCCTCACACCCCGGGTCATGGACCTAAAGGGGTGCCCGGCCCTCACACCACGGCTCATGGGGTTGAAGCGGTTCCTGGCCCTCACTCCCCGGGTCATGGGGCTGGAGGGGTGCCCGGCCCTCACACCCCGGGTCATGTCACTGGAGGGGTGCCCGACCCTCACACCCCGATTCTTGGCACTGAAATCGAGCCCGGCCCTAACACTCTGGGTCATGGTGCTGAAGGGGTGCCCCCTCACACCCCAGGTCATGTCACTGAAGGGGTTCCCGGCCCTCACACCCCGGGTCATGTGAAGGGGTGCCCGGCCCTCACACCCCGGTTTGCAGCACTCTAGGGGTGCCCGGCCCTCACACCCCGTTTCATGGCACTGAAAGGGTGCCCGGCCCTCACACTCCGGTTCATGACAGTGAAGGGGTGCCCAGCCCTAACACCGCGGGTCATGGCACTGAAGGGGTGCCTGGCCCTCACACCACGGGTCATGGGGTTGAAGCGGTTCCCGGCCCTCACACCCTGGGTCATGGTGCTGGAGGGGTGTCCGGCCCTCACACCCCGGGTCATGTCACTGAAGGGGTGCCCGGGCAATTACACCCCAGGTCATAAGCCACTGAAGGGGTGCCCGGCCCTCACACCCCGGCCACCAAAGGGGTGCCCGCCCTCACACCCCGGTCATGGGGTTGAAGCGGTTCCCGGCCATCACACCCCGGTCATGGTGTTGATGGGGTGCCCGACCCTCACACCCCGATTCTTGGCCCTGAAATCGAGCCCGGCCCTAACACTCTGGGTCATAGTGCTGAAGGGGTGCCCGGCCCTCACACCCCGATTCATTTCACTGAAGGGGTGCGCGACCCTCACACAACGGGTCATGTGAAGGGGTGCCCGGCCCTCACACCCCGTTTCATGGCACTGAAAGGGTGCCAGGCCCTCACACCCCGGTTCATGACACTGAAGGGGTGCCCGGCCCTCACACCCCGGGTCATGGAACTGAAGGGGTGAACGGCCCTCACTCCCTGGGTCATGCTGCTGATGGAGTGCTCGGCCCTCATACCCCGGGTCATGGCACTGAAAAGGTGCCCGGCCCTCACACCCCATGTCATGGCACTGAAATCGAGCCTGGCCCTCATACCCCTGGGTCATGGCACTGAAAAAGGTGCCTGGCCCTACACCCCATGTCATGGAAGGGGTGACTGGCCCTCACACCCGGTTCATAAGCCTGTGGGGTGCCTGCCCTCACACCCCGTTTCATGGCACTGGGGCAAGGCCTGCACTCACACCCGGCTCATGGCACTGAAGGGGTGCCCCGGCCTCACACCCCGGGTCATGGTAGGCTGAGGGGTGCCCGGCTCACACCCCGGGTCATGGGGTTGAAGCGGTTCCCGGCCATCACACCCCGGGTCATGGTGCTGATGGGGTGCCCGGCCCTCACACCCCAATTCTTGGCACTGAAATCGAGCCTGGCCCTAGCACTATGGGTCATGGTGCTGAAGGGGTGCCCGGGCCTCACACCTCGATTCATTTCATTGAAGGGGTGCCTGGCCCTCACACCCCGGGTCATGTGAAGGGGTGTCCGGCCCTCACACACCGGTTTGCAGCACTGTAGGGGTGCCCGGCCCTCCCGTTTCATGGCACTGAAAGGGTGCCCGGCCCTCACACTCCGGTTCATGACACTGAAGGGGTGCCCGGCCCTCACACCCCGGGTCATGGCACTGAAGAGGTGCCCGGCCCTCACACCACGGATCATGGGGTTGAAGCGGTTCCCGGCCCTCACACCCTGGGTCATGGTGCTGGAGGGGTGCCCGGCCCTCACACCCCGGGTCATGTCACTGAAGGGGTGCCCGGCCCTCACACCCCAGGTCATGTCACTAAAGGGGTGCCCGGAACTCACACCCCAGGTCATGGCACTGAAGTGGTGCCCGGCCCTCACACCCCGGGTCATGGTGCTGAAGGGGTGCATGGCTTTCACACCCGGATTCATGGCACTGAAAGGGTGCCCGGCCCTCACACCCCGGGTCATGGTGGCTGAGGGGTTCCCGGCCCTCACACCCCGGGTCATGGGGTTGAAGCGGTTCCCGGCCAGCACACCCCAGGTCATGGTGCTCATGGGGTGCCCGGCCCTCACACCCCGATTCTTGGCACTGAAATCGAGCCCGGCCCTAACACTCTGGGTCATGGTGCTGAAGGGGTGCCCGGCCCTCACACCCCGATTCATTTCACTGAAGGGATGCCTGACCCTCACACCCCAGGTCATGTCACTGGAGGGGTGCCCGACCCTCACACCCTGATTCTTGGTACTGAAATCGAGCCCGGCTCTAACACTCTGGGTCATGGTGCTGAAGGGCGTGCCCGGCCCTCACACCCCGATTCATTTCACTGAAGGTGTGCCCGACCTTCACACACCGGGTCATGTGAAGTGGTGCCCGGCCCTCACACCCCGGTTCGCAACACTGTAGGGGTG
>NW_024748105.1:0-6219 GCF_018991925.1 Homarus americanus
AGAATTTGTTACACTCGATGTGGGGACTTTGTTATAATAGTCGATGAGGGACTTGGTTATACTCGATAAAGGCGCTGTTATACTCGATCACGGGACTTTGTTATACTCGACCAGTGGACTTTGTTACATACTCGATCAGGGGACTTTGTTATATTCGATCGGGGACTTTCTTATATTCGATCAGAGGACTTTGTTATACTCGATCAGGGACTTTCGGTATACTCGATCTTGGGACTTTGTTATATACTCCATCAGGGGCCATTGTTATACTCCATTAGGGCCTTTGTTCTACTCGATCAGGGGGCTTTGTTATGCTCGATTAAAGAACTTTGTTATTTTCGATCAGGGCCATTCTTATACTCCATTAAGGGTCTTTGTTATACGCGATCAGGGGACTTTCTTATATTCCATCAGGGGACTTGTTATACTCGATCAGGGGACTTTGTTATACTCGATCTTTGGACTGTTATACTCGATCAGGGGACTTTGTTATATACTCGATCGAGAACTTTCTTATACTCGATCAAGGAACTTTGTTATACTCGATCGAGGGGTCTTTGTTATACTCGATTAGGGGACTTTGTTACACTCGATCAGAGGCCTTTGTTACATACTCGATCAGGGGACTTTGTTACACTCGATCTTTGGACTTTGTTATACTCGATCAGGGGACTTTGTTATACTCGATCAGGGCTTTCTTATACTCGATCAAGGGACTGTTGTAAGTCTTTGGACTTTGTTGCTCTCGATCAGGGGACTTTGTTGCATATACTCGATCAGGGGACTTTGTTAATATTCGATCAGGGGACTGTGTTATACTCGATAGAGACTTTGTTGAACTCGACCAGGGAGCTTTGTTATACTCGATCTTGGGACTTTGTTACACTCGATCCAGGGGCCTTTGTTATATATACTCGATCAGGGCTTTTGGTATACTCGATGAGGAACTCTGTTATACTCGATGAAAGGACTTTGTTATACTCGATCAAGTGGCTTTGTTATATACTCGATCAGGACATCCTTATATACTCGATCAGGGGGCCTTTGTTATACTCGATCATGGGAGTTTGTTATATTATTCGACCAGGGGACTTTGTGCTATACTCGACCAGGGTTTTTTATACTCGATGAGGGGCTTTGTTACACTCGATGAGAGGGCTTTATTATACTCGATCAGGGAACTTTGTTATACTCGATCGAGGGACTTTGTTATTCTCGACCAGGGGGACTTTGTTATACTCGATGAGGACTTTGTTATTTATCTTCGATGAGGACTTTGACATACTCGATCACAGGGGCTTTTTATATGCTCGATGAGGGGCTTTGTTATACTCGATCAGGGCATTATACTCGATCAGAATTTGTTACGCGCACTCGATGTGGGGACTTTGATATAGTCGATGAGGGGCCTTTGTTATATTCGATAGGGCCTTTGTTATACTCGATCACGGACATTGTTATACTCGATCAGGGATTTTGTTATACTCGATCTTGGGACTGTTATACTCGATCAGGGGCCATTGTTATACTCCATTAGGGTCTTTGTAATACTCGAGCAGGGGACTTTGTTGTATTCGATCAGGGGCCTTTGTTATATACTCGATCAGGGGGGCTTTGTTATACTCGATCAGAGGACTTTGTTATTTTCGATCGAGGGATTTTGTTATACTCGATCAGGGGACTTTCTTATATTCGATAGGGACATTATGCTCGACCAGGGGGCACATACTCGATGAGGGGGCTTTGTTATACTCGATCAGGAGCTTTGTTATACTCGATCAGGGGGCTTTGTCATACTCGATCAGGTTTCTTTGTTTATACTCTACCAGGGGACTTTGTTATACTCGATCAGGGCTTTTTATACTCGATCAGGGGACTTTGTTATACTCGATCATGGGTCTTTTTTATACTCGATCGGGGGACTTTTCTCATTTTCCATCAGGGGTCTTTGTTATACTCGATCAGGGAATTTGTTACACGCACTCGATGTGGGGACTGTTATAGTCGATGAGGACTTGGTTATACTCGATAAGGCCTTTGTTATACTCGATCACGGGACTTTGTTATACTCGACCAGTGGACTGTTATACTCGATCAGGGGACTTTGTTATATTCGATCAGGGGACTTTCTTATATTCGATCAGAGGACTTTGTTATACTCGATCAAGGGGACTTTGTTATACTCGATCTTAGGACTTTGTTATACTCGATCGAGGGCCATTGTTATACTCCATTAAAGGTCTTTGTTATACTCCGATCAGGTGACTTTCTTGTATTCGATCAAGTGGCCTTTGTTATACTCCGATCAGAGCTTTGTTATGCTCGATTAAGAACTTTTGTTATTTTCGATCAGGGCCATTCTTGTCTCCATTAAGGGTCTTTGTTATACTCGATCAGGGGGACTTTCTTATATTCATCAGGGGACTTTGTTATACTCGATCAAAAGGGACTTTTGTTATATACTCGATCTTTGGACTTTGTTATACTCGATCAGGGGACTTTGTTATACTCGATCAGGGGCTTTCTTATACTCGATCAAGGGACTTTGTTATACTCGATCAGGGTCTTTGTTATACTCGATCAGGGGGACTTTGTTACCTCGATCAAGGGGCCTTTGTTATATCGATCCAGGGGACTTTGTTGTATTACTCGATCAGGACTGTGTTTGTTATACTCGATCAGGGACTTTGTTAAACTCGATCTTGGGACTTTTGTTATACTCGATCAGGGACTTTGTTATACTCGATCAGGGGGCTTTCTTATACTCGATCAAGGGACTTTGTTATACTCGATCAGGGTCTTGTTATACTCGATCAGGGACCTTTGTTACACTCGACCAGGGGCCTTTTGCTATACTCGATCAGGGACTTTGTTGTACTCGATCAGGACTTTGTTATACTCGATTAGGGGACTTTGTTGTACTCGACCAGGAGCTTTTATACTCGATCAAGGGACTTGTTATACTTCCGGATCAGGGTTTTTGGTATACTCGATGAGGGAATCTTATACTCGATGAAAGGACTTTGTTATACTCGATCAAGTGGCTTTTGTTATACTCGATCAGGGACATCCTTATACTCGATCACGGGCCTTTGTTATACTCGATCATGGGTGTTATAATCGACCAGGGGACTTTTGTATACTCGACCAGGGTTTTTTTATACTCGATGAGGGGCTTGTTACACTCTGATGAGAGGGCTTTGTATACTCGATCAGGGAACTTTGTTATACTCGATCAGGGGACTTTGTTATTCTCGACCAGGACTTTGTTATACTCGATCAGGGACTTTGTTATATTCGATCAGGGACTTTGACATACTCGATCACGGGCTTTTTATACTCGATGAGGGGGCTTTGTTATACTCGATCAGGGCTTTGTTATACTCGATCAGGGAATGTGTTACACTCGATGTGGGGACTTTGATATAGTCGATGAGGGCCTTGTTATATTCGATAAGGGCCTTTGTTATACTCGATCACGGACATTGTTATACTCGATCAGGGACTTTGATATACTCGATCTGGACTTTGTTATACGCGATCAGGGCCATTGTTATACTCCATTAGGGTCTTTTGTACTCGAGCAGGACTTGTTATATTCGATCAGGGCTTTGTTATACTCGATCAGGGGCTTTGTTATACTCGATCAGAGGACTTTGTTATTTTCGATGAGGATTTTTGTTATACTCGATCAGGACTTTTTATATTCGATTAGGGACTTTGTTATACTCGACCAGGGGCTTTTTATACTCGATAAGGGGGCTTGTTATACTCGATCAGGGAGCTTTGTTATACTCGATCAGGGGCTTTGTCATACTCGATCAGGTTACTTTGTTATACTCTACCAGGGGACTTTGTTATACTCGATCAGGGCTTTTTATACTCGATCACGGGTCTTGTAATACTCGAGCAGGGACTTTGTTGTATTCGATCAGGGCCTTTGTTATACTCGATCAGGGGGCTGTTATACTCGATCAGAGGACTTTGTTATTTTCGATCAGGGATTTGTTATACTCGATCAGGGAACTTTCTTATATTCGATTAGGGACTTTGTTATACCCGACCAGGGGGCTTTTTATACTCGATGAGGGGCTTTGTTATACTCGATCAGGGAGCTTTGTTATACTCGATCAGGGGCTTTGTCATACTCGATCAGGTTTCTTTGTTATACTCTACCAGGGACTTTGTTATACTCGATCAGGGGCTTTTTATACTCGATCAGGGACTTTGTTAACTCGATCATGGGTCTTTTTATACTCGATCAGGGACTTTCATTTTCCATCAGGGTCTTTGTTATACTCGATCAGGGAATTTGTTACACTCGATGTGGGGACTTGTTAAGTCGATGAGGGACTTGGTTATACTCGATAAGCCTTTTGTTATACTCGATCAGGGACTTTGTTATACCTGACCAGTGGACTTTGTTATACTCGATCAGGGACTTTGTTATATTCGATCAGGGACTTTTATATTCGATCAGAGGACTTTGTTATACTCGATCAGGGACTTTGTTATACTTCGATCTTGGGACTTTGTTATACTCCATCAGGGCCATTGTTATACTCCATTAGGGCCTTTGTTCTACTCGATCAGGGGCTTTGTTATGCCCGATTAAAGAACTTTGTTATTTTCGATCAGGCCATTCTTATACTCCATTGGGTCTTTGTTATACGCGATCAGGGGACTTTCTTATATTCCATCAGGGACTTTGTTATACCCGATCAGGGACTTTGTTATACTCGATCTTGGACTTTGTTATACTCGATCAGGGACTTGTTATACTCGATCAGGGGCTTTCTTATACTCGATCAAGGGACTTTGTTATACTCGATCAGGGGTCTTTGTTATACTCTGATTAGGGACTTTGTTACACTCGATCAGAGGCCTTTTGTTAACCTCGATCAGGGACTTTGTTACACCTCGATCTTGACTTTGTTATACTCGATCAGGGACTTTGTTATACTCGATCAGGGGCTTTTATACTCGATCAAGGGACTTTGTTATACTCGATCTTTGGACTTTGTTATACTCGATCAGGGACTTTGTTATACTCGATCAGGGGACTTTGTTGTATTCGATCAGGGGACTGTGTTATACCTCGATGAGGGACTTTGTTGAACTCGACCAGGAGCTTTGTTATACTCGATCTTGGGACTTTGTTACACCTGATCAGGGCCTTTGTTATACCTGATCAGGGGCTTTTTGGTATACCTCGATGAGGAACTCTGTTATACCGAGAAAGGACTTTGTTATACTCGATCAAGTGGCTTTGTTATACTCGATCAGGGACATCCTTATACTCGATCAGGGCCTTTGTTATACCGATCATGGGAGTTTGTTATATTCGACCAGGGAACTTTGTTATACCTCGACCAGGTTTTTTATACTCGATGAGGGGGCTTTGTTACACTCGATGAGAGGGCTTTGTTACTCGATCAGGGAACTTTGTTATACTCGATCAGGGGACTTTGTTATTCTCGACCAGGGACTTTGTTATACCCGATGAGGGACTTTGTTATCTTCGATCAGGGACTTTGACATACTCGATCACAGGGCTTTTTTATACTCGATGAGGGCTGTTATACTCGATCAGGGCTTTGTTATACTCGATCAGGGAATTTGTTACACTCCGATGGGACTTTGATATAGTCGATGAGGGCCTTTGTTATATTCGATAAGGGCCTTTGTTATACTCTCGACCACGGACATTGTTATACTCGATCAGGGATTTTGTTATACTCGATCTTGGGACTTTGTTATACTCTCGATCAGGGGCCATTGTTATACTCCATTAAGGTCTTTGTAATACTTCAGCAGGGGACTTTGTTGTATTCGATCAGGGCCTTTGTTATACTCGATCAGGGGCTTTGTTATACTCGATCAGAGGACTTTGTTATTTTCGATCAGGGATTTTGTTATACTCGATCAGGGGACTTTCTTATATTCGATTAGGGACTTTGTTATACTCGACCAGGGGCTTTTTTATACTGATGAGGGGCTTTGTTATACTCGATCAGGAGCTTTGTTATACTCGATCAGGGGCTTTGTCTATACTCGATCAGGTTTCTTTGTTATACTCTCTACCAGGGACTTTGTTATACTCGATCAGGGCTTTTTTATACTCGATCAGGGACTTTGTTATACTCGATCATGGGTCTTTTTTATACTCGATCAGGGCCATTTTCCATCAGGGTCTTTGTTATACCTTCGATCAGGGAA
>NW_024748106.1:0-9150 GCF_018991925.1 Homarus americanus
TTTCAGAGTGGTAGACAAGCATAGGCTTCAGTCGGAAATCCCCTGAAGCATTGGCACCAAGCAATAGAGTGAGACGGTCTTTCATGGGTTTATGCCCAGGTAAAGAGGCTTCATCCTTGGTGATGAATGTTCTTTTGGGCATCTTTTTCCAGAACAGCCCAGTTTCGTCAACATTGAACACTTGCTGTGGAAGATAATTTTCTTCTTCCATCAGTTTTTTAAATTCAATTAAAAACTTTGCTGCCCCTTCTTTATCAGCACTAGCAGCTTCACCATGCCTAACAACACTTAAAATGTCACTTCTTTTTCTTAAATTTTTCGAACCAGCCTTTGCTAGCCCGAAAATCTTCAAATTCTGTTCCTGAAGAACCAGGTTGATCTGTCTTTAAATGTTCATAAATCTCCCTGGCTCTTTCACAAATGAAATCACCAGAAACTGAATCACCTTTCATCTGTTTTTCCCTAATCCAGATGATAAGTAACCTCTCAGTTTCTACGATTAGGGATCTACTTTTAAACACTCTTGTAGATTTGTCTCTCATGTTCACTTCCTTAAATTTGTCTTTTTGTGCAAGAATTGTCGACACAGTTGATGCCGACATGCCATATTCTTTGCATAGCGCATTTGATTTAATACCTTGTTCGTGTTTTTTTATTATTTCCTGCTTTATTTGGATTGAAATCACTTTTCTTGATCTCTTAGGCCCCATGCTGGATTCAAACAATGGCAACACGTATTTTTCAAAGTTAAACTAGCTGTAAATAAAGAATATTTTCTTTAAAATAACACTGCACTGCACTATATATTGTCAATATGTAAAATAATTTTCAAAATGACCAATAATTTGCTTGGAAACACAGAAATAAAGCGTTTAGTTGAAGAGAGTCTCAAGCAAGATGTTACCTCCAGTGAAAACAGAGAGAGACTGACGCCTGTTTGCTGTGTTAAGAGGCTGGATGCCGCGCATTAAACTAGTCACTTTACCATCAATTTTGTTCAATAATTGTTAAAATGACTAAAAAATTGAATATTAAACTTTTAAAATTATTGAATAGTATAAGCTTCTTGATATTTACTAAAATAGTAAGGAATTTAAGCCCTAGAACCGATTAATGTATTGGCGGACTGATACTAAAGCTGGTTGCCCGGTCAGTGCAAGCGAAATCATGTTGAGGTCGGTTCGTAAGAACTTCGTTAACCGAATTTTTTTTCGTTAACCGAATTGAAGATCCTTATGGAAGGCAGTTCGTTAATCGAAATTACGTTAACCGAGGTGTTACAGTCGCGAGGGTAAGCTGTATATATATATATATATATATATATATATATATATATATATATATATATATATATATATATATATATATATATATATATATATATATATATATATATATTTATATATATATATATATATATATATATATATATATATATATATATATATATATATATATATATATATATATATATATATTTATATATATATATATATATATATATATATATATATATATATATTTATATATATATATATATATATATATATATATATATATATATATATATATATATATATATATATATATATATATATATATATATATATATATATATATATATATATATATGTAACCGGTCGGAATTTGCTGAACTTTAATTTCTCACTTGACTTGGGGTTTATTAAAATTTAATAGATGGTAAAGGCAGTGGAAGCGCCCCTTTGAGAAAAATCCCGAACCAGCACAAGAACACTTAAATCTACTACACAAAATGAACTGTCCGTGACCCGTGGAAGGATAGCGTCTGTGACTGGGATGAATGAGACACACTGTAAAATTTAGACACTTATATTCCCTCCAACACTACAAACACAATCAATAATGGTACACCAATATGCGCACCTCTTAACTTAAACTTTAAACACTACTCTGGGGAATAAAAGTTATACATGACATAGAAATTATTAGAAACACAGGCAACAATAAATTTGAAGTATTAAGAAATGTTGTTTGCACACATGAACAGGCCTTAAGGGCCTTCAACAAAATAATATCAGTCACTGAGGAATGGTAATAAAAGATAAGAAATTAAATACTCTACAATGAATAGGCCTTAAGGGCTTTCAGCAAAATAATATCACTCAACAAAATTATAGCACCCCAACAGGTGTACACTTCCTAACCTAACCTAACCACTGCTCTGGGAACAAGGTTATACCTGAGATCAGAATTATGAAGAATTAGAGGCATTAAAAGAATCAAATCACAGTATCACTCTGGTTCCACTTAATGGCACAAACATTAAAAAAACACTACTATCAAAATTATTTAAGAAATATTAAACTACACACGTCAAGATAATATCAGTCTGAGGAATGGTGTTAACTACACCCGTGATAAGGAAGATAAAATGTTCCTCTAGGTATCTCCTAGAGTCCTAGACTCACGGTCTCAGTGTGTGACCATTAATATACTCAGATAACCTCAGTGTACTCCCAGTGCGTCCATGGGCAGGAAGAGAGTGAGCCAATCAGACCTTGTGCAGTTGAGAGAAACTTTAGCTTCCCGTTAGCAAGAGGGTTTCACTAGCTGCTCGGGACATGTGGGGTTGTGCACCGGAGTGGTAAGAACTGATCACCCACTGCTGATGCTGGTCCCGTGTCGTTTTAGTTGTCGGGAGCACTCGTTCACTCAAGAGATCCTTTGCTACCCCGCTAAACAGTGACAGGCCTACACTGATCGGTCCAATGGCGACAATCGCCACCCTCAATCATCAACGGCAGTCTCAAACGGCAGTCAATCTCTCGCAGTCAACTCCGGTCAACTCCAATCAAGTGGGTTCTGACGGAAATCTTGTTATACTGCAATAGCGCAGCACAGGTGACTAGGCCACGTGACTATTTCTGATGGACGCGCGGAACGTCTTGTCTGTGTGAATGCTCTCCGGGACTGGCCTAGCCAGCGTCGTGTCTCCCCAAGGCGCTAGCTTGGGCCTACGTGATATATTTTCCGCCTAACTAATAACTCCTTGGGACACCCGTAACATTATTCAGACTGCTAAACGATCTATAATAATTTCAAATTCAATAATAGTCCCTTAACTTCATGAATCGCATCATTATTAATTCGGTAAATTACATTTAATATCATATAGGCCTAGTTCCGCAGTCTCTCGCTACGAGCAGGCAGCGCTCCCTCCCTCAGATGACCTTGAACGCTCAGTATCACTCATGGCGGGGCATTTGAAATTACTCTGAAATTTCTGAATATTACAATCGACCCCCCTAAAAAAGACAGCACTGCCCTCATGTGCTGAGAAAACATGCATACGACCCCCCTAAAATTTTGTTCTAAGGACTGCACCTCACCCCTTTTGCTAAATGCAGCATTCCCGTCTTCTCTTCTCTCCTTTTCTCTCCCGCTAACACTCGACCCCCCTAAAAAAAGACAGCACTGTCCTCATGTGCTGAGAAAACATGCATACGACCCCCCTAAAATTTTGTTCTAAGGACTGCACCTCACCCCTTTAGCGTGCTAAATGCAGCATTTGTCTTCTCTTCTCTCCTTTTCTCTCCCGCTAACACTCGACCCCCCTAAAAAAAGACAGCACTGCCCTCATGTGCTGAGAGAACAACTTAGAACCCACCTTCAACTCTGTACTATTCCACTCGCAGCTAGCAACTCCAGTTCTTCCTAGCCCAACTCAATCCAACCAGAACATCACGCTCCCCTTTTGCCTGGCCCTTAACTAGAGAACCAATGTCAAAATTAATACCAGCCCAAAACAAACATGCTCTCCTTTGGCCTGGCCCTTGAACAAAGAGGAACCAGTGTCAAAAAAAAATACACAGTCCAAAACAAGCATGCTCTCCTTTTGCCTGGCCCTTGAACTAAGAGGAACCAGTGTCAAAAAAAATACTCAGTCCATCTCCAACATGCTCTCCTTTTGCCTGGCCCTTGAGCTAAGAGGAACCAGTGTCAAAACAATACTCAGTCCAAAACAAACATGCTCTCCTTTTGCCTGGCCCTTGAGCTAAGAGGAACCATTGTCAAAAAAATACTCAGTCCACGTCTCCGAACCTCATGCCGGCAGACCAACCCTCTGAAAATGTACCAGTCCATCTTAGTGAGGCCCTGGACATTACAACCGTACTCTCAATCCCGCTCATGACAGCAACTCAATCCCGCTCATGACAGCAACTCAATCCCGCTCATGACAGCAACCACTACTCAACGCACATCTCTGACCTAACCATCTCTCCAATCCCCTCTGCCCTACTCACAACTCCTCCAACTCACCCCCTACAACCTGCCTTTTCTCATTACCATGCACCCTAAACTGTAATCGGTCGGCTTCGTCTTGTCTCTCAGCTGGAGGGCTCGATCAACCTCTCTGAACTACTTACGTACCCCTATATTTCCCACTTGGACCTCACACTTCCTTGACTGCTGGACGTGTGCCTGACATTCACCCCTTGTTTCCTCCCTGAACCGTTGAATGTGTGCCTGAGACTCCCACTTGAACCTGTTTACCTGTGCTTGATAATCCCTCTTTAGGTCTCCGAACTCCTCTCTCAGCTGTACCAAGGTCCCGCGGCCGTCTCTCTTCCTCCTCATACACATCTCTACTGTCAAGCCTAACCAACTCAGTCCGGGCACAAGGATGAGCATCAGTGCGAGTTCAATCCCTACCATTACTAACCAACACATGATAGCGTTCATTATCCCAACCACAGTACTATCAGTCACGACATTAAAAACTACGCTCTGCTACCATTTGTAACCGGTCGGAATTTGCTGGACTTTAATTTCTCACTTGACTTGGGGTTTATTAAAATTTAATAGATGGTAAAGGCAGTGGAAGCGCCCCTTTGAGAAAAATCCCGAACCAGCACAAGAACACTTAAATCTACTACACAAAATGAACTGTCCGTGACCCGTGGAAGGATAGCGTCTGTGACTGGGATGAATGAGACACACTGTAAAATTTAGACACTTATATTCCCTCCAACACTACAAACACAATCAAATAATGGTACACCAATATGCGCACCTCTTAACTTAAACTTTAAACACTACTCTGGGGAATAAAAGTTATACATGACATAGAAATTATTAGAAACACAGGCAACAATAAATTTGAAGTATTAAGAAATGTTGTTTGCACACATGAACAGGCCTTAAGGGCCTTCAACAAAATAATATCAGTCACTGAGGAATGGTAATAAAAGATAAGAAATTAAATACTCTACAATGAATAGGCCTTAAGGGCTTTCAGCAAAATAATATCACTCAACAAAATTATAGCACCCCAACAGGTGTACACTTCCTAACCTAACCTAACCACTGCTCTGGGGAACAAGGTTATACCTGAGATCAGAATTATGAAGAATTAGAGGCATTAAAAGAATCAAATCACAGTATCACTCTGGTTCCACTTAATGGCACAAACATTCAAAAAAACACTACTATCAAAATTATTTAAGAAATATTAAACTACACACGTCAAGATAATATCAGTCTGAGGAATGGTGTTAACTACACCCGTGATAAGGAAGATAAAATGTTCCTCTAGGTATCTCCTAGAGTCCTAGACTCACGGTCTCAGTGTGTGACCATTAATATACTCAGATAGCCTCAGTGTACTCCCAGTGCGTCCATGGGCAGGAAGAGAGTGAGCCAATCAGACCTTGTGCAGTTGAGAGAAACTTTAGCTTCCCGTTAGCAAGAGGGTTTCACTAGCTGCTCGGGACATGTGGGGTTGTGCACCGGAGTGGTAAGAACTGATCACCCACTGCTGATGCTGGTCCAGTGTCGTGTTAGTTGTCGGGAGCACTCGTTCACTCAAGAGATCCTTTGCTACCCCGCTAAACAGTGACAGGCCTACACTGATCGGTCCAATGGCGACAATCGCCACCCTCAATCATCAACGGCAGTCTCAAACGGCAGTCAATCTCTCGCAGTCAACTCCGGTCAACTCCAATCAAGTGGGTTCTGACGGAAACCTTGTTATACTGCAATAGCGCAGCACAGGTGACTAGGCCACGTGACTATTTCTGATGGACGCGCGGAACGTCTTGTCTGTGTGAATGCTCTCCGGGACTGGCCTAGCCAGCGTCGCGTCTCCCCAAGGCGCTAGCTTGGGCCTACGTGATATATTTCCGCCTAACTAATAACTCCTTGGGACACCCGTAACATTATTCAGACTGCTAACGATCTATAATAATTTCAAATTCAATAATAGTCCCTTAACTTCATGAATCGCATCATTATTAATTCGGTAAATTACATTTAATATCATATAGGCCTAGTTCCGCAATCTCTCGCTACGAGCAGGCAGCGCTCCCTCCCCTCAGATGACCTTGAACGCTCAGTATCACTCATGGCGGGGCATTTGAAATTACTCCTGAAATTTCTGAATATTAATATATATATATATATATATATATATATATATATATATATATATATATATATATATATATATATATATATATATATATATATATATATATATATATATATATATATACAGTATTACCCAGCTTAACGCGCTTTCACTTAACGCGTTTTCGCATATACGCGGTGCCTTGCCAAAGCTGAACTTTCACTTAACGCGGATTTTTCCACAGCAACGCGGTGAGTGTCCGGCTCGAGAGCTATTTTTAGATTCGCACCACCCCCCACCCGCCACCCTGCCTGACTGCCTGTTTTAGCTCATAAAATTCATACAAATTACCCAGCCAGAATATAGTTTACATTGCTGGAATTCTTATAATTTGGTGATCATTTTGAATATAAACAACATATTTTTTGCATTAAACATACAATTTTTAGATAAAATGTTTAATCTGAGTAAGTATGTTATCTTTTGTCCAAAATATATGACATTTATATTCAAAATATTCCTGGTCTTACAAGGAATCCAGCAATGTCAATTATATTATCCTAACTTTAGTTTGAGGTATTATTTATTAAAATTTAGTGGTTATCCCACACATCTCCTTGGGACGGTTGGTGGGGGGTGGGGGGGAGGGAGGGACCGACCGACCATCTGTTACCCCGGTGAAGAATTATTTTTTTTTTTATTAACTGAAGATATTTGTTTTAGCTCATAAAATTCATACAAATTACCCGGTCAGAATATAATTTACATTGCTGGAATTCTTATAATTTGGTGATCATTTTGAATATAAACAACATATTTTTTGCATTAAACATACAATTTTTAGATAAAATGTTTAATCTGAGTAAGTATGTTATCTTTTGTCCAAAATATATGACATTTATATTCAAAATATTCCTGGTCTTACAAGGAATCCAGCAATGTCAATTATATTATCCTAACTTTAATCTGAGGTATTATTTATTACTAAATGTTAAAAACTCTTGAATGGAGGATTGGTGGGGGGTGGGGGGAGGGTTGGGACTGACCCTGTGGTTGGAAGAGGGGGGGAGGCAAGGTGGGGTACTTTGATTGACAGATAGTGTTGAAGAATATATATTTTTTTTTATTAACTGTAGATATTTGTTTTAGCTCATAAAATTCATACAAATTATCCGGCCAGAATATAATTTACATTGCTGGAATTCTTATAATTTGGTGATCATTTTGAATATAAACAACATATTTTTTGCATTAAACATACAATTTTTAGATAAAATGTTCAATCTGAGTAAGTATGTTATCTTTTGTGAAAAATATATGACATTTATATTCAAAATATTCCTGGTCTTACAAGGAATCCAGCAATGTCAATTATATTTTCCTAACTTTAGTTTGAGGTTATCCCACACATCTCCTTGGGACGGTTGGTGGGGGGGGGGAGGGAGGGACCGACCGACCATCTGTTAGCTGGCTGTGTACTGTAGTGTGAGAGGGGGAGGGAGTTGAGTCCATTATTTGAATGGACATTAACTTGGCGACTGTATTTCTCTTAAGTATTAATTGTGTGCATGTACCATCATAAAATTAAGATGTTATTTTTACTACAACATATTTATTTGTCGTCAAAAAGTGGAGTTTGGGGGTCGGGCTGGGTTCTATTGGAATTAATCCCATATGTTCTGTTATTCACTTAACGCGGTTTTCACTTAACGCGGGACCCTCTGGGTTCAATTGACCGCGTTAAGTGGGGTACCACTGTATATATATATATATATATATATATACAGTGGGGTATGCTATAACGAATCTAATTGGTTCTAGAACCTTGTTCGTTATAGCATTCGTTCGTTATAGGATTCGCTCGTTCCAGGCCCCCAAATACAACCACTTAACACTGAAAAATATAATATAAAATTGTAAAAATTGTAAAAAAGTGCATACATATGCATCTAAACCCCTGAAATAAAGAATATCATTAATACTTGTAATAAAAATCAATAAATTAGTGAGAAAAAAAAATTAAATAATGTTCGTTGTAGGAGTTTCGTTCGTTATAGCATTCTCAATTTTATAGGTAAAACCGTTTGTTATAGGAATATTCGTAGTAGGGATCAGTTAGATTCATAGCATACCCCACTGTATATATATATATATATATATATATATATATATATATATATATATATATATATATATATATATATATATATATATATATATATATACACTGTATATATATATATATATATATATATATATATATATATATATATATATATATATATATATATATATATATATATATATATATATACTGTATATACAGTCGGCCCTTCTCATACGCTGGTTTAGCATACACGGATTCGCAAATACGCGGATTGCCCCGCCGGAGGAATATTCTGTACATTGAAGTAATTGAAGTACATTTAAATTGCGCGCGGCACCATACACCGCCCGCCACCCTACACACACACACACACACGCGCGCGCGTCACGCCACCCCGCGCTCCCTCACTCAGTCAGTCTCGCTGTAACCGCGCTTGTGTTGACATCAGCATTGTAGGTCGACCCTTATTTTTTGACCAAAACATCGTTAATTTATAATATTCCTTGTTTATAGGTCGACCCAAGTTTTTGAGGGTATTGGAACAACAAAACCTTCAGTCAAAACACTACGTCCTATAAACTGAGGCTCGCCGTGCCTGAAACACAGAGTGCCGAAGGCAAATTGTTTACCATTTATTATTACGACACTTTAC
>NW_024748107.1:0-2500 GCF_018991925.1 Homarus americanus
TAGAAGTTACGTAATACAAAGGAATACAAAGGAATGAAACAAACCAATAAATGAGGAATATGCAAAGAATGAAAATAATGTTGAAGAAGGAAGAAAGAATATAGAAAATAAATAGAATGAAATGAGCAGAAGGGACAAAATTAGGTGAAGGAAACACAAGATAAAAAAAGGTAATAAGGAACAGATGAAGAGAATAACATATAGGTAAACCAAAATAAAGTATAGATAAAAGAAAACAATAAACGTAAGGAATATATAATAAAAATAAAGGTAAGAAATTAATTAACGTGACTTAACTGCAGAATGGTTCGACAGTTAGATGACGTCACATCTTAGGGGTGAGAGAAACTCACGTGGACTCAACGTTTATTGGATGATGTGGTGAGACACTCTGCCAATTACATTCCATTACATGTATACATTATGTCAGTTAGCAAATACACTCTCTGTACATTCACATATGCACGTATGTAGGTCACAACATGTCACCATAATACAAGCAATCACTGTGTTCTTTTACTCACGTGTGCGGGCTTATAGCTCCAAGTAACTCCTAGTTATAGCTAGTGTGTGTGTACAAGGAGGTCACAGGTCGCGCGGCCTGTTATCAGAGGTCGCGGCATACGCGATAACAGTAATAGATTATAAACACAGGAAATAGGAATAAATGTAATAAATATAGTAATTGCAGGAAATTCAGAATAAACGCAGGGAATGAAGCAGGTGCTGATAATGGTGAAGAGAAACAGATGATAAGAACAGAAGTATAATAGGAAGAGGAAGTGGATAATGATAGTGAGACACGAGGACAGGAGGATAATGTTTGGGGAATATGAGACAAGATGAATTTGAGGAAATAGTGTATTAAATTTAGGGTCAAAATGACGAATTTAGAGGAAAATAAAATTGTAGGGAAAAAACACGACATTTAGGAAGAAACTGACGAAATTTAGGAAACAGGATAAAATTGATAAAAGTGAAGTACGACAAACCCAATAAAGGGAAGAAGGAATCAGATCAAACCCGATAAAGGAAAAAAAGAGACCTGTGTACTGATAAAAGATGGAATTAGAAAAACGATAAAATGGACTTTGGAGAAAATATGAATGGCGGAACAAAGGGAAAGAGGGTTTAGGAAAGGGGAGAGAGAGAGAGAGAGAGAGAGAGAGAGAGAGAGAGAAAAAAAAAAAAAGAAAGAGTGCAGTAGAGGGAAAGGTGGAGATGAAAACTGGACAAATGGAAAACGCCGTAGGAACAAGGAAAGGGAAAGGGGGAATGAGAGAGAGAGAGAGAGAGGATGAGGGGAAGTAGGAGACGATGAGAGGGATGGGAGAGAGGATGAGAGGGGTGAATGGGCTTAGGCTAGCCTTGATCTCTCTCTCTCTCCCTCAGTTTTTTCTCTCCCTTCGTTTACTCTCTAGTGCTTTTCTCCTCCATTTATGCATTTACTGTCTCTTCCCTCCTCCCCCATGTTATATTCCTCTTCTTTTGCTTCCCCACACGTGCGTGTGTGTGTGTGTGTGTGTGTGTGTGTGTGTGTGTGTGTGTGTGTGTGTGTGTGTGTGTGTGTGTGTGTGTGACGATGACGGTATTTTTTATTTTAACCTTAGAGAGAGAGAGAGAGAGAGAGCATATTACATAAGACGTGAGAAATAGTACAGCGTAGGGAGGACAGAGAAGAGGAGGAGGAAAATAAAACCGCATACGGAAATGTATCAAAGTGAGTGAGTGAGGAGAGAGAGAGAGAGAGAGAGAGAGAGTGTAAATAAATTAAGATGAATGATGGAGAGGAACGAGATTTAATAATCTATCTATCTATCTATCTATCTATCCGTATATGTATGTATGTATATGAACGAAGAGCGAGTGGGAGAAAAATATATATTCTGAATCCTTGGCTATATTTTTCTTGCCCCCACTTTTTAAAGGTATAGTAGACGAGTATACATATTCATAACCAGTTAGAATACATATAAAAATATACGTACGTTATACAATCAGACACACACACAGACACGCAAGATGTTTCTCCCAGCCTGACAGGAAGCTAGATTCTTGATTTAGTAGACGGGTAGACAGACAGACAGACAGGTAGACAGGTAGACAGACAGACAGACAGGTAGACAGGTAGACAGACAGACAGACAGGTAGACAGGTAGACATACAGAAAGACAGATAGGTAAACAGGTAAACAGACAGACAGATAGGTAGGTAGACAGGTAAACAGACAGGTAGACGGGTAGACAGACAGACAGGTAGACAATACAGACAGACAGATAGGTAGACAGGTAAACAGACAGACAGATAGGTAGACAGGTAAACAGAGATGGGTAGACAGACAGACAGACAGACAGACAGGTAGACAGGCCTGACAGACAGACAGATAGGTAGACAGGTAGACAGACAGACAGATAGGTAGACAGGTGAGACAACAGAAAGACAGATAGGTAAACAGGTAAACAGACAGACAGATAGGTAGGAGACATAAACAGACAGACAG
>NW_024748107.1:5000-31551 GCF_018991925.1 Homarus americanus
ATTGAAGGTTTTGAGAGGGAAATGGTGAGATGAGGAAGGTGGGGAGGGTAAGATGGGATAGAAATGGGTAGGGAAGGAAAGGGTAGAGTAGGATGGAGAGGGGAAGATGGTGTGGGTGAAAGGGAATAGGAGGACGGAGGGAATGGGGAGACAGGGGAGATAATACGGTAAGGAAGGAAAGAGGAAGAGAAAGGTGGTGGAGAGGGGAAGAGGAGGGAGGGAGAGGGAGGGAGAGAGAGGACGTGTATTTACGTATTATTGATAACTTACTGATGCGCTGGGGTAGTTTTTCCAGTCTATCTGTCTGTCGGTCTGTCTATATGTCTGTCTATCTGTCTGTCTCTGTCACACATTACGCGCTATTGGTGACAGAGTGATGTATTCGATTGGTCATTGTCTTTCTGTATATGTTAGTCGTTTATCTCTCTGTTTCTCTTTCTATCTGTTTATTTTGTTGTGTGTGTGTGTGTGTGTGTGTAAAATGATGTTCGATAATCATATTGCCTTTATTCTGTTGACCTTATAATGACGTGTTGAGGGAAGGGGAGGGGAGAGGGAGGGGGGAGGGGAGGGGAGGGAAGGAGGAGGAGGGTGGGGAGGAGGAGGAGGGTGGGGAGGTAGGGAAGAGGGGGAAGACCTGACTAAGAATTGTAATGGAGAAGAGAGGGGGAGAGGGGAGGGAAGGAAGGGAAGGAGAGGAAGAGGGGGAGGAGGGGAGGCCTGACTAGGATTGGTTGTGAAGGTCAATAATCAGGGCGAACCCCTCACCCACTGAGAGAAGTGAGGGAGGGTAGGGGAGGTAAGAGAATGGATGATGGAAGAGGGATATGGAATGGCTAATAAAATAGAAAGTAGATAGAGAGAGAGAATAGATGAGGGAAATGGGGAACGTGTGGAGAGTGAATGGAAAAAAAAGAGGAATAGGGTACAATGGGGAAGAACAGGAGGAGGGCGAACGCAGGAAGAGGAATGGGGAGGAGGAATAGGAATGGGAATATTCCAGGCGTTTAAACTAAGACTGATAGTTGCCATGAGAGTTGACACTGCCTGAATTAACTGTATATATTATTGAAAGAAAAAATACTGACTCGAAAAAGGGGAAAAAATTGTCTTACTAATCAGGAATTGTTGGTGGAATTGTTATTGAGTTTGAATTAGAAACCTTTTAAAAGACAGAGATATAGAGAGACAGACAGAGAGGGTAGAGAGACAGACACAGAGACAGGGAGACACAGACAGAGAGACGTACACACAGACCTTCAGAGACCTACGGCGAGACATTCCATTATACATCAAGTGTTTTGTAACTTAGAAAACCCCCAGAAAGATAAATGGTAAATCGCTTCTGAATTCTTGGCCACAACGACAGGTCCCGGAGTTAAGGAAACATCCGCAGTATTTCAAACACAGTGAAGATAGGTGTGGGTAGGTGAAGATAGGTGTGGGTAGGTGAAGGTAAGTGAAGATAGGTGAAGGCAAGTAAATAACAGGTGAAGCAAGACGAAGACAAAAGTGACACTCCAACTTCATTTTATTTCTGAAGACAACTTAAAGAAAATGAAGAATATACCCCCCACCACTTCATAAGGACTTTTTTTTTTCTTTCTTGTATTTTTTCTTCCTCTATCCTCTTGGCCATTTAAAAGACAGTAAAGAGAGAACGAGAAAAGAAAAGGATATATTTCAATCTCTCTCAGAACAAAACAGAAAACGGAAATAGGAAGAATATTTGTAGACAAACAAGGTCAGAAAGCTGTGTGCCCTCCCACTCCACCTCCCACCTCCCACCTCCCTCTACTCCTCCTCCTCCTCCTCCTCCCACCTCCTCCCACCCCACCTCCTCCCCTCCTACCTCCCTCCTCCTCCTCCTCCCACCTCCCACCTCCCACCTCCCCACCTCCTCCTCCTCCCACCTCCTCCTCCCCACCTCCCACCTCCTCCTCCACCTCCCACCTCCTCCCTCCTCCTCCCACCTCCTCCTCCCACCTCCCACCTCCCACCTCCACCTCCTACCTCCCACCTCACCTCCTCCCACCTCCTCCTCCCACCTCCCACCTCCCACCTCCTCCCATTCTCCCTCCCTCCTCCCACCGTGATAATGGAAACAGAAAACACGAATGGAAAGAGAAAGAGGGAGAGAGTGAATGGGAAACGAGAGAGAGAGAGAGAGAGTTAGAAAGAGAGAGGATGAGAGAAAGAGAGGCAGAAAGGGGGTGGTTATGAAAGGTAAACCCTCTCTCCTCTCCCCCATCATAAGAAATGAAAGTGGAGAGACATTGGTGAGAGACGAGGCAAAGAGATAAACAAACACACCTATTCATATTTGGTCCCCAAAGAAAAAAACGAAGGAAAAAGAAAAAGAAACGAGAAAAAAAAGGAATATATATAAAGGAGAGGAAGATAAGTCGCGTCTAGCAGTCTACTACAGGAAGGGTTGAGGAGGTAGGTGGTACGTGAACCCTGCAGGTGTCGTCGGTACATGAGTAACAGATCTGTGTGTCTCGTGTGTGTCTCGTGTACTGTACCCTCCTCCCCCACGCTGGTCTAAGGGTACTCTGGATACTTCTTGAGGTACGAGGGAGGGGGAGTAGTTTCTCTTCCCTTTGCTAGTATCGCGTCCCCATCCTCCGCTGCCTCCCACCACCCACCACCACACCGCTGCTGTTGGTGGTGGTGGTGGTGGTGGTGGAGGAGGAGGTAGTCGTAGTGGTGGAGGGATATGGATCTCCCGCAGCCACACAGAGCCTCCGCAGGCGGCGGCGACGGCACGCGGCGGGCACGAAGAGAGGCGCTCCCCTAGTACGAAGAGAGATTTAGCCAAGCTGTATAATGAGATTGTTAACAGGGACGGTGCCTCTGCTGCTCCTAGCTGGCTGCGTGGTTGTGTGCGCCGTAGGCAGAGGGTTTGTGCGAGGTGTGTGTGTGTGTGTGGGGGGGTGTTTGTGGATGTCTGTGTTTCCTTTTGTGAGTGTTAGGGTCTCGCGCGTGTGTGTGAGTGTGTGTGCGTGCGTGTTTGTTCGTTTGTGAGTCTCTTGCCTGCGTGAGTATCTGCGCTGCAAGGGTGTGTGTGTGTGTGTGTGTGTGTGTGTGTGTGTGTGTGTGTGTGTGTGTGTGTGTGTGTGTGTTTAAAAAAATGAATGAAAGTAAAGAAAGGCGTATACTATTGTCATATAACACACACACACACACCTTCCCATTCTCTCATTTACATTCAGTAGTTTGTTGTGACTTTAACCCCAGGTAAGAAAGTCCTCATTATGCCCCTGATATAACACTACAACAGGTGTACCTTTCTCAGGTGTAATTAGCAGGCATCTATAAGGTGAAAGAGTTGTTGTTGTTGTTGTTATTGTTTTTGTTTTTTCTGATAGAGTTTGCTTTGTGTGAGTTACGTGACAATGGGTTTAATAGTAGTGTGTAGTTACTGTAGTTAACTTATGTATCCCCACTTATATATACTTAGTTAAGTGTCCCTACTTATAACACTATTCTGTACTTAACTCCTTCATGTGTCTTCACTTATAACACTATTGTATACTTAATTCATGTGTACCTTACTATCTACTACTACTACTACTACTACTACTACTACTACTACGTGGGGTACAAAGTGTCTCATAGTAACACTCACTGTTGATATAATTACACGGTGCATTAAGTACATATATTCCCTCGAGGTTAAGTGTGTCTCAGTGAGGTACAGTGTTTATATTCATCTGTCCGTACCCAAGTTACTCGCTGTACACACACACACACACACACACACACACACACACACACACACAGTCGTTACAGTAACACCACAACAAAGATGCTGGTTGGTCATTTAGTGATGGTGGTGGTGGTGTGAGGGTGATAATAGTGGTGGAGTGTGAAGGAGATGGTGGTGGTGGTGGTGGGAATGGTGGTTGAGGGTGATAATAGTGGTGGAGAGTGTGGGAGATGGTGGTGGTGGTGGAGAATGGTGGTTGGGGTGATATAGTGGTGGAGGGGGTATTGTAGGAGATGGTGGTGGTGGTGGTGGAGAATGGTGGTTGAGGGTGATAATAGTGGTGGAGGGGGGTGTGTAGGAGATGGTGGTGGTGGTGGAGAATGGTGGTTGAGGGTGATAATGGTGGTGGAGGGTGTGTAGGAGATGGTGGTGGTGGAATGGTAAATGGTGGTTGAGGGTGATAATAGTGGTGGAGGTATTGTAGGAGATGGTGGTGGTGTGGAGAATGGTGGTTGAGGGTGATTGGTGGAGGGGGGTATTGTAGGAGATGGTGGTGGTTGTGGAGAATGGTGGTTGAGGGTGATAATAGTGGTGGAGGGGGTATTGTAGGAGATGGTGGTGGTGGTGGAGAATGGTGGTTAAAGATGGTGGTAGTGGCTATGTCGGTCACTAAACACAGAAGCCTCATTGTCATACGTAGTGAATGACAGTCTAGGTGTAGGTGCTTCTCCTTCTCCCTTCCTTCCTTCCTTCCTTCCTTCCTTCCTTCCTCCTCCAGCCCCTCCAACACCTCGCTTCCCCCTGAATAATTCCCCGCCACAGAACTTCAGCCTTGTGTTAATTAATTACGCTAATGAGGCTGAATTTGATCAATTAGCACAGTGACTGGGGAAATAAATGGCCGAGATAAATTACTGATGGCAGAATTATCATAACGGACCCTACCTTGGTGATCCTATTAAATGAAAACTGCGACGGACGACAGCGATGGAGCGTAACGTGCACGGGTAGTGAAGGGAGGTAGGGAGGGGATAGGAGGGACAGGGGATGGAAGAAGGTGGGAGAGGAGGGAGGATCTTATCAATTAATCACACACACACACACACACACACACACACACCAGCCTGACCTTCCCGGAGAATCAACACTCCTACAGACGGACAACCAGCCAATGAGAACGGGGATCTTAAGTGCTCTAAATTATGTAAGCAGTGCCGTGAGTGGCTGCATTGAGGCCAGGTCGTCACGTGACTCTCCCTTGCCCCCTCCTCCTCCTCCTTCTCCTTCTACTCCTTCTACTACCCTCCTTCTCCTCCTCCCTCCCCCCTCTCCTCCTACTGCTCAGTGACGGGGAGATACATTGGCTTCATTCGACTCACCCTCCTCCTCCTCCTCCTCCTCCTCCTCCTCCTCCTCCTCCTCCTCCTCCTCCCTCCTCCTCCTCCTCCTCCTCCCCTCCTCCTCCTCCCCCTCCTCCTCCTCCCTCCTCCCCTCCCTCCTCCTCCTCCTCCTCCTCCTCCTCCTCCTCCTCCTCCTGCTCCCTCCCTCAACTCCCCATCCTCACCTCCAAACCCCCTCACCCCTCCACCCTCCTCTCTATCTTTCTGATCTCACCCATAATAGCTGCTGATCCAGTTTTTAATATGTAACCTTTTAAAATCCGAGCATTACTTTTCGATGACCCTGAATATTGGCCAGATTTTTAAATGTTAAAATCTGAGTATTATGCTTTTGTTAAATTCATCTAAACATTGACCAATACTCTTATAGGTAGTAGTTGAGGTTAAGTTAGGTTAGATAAGGTACCAAACAGGGAGGTACTACCGCATAATGTGTTGTGTAATGGTAGACCCTGCTGCCATATGTGACCAAGTCCCAGGGTCTCAATTGTGTCTCTTACTAATGACAACACAAATATATATATTGTTTCTAACTCTTGATCTGTTTTATTTTTTTATACAATTCTGTATTTATTTATGGTTTAAACATTCAATATATAACTTCACTCTTATTGAGGAAATTAAATAACTTCAGGTCCAGTTTCTATTCGTGTGTGTGTGTGTGTGTGTGTGTGTCTGCCTGTGTGTGTGTGTGTGTGACCTGTGCCGATACTACCTTTACCCAATTAATTACCTGACACCTGGGATCCAGCTAATTCTCAGTACTATTTCGCAGGACTACATTAGTGCTGAGGGAAGGGGGGTACTCCTGCAGTCTATTGATAAGGATGGGATATTGTGTGGGGTGTGCTCTGTGTGTGTGGGGGTGCTCTGTGTGTGTGTGGGGGTGCTCTGTGTGGGGGGCCTGTGTGTGGGGGGTGTGTGGGGGGTGTACTCTGTGTGTGTGGGGGTGCCTTGTGTGGGGGGTGCTCTGTGTGTGGGGTGTGTGCTCTGTGTTGGGGTGCCCTGTGTGTGGGGGGTGCCTTGTGTTTGGGGGTGCCTGTGTGTGTGGGGGGTGCTCTGTGTGTGGAGGGGTGTGCTCTGTGTGTGGGGGGTGCTCTGTGTGTGTGGGGGTGTGCGTGTGTGGGGGTGCTCTGTGTGTGTGGGGGGTGCCTGTGTGGGGGGTGCCTCTATGTGTTTGGGGGTGCTCTGTGTGTGTGGGGGTGCTCAGTGTGTGTGGGGGTGCCTGTGTGTGTGGAGGGGTGTGCCTCGGTGGGGGGTGCTCTGTGTGTGTGTGGGGGGGTGTGCTGGGGTGCTCTGTGTGTGAGGGGGTGTGCTCTGTGTGGGGGGTGTGCCTGTGTGTGTGGGGTGTGTGTGCTCTGTGTGGGGGGTGCTCTGTGTGTGGGGGGTGCCTGTGTGTGTGGGGTGTGCCTGTGTGGGGTGTGCTCTGTGTGTGGGGGGTGTGCCCCAGTGTGGGGGGTGTGCTCTGTGTGTGTGGGGTGTGCTCTGTGTGTGTGGGGGGTGTGTCTGTGTGTGTGGGGGGGTGCCTGTGTGTGTGGGGTGTGCTCTGTGTGTGTGGGGGGTGCCTGTGTGTGTGGGGGGTGTGCTCTGTGTGGGGTGTGCTCTGTGTGTGTGGGGGGTGCTCTGTGTGTGTGTGGTGGGGGTGTACTCGGTGTGTGTGGGGGGGTGCACTCTGTGTGTGTGTGTGGGGGTGCTCTGTGTGTGTGTGGGGGGTACCTGTGTGTGGGGGTGCTCTGTGTGGGGTGGTGTGCCCATGTGTGGGGGTGCTCTGTGTGTGTGGGGTGCTCTGTGTGTGGGGGTGTACTCTGTGTGTGTGGGGTGTTCTGTGTGTGTGTGGGGTGTGCTCTATGTTTGGGGGTGCTCTGTGTGTGTGTGTGTGGGGGGCTCAGGTGTGTGTGGGGCCCTGTGTGTGTGGGGGTGCCTGTGTGTGTGTGCCGTGTTTGGGGTGCTCTGTGTGTGTGTGTGGGGGGTGCTCTGTGTGTGTGGGGCACTGTGTGTGTGTGGGGGTGCTCTGTGTGTGTGGGGGGTGCTCTGTGTGTGTGGGGGGTGTGCTCTGTGTGTGTGTGGGGTGGTGTGCTCTGTGTGTTTGGGGTGCCTGTGTGTGTGTGGGGGGTGCTCTGTGTGTGTGGGGGGCACTCGTGTGTGGGGGTGCCTGTGTGTGTGTGGGGGGTGCCCGTGTGTGGGGGTGCCTCTGTGTGTGTGGGGGGTGCTCTGTGTGGGGTGCTCTGTGTGTGTGGGGGTGTGCTCTGTGTGTGTGTGGGGTGCCCAGGTGTGTGGGGGTGTGCCTGTGTGGGGTGCTCTGTGTGTGGGGGTGCTCTGTGTGTGTGAGGGGGTGTCCCTGTGTGTGGGGGTGCCTGTGTGTGGTGTGCCTGTGTGGGGTGTGCCTGTGTGGGGGTGCCTCTGTGTGGGGGGTGTGTGCCTGTGTGTGGGGTGTTGTGTGTGTGGGGGGGTGTGCTCTGTGTGTGTGGGGGGTGTGTGTGTGTGGGGGGTGCTCTGTGTGTGTGTGGGGGTGTGCTCTGTGTGTGGGGGGTGTGTCGGTGTGGGGTGCTCTGAGTGTGGGGTGTATCTGTGTGTGGAGGGGTGTGCTCTGTGTGTGGGGGGTGCTCTGTGTGTGTGGGGGGTGTGCCTGTGTGGGGGGTAGTCGAGTGGGGTGTGCTCTGTGTGTGTGGGGTGTGTTTGTGCGTGTGTGAGTGCCAGTGCAACAATTAGGAGCATAACAGTGCCGGGGAAGAAGAGGCAACTGATTGGAGTTTTTCTATTATTGGATATCGTTATCGAGGCGCCATTAATACCGCATCAACCCTTCCCTTCCCTTACCTAACCTAACCTAACCTAACCTAACCTTTCTTAACACAACACACCAATCCTCTCCTAGTACCCTACCTAGTACCTCCTACTCTCACTAAGGATGGAGGTAATTAACTTTGAGTGAAACTAACATGATGAGTAAGATTTTCTCCGTCATACACTTTGTCTCACTGCATTTGAGATTTATTAACTTAGAGTGAATATAAGAGCTGGAGTAAGATGGTTCCCTCTCCATGTCTGTTTGTCTGTCACTGAGGTTAAATTTCATTATCTTTTCGCGTTTTTTGCGTCTGTCTGTCTGTCTGTCTGTCTGTGAGGTCATGACGTTAAATTTAAGCGCTAGGTTAGGTTGGCGACTGACACATCAATTAAGAATTTTTTTTAATATATAGTTAATGTTTTACTTTATTAGGAAAGAGTTGAAGGAGAGGCCGGCTGGTTCACGGTGTTGGTAGAACTGAGTAACAGCTGTGGGGTAAAGATAGACAAGTGTGGCTCGCCGCTAAAACTGCCGCAGTGTGAGAACCGCAATAACAAAACGAGGAATAATGATGATAATTCTGCTAACATAGAGTGTGAGGAATGAGAGCGTGGTGAGGCTGTGGTGTAGCAGGTAACCGCAGGTAAAGTTTCTATCTGAAAAAAAAGAAGGGAATATTGATAGATAATGACCGCAGGCGGGTGCGGTTGCTTGGTGTACGCTTGGCTGCGGCTAGGATTACGGCTGCGTCGAGCGGATTAAATACAGCAGATATCTGTTCACAAAAACGTTATATAACACTATATATATAATATATATATATATATATATATATATATATATATATATATATATATATATATATATATATATATATATATATAGGTGTTGTATGTACTAATAATGAATAAACATTTTAGTTGTATATAAAATAAAATAAATGATCGTTGGTCAGGAGTGTCACCAGTCAGGCGTCCGTCATACACAACATTTATTGAGAATCATCTGCACGATCACCAGGTAGTGCCAGCCGTGCGTCACACCAGGTGCCACCCCTCATGACCTCACCAGGTAGTGCCGTGCGTCACACCAGGTGCCACCCCTCATGACCTCACCAGGTAGTGCCAGCCAGTCACACCAGGTGCCACCCTCATGACCTCACCAGGTAGTGCCAGCCGTGCGTCCCACCAGGTGCCACCCTCATGACCCTCACCAGGTAGGTGCCAGCTCGTGCGTCACACCAGGTGCCACCTCTCATGACCTCACCAGGTAGTGCCAGCGTGCGTCACACCACGCCACCCTCATGACCTCACCAGGTAGTGCCAGCCGTGCGTCACACCAGGTGCCAATGACACTACCAGGTAGTGCCAGCCGTGCGTCACACCAGGTGCCACCCCTCATGACCTCACCAGTATAGTGCCAGCAATGCGTCACACCAGGTGCCACCCTCATGACCTCACGGTAGTGCCAGCCTGGTCACACCAGGTGCCACCCCTCATGACCTCACCAGGTAGTGCCAGCCGTGTCACACCAGGTGCCACCTCATGACCTCACCAGGTGCCACCGTGCGTCACACCAGGTGCCACCTCCCATGACCCCAACCAGGTAGTGCCAGCGTGCGTCACACCACGTGCCACCTCATGACCTCACCAGGTAGTGCCAGCTGCGTCACACCAGGTGCCACCCTCGACCTCACCAGGTAGTGCCAGCGTGCGTCACACCAGGTGCCACCTCATGACCTCACCAGGTAGTGCCAGCCGTGCGTCACACCACGTGCCACACCTCATGACCTCACCAGGTAGTGCCAGCCGTGCGTCACACCAGGTGCCAACCTCATGACCTCACCAGGTAGTGCCAGGCCCGTACATCACACCTGGTGCTTCAATATGACGTCACTGGTTGGGTCACAAAGATAGAGATAAACAAAATACTGAAGATGTTGTTTTTCCCAGTCGTCTCTCTCTCTTCTCTCTCTGTCATCCCCCCACTTCAGGATGAGATGCATCACCAGGATTAAGAGCCAGTAATAAAACAGTAGGTAAAGAGAGCCTTAGGTGGGCTGTCGGGTCATGGAGCCTTAGGTGGCTGTCGGGTCGTGGAGCCTAGGTGGGCTGTCGGGTCGTGGAGCCTTAGGTGGGCTGTCGGGTCGTGGAGCCTTAGGTGGGCTGTCGGGTCGTGGAGCCTTAGGTGGGCTGTCGGGTCGTGGAGCCTTAGGTGGGCTGTTGGTCCGGAGCCTTAGGTGGGCTGTCGGGTCGTGGAGCCTTAGGTGGGCTGTCGGGTCGTGGGAGGGTGAGAGGAACAGCTGTTGAGGAGGAGGATCTAATGCCTGATCCTTGACTGGTTATTGGCGATCAGAGTCTCATACCGACGGCGGCCTGACTGATGCTATTGAGAGAGAGTGTGGGGTGGGTGGGGGTGCATGGGTGGGGTGTGTGGTGGGTGTGGGGGTGTAAAGAGAGAGAGGTTGGGGTATGGTAGAGGTGTGTGGTGGGTGATGGTTGAGGTTTGGGGTGGTGTAGGGGTGTGGGGTATGGGGTGAAGAGCAGAGAGGAGTTAGGGTGTAGACAGGGTGTGTGGGGAGGAGTGATGGTGGGGCTGCAGGGGGAAAGGATGTGCCGGTAAGGGTTAGTTATAGGTGTGTGTGTGTGTGTGTGTGTGTGTGTGTGTGTGTGTGTGTGTGTGTGTGTGTGTGTGTGTGTGTACACTACCCAACCAACAGGACACTACCAACACACACTCCTCTTTACAATACCTGACCTAACCCTATTTTCTTCATGATTCCCATCCTCCTTCCCTCCTCCTCCCCCTCCTCCCCTCCTCCTCCTCCCTCCCCCTCCCCCCCTCCTCCTCCTCCCCCCCTCCCCCTCCTCCCCTCCCCCTCCCTCCCCCTCCCCCCAGACTATCATGTCTTACCAAGTTTTAATCTATTTTACGTGTTGTTGATGCTAAGTTGCCCCAGTGAGCAGCTTCTATTATGCATTTTTACACAAAACTTTACCTGGGGCTTCACTCTATTGGCTTCCTAGTTGCCCCGTTCTTGTGGATTGTCCTAAAGCAGTCCAGGAAAATACGAGGCCACTGATTTGCTGTTTTTTTTCCTATTTGACGGGTAAAAAAGGGGGATTTCTATACGGTTAGGGGGAAAATTGAGGTATTTGGAATGTGATGGCTCTGGTTTTTCCTATGTTGGGGGGAAAAGGGTAATTTCTGTACGTTTGGGGAGAAAATGGATGTTTTTGTTGTGTGATGACCCTGTTTTTTATTTATTTTTCCTGTTGGGGGAAAGAATAGGGGTAATTCCTGTACAGTTAGGGAAAAATTTATTCTTTTGGGAATGTGATGCCTCTGTTTTATAATTTTTCTCCTGTTCGAGGGAAAAATGGACTATTTCTGATCAAGTAAGGAAAAGGAAGTTTGTTGTGTGTTACATACATGTTCAGTTTTCTATTTAGGGGAAACTGTAAAAATTAACTCACCGGTAGGAATTTTTTTTTTGTAACTTCATTTTTTTTCTGTGTGAGGGAAAAAGTGAATTTCTAAATAGGTCTAAAAACAAAACATACTATGAGTAAGTGACTCAATAGTAAGGGCCTCCTTCCTAACTTAAGTCTGGAAGTTAAGTGTTTAATGGCACTAAACTTAAGTCTATAACACTAATTTAACTGTTCTTTAACCTTAACTCTAATCCATGACTTACGAATTAATTTTAACATTTTATTCAGCTTTTGTTAATTTAATCTCTTAACACCTGAGTACAAGCGAAGTTAATGATAATACTTGAAGTTAATGATAATATAAATTCTAACTCATCATAATTAACGTCGTAAGTTTGTGTTTAAGTTCATCTCCTTAAGTTAAAGTAGTTAATGTGATGTATGAGATGATGATTTTAACTTAACTATGTGAAAATAACTTAAGGTTTAGTATATATGTTAATTTGCTCACCTGATCCTATCACCTTTGTGTGTGTGTGGGTGTATGTGTGTGTGTGTGTGTGTGTGTGTGTGTGTGTAATATTAATAATAATAATAATTAACGCTTTATTGAAAGAGCTTGGCAGCCAGAAGGCTGAAAATATACAGTTACATATTTGGGGAATGGGTTTCGAATTACAAATAATATACAAGTAACATAAGTGATACAAATAAGATATATAAGTGTGTGTGTGTGTGTTAGGTGTAAGTGTTAAGTAAGTATGTTATGTTAAGTGTTAAATAAGTGTGTTAAGTGAGTGTTTTAAGTATTAAGTGAGATTTTTAAGTGTTAAATAAGTGTCAAGTGTTAAGTAAATGTGTTAAGTGAGCGTGTGTAATGTTAAGTGAATGTGTTAAGCGTTAAGTGAGTGTGTTAATTGTTAAGTGTTAAGTGAATGTGTTGCTGTTAAGTGAGTGTGTTAAGTGTTAAGTGAATGTGTTAAGCGTTAAGTGAGTGTGTTAAGTGTTAAGTGAATGTGTTAAGCGTTAAGTGAGTGTGTTAAGTGAGTGTGTTCAGTACAACAGGGTTGGTAGGAGTGAGTGAGAAGGAGTAAGTCAGTGTGGCCAGCGTCAGGTTACCACAGCTACCACCATGACCTTTGTTACACTGTCTCTCTCTCTCTCCTTCCCTCCTCTCTTCCTTCCTTCCTTCCTTTTCTCCTTATCTTCCTGTTCCTTCCTATTTTCTGCCTTTACTTCCTTCCTTCCTTCCTTCCTTGTATTGTTCCTTTCGTCTTCTCTCCCTTCAACGTTTTCCTCTATTTCTTCTTCTCTCATTTACTTCCTTCTTTCTCTCTCCTTTCCTTCAGTCTATTCTTCTTGCCTCTCTTTCCCACTTTTGAATTGTCTTAATTTATTGATCTCTCTCTCTCTCTCTCTCTCCCCCCCCCCCCCCCCCCCCCCCTCTCTCTCTCTCTCTCTCTCTCTCTCTGACGTGGTTTATGGTCATGGTGTGTGACTTCGTGATGAAGTTTGTGGCATAATGCTTACAGTCACGTGTATGTGCGTGTTTATCCATGTGTGTGTGTGTGTGTGTGCGTGCCCACCCACGGGTCAAGGAGTGGGAGAGAGGATGGAAAAGGAGGAAGAGACAATGAAAGAACAGGGATGGGGGAGAGGTGCAAGGATGTGCCCATCAACAGATCACTCTACATTGCCTCTATTGTCCCGAGCTATGAAGAAACACTGGAGGAAGAGGATGAAGGAGGAGTGGGAGGGAGGGAAGATGATAGAAGAGGGAAAGGAAGAAGAGGGAGGGAGAAGGAACAGGAGAGGTAATACAGAAGAAAATGATAGATAAGAGGGGAAGAGGAGAAGAGAAGGAGGGAGAAAGGAAGAGCAGGGAGGATAAATGGGAAGGGAAGAGGAGGAGGGGAAGGAATTGTGTGGAGGGGGGAGGGGGACGAGTGTGAGGATCAGGTGTCTGTCTCTGCTTGTGCGCTGTGCTTGTGTCTGTCTACTCTGGATGTTGCTTCTGTCTCTTTTTGTTTACTGTGCCTGTGCTTGTGTTTGCTTGTTGACTGTTTGCTTCTTCTTGAATCCTTGTGTTTACATTTCGCCTATGCTTGTGTCTGCCAGAATGCGGTGGGGTGTGTGTTTTAATGTGCTGCCTTCTTTACGCAACACAACTATAACACGTAAGGAAGACTAATTAGCTTTATGGGGCATGGTTAGGTTAGGTTAGGTTAGGTTAGGTTAGGTAGTAGGCAGGTACCAAACAGGGAGGTATTATCGCCTGGGAATATATTGGAAGCATAATGTTGTGTAATGGTAGACCCTGCTGCCATATGTGACCAAGTCCCAGGTTGATGATCTGACTTTCTCCCTCAATTACACACAATTGCAGGGTCTCAATATTTTCTCTTACTTTTGACAACACAACATATATGTATCGTTTCTCACTCTTAATCTGTTTTATTGTTTTCCATTTCTGTATTTTTTTGTGATGCAATTTGTTTCTTCATTTGCCCAGGTGCCTAATCCTCCCCCAACAAAAAAAAACTAACCTATCCCTCCCAGGTAACATTCAGGTGAAATAGGCTGGGGTTTACCTGATCGCCACATGACCCACACTACTACTGGGTGACTGTGTCTCGTGTATATCACTGTAATATATTTTTACGCAGATTTTGTGACGTGTTGATGACTTATTTGTGACGTGTTGATGACTTATTTGTGACGTGTTGATGACGTGTGATATTTGTCTCCAATACCTGACTTTAAACCCTCTCCCCCCTCCTGTCTTAATGACGTAATTGGGCCCAGTTTTATTTAGGGTGTGTGAGGTTTTGTTTGTGTGGTTTTAGTGTTTTAATTGCGTGTTTGTTTTGTTTTGTTTGTGTTTTTTTTATTGTGAGATTTGTTTTATTTTTGAGGGGTGAGATTTACACACACAGACAGATACACACACACACACACACACACACACACACACACACACACACACGTCAGTTGTCAGGAAGGCCGCATGGAGTCAGGTCACACACTGCCTTGAGTTGACCTCTGCCTGGCTGAACTAGGACCCCCATGACCTCAGCGATCGATAAATGACCACCTGAATCTCACTTCCCACTTTCTCCTCACCCACCCCCCCCTACCTCTCAGTCTGACCTGTTCTGGTGACGGCTGTTGACCTTGACCCTATTTGTGTTGTGATGGACCTCCAACTTTGGCGTCTTGACCGTGTGTGTGTGTGTGTGTGTGTGTGTTTGTTTGTTTACCTATCTACCTGTCTGTCAGTAATTATCAGGTCAGTGGCAGCCAATTCTAGATCATTCTTTCACGTTAGCTCCAGTATATATATAAGCCCAGCAGGTGAGCAATACCAAGGTCTTTAATACTCAAGAGCCAACGTCGACCTCGAACTCCCCCTCTCAAGTCTTATCCTCGAGGGTAATGATGTTAGGCTAAAGGCTAAGACTAGTTTATCTTGGATCATTGTGTTCTGAGTCTATCACCAAGGACTTTTTTTTCTGAGTCAATGTCTTTAAGTTAATGTTTGAAGTCAGTGTCTTTAAGTTAAGTAAATGTTCTCAAGTCAGTGTGTTAAGTAATTGTTCTGTGTTATTTTTTGTTAAGACTTCCCAAAAATACTCCCTCCACAAATGACCCCTAAGAAGATCTCCTCTCAAAAACACCCCAGAAAAAGACCCTCCAAAAAGACCCTCCAATAGACCCCACAAAAAGACCTCCAAAAAGACCCCTCCAAATAGACCCCACCAAAAAGACCCCCTCCAAAAAGACCCCATAAACAAAACCAAATACCAAACATCCTGAAGGTCATGGTCCCTATTGAAGGTCACCAATAGACACCGTGACCCGCGTAACTTCTAAGACTCAAGCGCCGACTCTCCGTGCTGTGGAGGTCCTCAGGCAGATCAGGTCCTCGTGTAGATCAGGTCCTTGGGCAGATCAGGTCTTCAGGTAGATCAGGTCCTAGTGTAGATCAGGTCCTAGTGTAGATCAGGTCCTCATGTAGATCAGGTCCTTGGGCAGATCAGGTCTTCAGGTAGATCAGGTCCTCGTGTAGATCAGGTCCTCATGTAGATCAGGTCCTTGGGCAGATCAGGTCTTCAGGTAGATCAGATCCTAGTGTAGTTCAGGTCCTAGTGTAGATCAGGTCCTCATGTAGATCAGGTCCTTGGTCAGATTATGTCTTCAGATAGATCAGTGTAGTGTAAATCAGGTCCTCGTGTAGATCAGGTTCTCGTGTAGATCAGGTCCTATTGTAGATCAGGTCCTATTGTAGATCAGGTCCTTGGGCAGATCAGGTCTTCAGGCAGATCAGGTCCTCGTGTAGATCAGGTCCTCGTAGATCAGGTCCTAGTGTAGATCAGGTCCTCGTGTAGACAGGTGTCTCATGTAGACGAGGTCCTTGGGCAGACTAAGTCTTCAGGTAGATCAGGCCTTCAGGTAGATCAGGTCCTCGTGTAGATCAGGTCCTGTTTAGATCAGGTCCTCGTGTAGGTCAGGTCCTTGGGCAGATCAGGTCCTCATGTAGACGAGGTCCTGGGCAGATCAAGTCTTCAGGTAGATCAGGTCTTCGGTGCAAGATCACAGGGTCCTCGTAGATCAGGTCCTCGTGTAGATCAGGTCCTCGTGGATCAGATCCTCGTGTAGATCAGGTCCTGGGCAGATCAGGTCTTCGGGTAGATCAGGTCCGTGTAGATCAGGTCCTGGGCAGATCAGGGTCTTCCGGTAGATCAGGCCTGCAGGTCAGATCCCGTGTAGATCAGGTCCTCGTGTAGATCAGGTCTGCAGATCAGATCCCTGTGTAGATCAGGTCCGTAGATCAGGTCTTCGCAGATCAGGTCCCCGGTAGATCAGGTCCCTCGTAGATCAGGTCCTCGTAGATCAGTTCCGTGTAGATCAGTTCCTGTAGATCAGGTCCTCGTGTAGATCAGGTCCGTAGATCAGGTCCCCGTAGATCAGGTCCTCGTGTAGATCAGATCCGTGTAGATCAGGTCCTCGTGTAGATCAGATCCTCGTGTAGATCAGGTCCCAGATCAGCTCGGGTAGATCAGGTCCCTGGGCAGATCAGGTCCTTGGGCAGATCAGGTCCTTGGGCAGATCAGGTCTCGGCAGATCAGGTCCTCGTGTAGATGAGGTCCTCGTGTAGATCAGGTCCCTCGTAGATCAGGTTCTCGTGTAGATCAGTTCCTCGTGTAGATCAGGTCCTCGTAGATCAGGTCCTCGTGTAGATCAGGTCCTCGTGGTCCCCGTCGTCTCGTCACGTCACCCTTCTGTGAGGCTCACAAAACACCTCATGCTTGACTTTCTTAAGATATGTTTAATCCCTTGAAGTGTTCCTAAGGTGAGGAGGAGGGGTGGAGGAGGAAGAGGAGGAGGAGGAGGAGGAGGAGGAGGAGGAGGAGGAGGAGGAGGAGGAGGAGGAGGAGGAGGGAGGAGGAGGAGGAGGAGGGAGGAGGAGGAGGAGGTTTTTGCAGGTGATGTTGGTTGGTGTTGGTGATACTGCACGCTCTTCCTTCCTTCCCTTCCTTCCTTCCTTCCCTACTTCACCTCTACTCCCTCTTCTTCCGCCATCTTACCCTTAACTATTTCTTCTCTCCCCCTTTCCCTCATTCTTTTCCCTCTTCCTACTTTACTCCATTCTTTCCCGTCTCCCCTCCTCATTTTTTTCCTTCTAACTCCTCCTCTCTCCCTTCTCTCCTCCTCCTTCCCCTATTCCTTTACCTATAGCCACAACAAACTTCAATAAATCTTCATTATATTATACATACCGTAAGGCGTAGATAAAGAAAATTAACAATAACCCGGAAAAATAAATAAAAGTGGCAATAATAACAAAGATAAATTACTTTAAGTTATTCCTCTAATTAGAAAACGAGAATTAAAGTGAAAATTCGTGATTGGTAATAAAAAAAATATATGTATCCCTCATGTGCCGGGAATTCATCCACCAGCCAGGTCAGGCGAGGCGAACACTAGTCGAAAATAAACACAACCTCATAAACATCGAAAACACGTATATAAACATTAGACGAGATCTGGTGACGTTTATAAGACGTGTGACTAAATGATGTTGAAGGAGAGTTTACTTCAGTTGGCCTTAAAACGAGAGAAAACGGAGGAAAAATAAGCATTAAATGGGTCACATGAACATTAGACACCCCTGCTTATTTCACCTGATGACTAGATTTGTATTAAGCTACTTGACGGGTTAAATTAGGTTCAGGTTAGATTGATTGGTGTTAGGCTAGGTTAAGTCAGGTTAGTTGATATTAAGCGAGGTCAAACTAGGTTAGGTGAAATTATCTGGGGTGTCTAATCTTCATGTGATCATATAAATAAAACTAGTAAACAGATCAATTATGAACCTATAGTTAAATTTCACTCACAAATAAATAAAAATCGAATGAATAAATTGGTAGAAAATCTAAGGTTGATAAAACAAGGAATTCCGAAAAAAAACCTTGAAAAAGATAAACAATTTTTTCCTTTTTCCCTACTTCGTCAAAAAAAAGTTGTAATGTGAACGTTAATAATGGTGTCGGGAAAGGCGAGATAAGAGGTTACGGTGAATGAGGAGAGAGAGAGGGGTGAGAGAGAGAGGGGTGAGGAGAGAGAGGGTGAGAGAGAAGGGGTGAGGGAGAGAGGGGGTGAGGAGAGGGGGTGAGGAGAGGGTGAGAGAGAGACGGGGGGAGTGAGAGAGAGAGAGGGGTGAGAGGGTGAGAGAGAGAGGGGAGAGGGGAGAGAGGGGAGAGAGTGAGGGAGAAAAGAGAGGGGGTGAGAGAGAGAAAGGAGTGAGGAGAGAGGAGGAGAAAGAGAGAGGGTGAAGAGAGGGTAGAGAGAGGGGGGTGAGGAGAGGGGTGAGGAGAGGAGGAAAGGGGAGAGAGAAGGTGAAAGACGGGGGTGAGGAGAGAGAGAGGGGGTGAAAGGGAGTAGAGAGAAGAGAGAGTGAGGGGAGAAGAGAGTGAGGAGAAAAAGGGTAGAGAGAGAGGTGAGGGAGAGAGGGTGAGGAGAGGAGAGGAGAAGGTGAGAGAGAGAGGGGAGTGAGAGAGAAGAGGAGTGAGGAGAGGGGTGAAGAGGGGAGGAGAGAGAGAGGGGTGAGAGAGAGAGAGAGAGTGAGGGAAAGAGAGGTGAGAAGAGGGGTCAAGAGAGAGGAGTTGATGGAGAAGAGAAGGGAAAGAGAAGGGTGAGGAGAGGGGGTGAGAGAGAGAGAGCAGATATAAACCCCATCACATACTCTGTCAACGTCATCCACAGCAGTTCCCATTTTCTCCTCATCCCCTCCTCTTCTTCTTCTTACCCGGACCAGCTTCGAGTGAGGGAGAGGAGAGGTGGAGAGAGAGAGAGAGGAAAGAGGAGGAGGTAGGTAGGTAGTTCCCAGCCCTTCCCACCTCTCCTCCCCCCATCACCTCATCCCTTCCAATGACTGCACCGTACCCCCTTGTCAACCCCCCTCCCTCTTTCTTCTTCCCTCTCCCAGGCCTTCCTCCCTACTCTCCCCTCCACCCCCTCCCTTCCCTCCCCCCTCCTCGACCCTCCGCACCCCTGGTTGGCTCCGGCTTCGACGAAACCTTCCTTCGTCTGCTAAATGAAAGAAAGTCGGTTCGGGTCCAAAAGAGAGGCTCCGTCGCGCGCTCCTTCGATCCTATGTGAGCGGGCGGGGAGGAGGTAGGGGGACGAAGAGAGTACTGCGGAATTGACTATAGGGGAAGAGGGGGAGGGGAGGAGGAGGAAGAATGGGAAGGGCGGAGGAAAAGGGGAAGATGAGGATGAGGCGGATGGAAGGAGAAGGAGGAGGAATGGAAGAATATAAAAGGGAAGAGGGAAGGAGGTAGAGAGGGAGAGAAGGAAGAAATAGAGGAAGGGAGGAGGTGATGATGGTAGGGGAGGGCGAAGAGAGTACTGCAGAATTGACTATAGGGGGAGGGAGAGGAAGAAATGGAAGGGAAACGGAGGAGGGAGGGTAAGATGGAAAGGGAATAGAATCGAAAAGGAAGGAGAGATTGAGGAAAGGAGGATGGATTGGGAATGGGAAAGTATTATGGGAATAAGGGAGAGGCGGGAGAAAATGATAGAGAAGAGGAAGAAGAAGAGGAAGAAAAGAAAAAAGACATGGTTACAAGAAGGAGGGAGAGGAGGAGGAGGATAGAAAAACGATAAGGTGGGAAAAAATGAGAGAGAGAGAGAGAGAGAGAGAGAGAGAGAGAGAGAGAGAGACTAAAGATGTTGAAGCTAGGGAGAGGAGTTACGAATAAAAGGAAATAGAGAGATAATGATAAGGAAGAGGAGAAGGGGGAGAAGAAAAAGAAAGGGGTAATTAGGGAGAGGAAGAAGGGAGGATAGAGGGGTCATAACCGAAGGGGTTAGTTAGGATAAGTCAGGTTAGGTCAGGTCCAAGGTTGGGTTAGGCTAGGTTAGGTTAGGTCAGGTCAGGTCAAAGGTTGGGTTAGGTTAGGAAAGTTAGGATTGGAGATGAGTGCCAGTCAATCGTTTTGTTTGTATTTACCAGAAAACAAACACAGGAGGGAGGAAGATGAAGATACGACACAGGAGAAGGAGAGAAGGAAGGAATAAGGGAATGAAGGAAGGATAGGAAGATAACTATATGACACAAGGAAGGAAGGAAGGAAGGAAGGAAGGAAGGGAGGAAGAATAGGAAAGAATAAATATATGACAGGAGGAAGGAATCAAGGGAGGAAGAATAGGAAGATAAATATATGACAGGAGGAAGGAGGAGGAACTGACCTTAAAGAGCAGAGGTGAGGCCGGAACGGAAATTTAAAGGTGAATTTCAAGACAGGTTATCGCGACCGAGTGGTTAGACAACTGGCCGTGGTTTCAAGGTCTGAGATCGAACCCCACTCCTAACCCCCCATCTGTCTTCGCTAAGGGCACTATATAATCGACCTCCCCACCCCACCTCCACCCTTCTACCTGTCGTCACTAAGGGCACTATACAACGGGTAATAGACTTAAATGCCTTGTTTCATGTTGGTGTTAATAGATTTGGTGGTTCGATTAGGTGGGTATTTAAATCCCCTTAATTTAGCAGTCAATGGATGAACTGGTTTATGGAGAAGGTTTAATTACATCCAACAACCTTGTATTAATGGGTAATGGGTTGTTAAGGAAGTATACTCATTAACCCAGAGCTAATGGGTATCAGATTAATGGTGAACTATACCCCTCTATTAACCCCTCATTAATGGGTATGCGATCAATGGGGAGATTCCATTAACCTCATTATGGGTATACGTCAATGGGGGAGTCTCCATTAACCCCTCATTAATGGGTATGCGATCAATGGGGGAAGGTCTGCAGCTAACCCCTCAACAATGGGTATGCGATCAATGGGGAAGGAGGTCACAGTGTCTCTCAGGAACAGATTATGTGAGGTGTTCACTGCAGCGCTGAAGAAGATGCTCGGAGAAGAATAAAATGGGACAAGAAAGACAACGGAAGAGTAAAGAAGATAGATAGATAGATGAAAGAGAGAGATATATATATAAAGCGATAAATATGAAGATATAAAACCACAAAAGAAAATCAAAAACCTAGAGAATAAAAGAAGAAAAAAACAGAAATAAAATTGTAAGAAGCAAAAAAAGAGGCAACTAACGTCCTCAAACAACAAAGGAAAATATGAAGAGAGAAAAGAGTAAAGAATAAAAAAATAAAAAAATCCATAAAAGAAAAAAAAATGGCGAAGAGGAAGAAAGACGACAGAAAAAAATGATGAACTTTGACGACACAACAAAAACGAAAAAAAAATAATATTAATAAAGATAGGAAATAGTGCCAATGTGTTGATAAATTTATGTGAGAGAGAGAGAGAGAGAGATGCTGCAGCGGAAGTAATGATGCAGCAAGTGAAAGAAAACGGATTGATAGTAGGCAGAGAAACGAAAGGTCAGACACAGAAAGATACGACTAAAGAAAGCTCAAGAGAGAGAGAGAGAGAGGAGAACTATGCAGGAAAGTCACGTTTGGGTGACTGTAAATTTCTGTGGTGCAAAATGCGCGATATAGTACAGACACGCAGAAGGTGGGTGAAGGAGGAGAGGGAGGGATGAGCGTCTGAAGGAGGGAAGAGGAGGGAGCAGAGAGAGTGGTGGGGGTAGGGAGGAGGAGAGATAGGAGAGGTAGATGGAGGAGGAGGTAAGGGGTAGGGGTAGGGAGGGAGGAGGGAGGTAGGAGAGGGACCAGAAGGAGGTGGGGAGGGGGTAGGGGCAGGAGGAGGAGGGGGAGTTCAGGCGTACGTTCAGAGAGTTTTGGGAGAGAGTAAGAAGAGATGGGAACGCTGGAGGGGTTTTCAAAAAAGGGGAGTAGATGACTTCCAGGGGAGGGGGGCGGTGTGGAGCTTGTGCTTGAGGGCTGGGAGGAAGGAGGAGCACGGAGGAGGAGGAGGGGAGGGAGGGAGAAAGGCAAGGAGAGGATGAGGGAGAGGAGGAAGGGAGGCGTGGAGAGTAGGGGGAGGGTGAGGGGAGAGGGAGAGGAAGGGAGAGTAGAAGACGAGGAGAGGGAGAGAGAAAGGATATGGAGAGACCGAGGGGGGGGGGTAGGTAGAGGAGAGGGAGAGAGAGACAAAGGGAGGGGAGGTCATGAGAGGAGAGCGAATGAGTGCTGGGTTAAGGGAGATGGAGGAGGAGGAGGAGGAAGGGAACGAGGACAGGAAGGAGGAGGAGAAATAACTACAAGAGTAAAGGATAAGAGGAAGAAAGAAGAAAGGAATAAATAGGACGGAGAAAGAAATTCAATAAGAAAGACAGAAAGGAAAGAAAGAGAAGAGAAGGAAGCGGAAAATTAAAAGAGTGAATAGACGGAGACAAGAGGAAGGAGGAAAGAGAAGAGGAAGTGAAGAAGAACAAGATAAAGACTGTGTGAAGAAGTAATGGGAAATGCTCCTTACGAAAAAGTTAAGAAAGGAGGAAGTGGAGGAGGAGGAAGGACGCAACAAAATAAAGAAGGTGGAAGAGGGAAAAAATAGAGAGGAAGAAAATGGAATGAGAATACGATGTGGTCTTAAAGCCTCATGGGGAGAGGAAGAGGAGGAGGAGGAGGAAAGAGGAGGGAGGAGGAGGAAGAGGAGAATAAGGTGATAGAAGAAAAATAAAAGAAAGAGAACAGAGAAGAGAAAAAATAATACAGGAGAAAATAAAGGAAATACAAAAAGAGAGAGAGAGAGAGAGAGAGAGAAAACAGGCGATGATTATTACTAACACACGAGAGGGGAAAAGAGGCAAGGATGAATGAAAGACACACAAAGAACTGTTGATAACTTGTAGACAGAGTGAAACGTGATAGCGAGAGACAAAAAGCAAAGTAAAATGATAAAGAATGAAAGAGAGAGAGAGAATAAACTGATAATAACTAGAACTATAGAATTAGAAATAATAAAATAGTAATATAGATAAGGCGAACAAGAGAAGAAGAAATAACAAAAATGTTAAAAGAAAAGACAAGAAATAACAAACAAATAAGGTAAAATAAGAGAAAATAAGATTAAAAAAATAAAATAAAAATAAATTACAATGGCAATAATTAAAATCTAAAATAACATAAATAATAAAAAGAAAAAGGAAAAGGAATAAACAAAGAATAAAATAGAAATAGAACAAAATAAATTAGAAGAGAAAAGGAGTAAATGAGGTTAAAAGAATGACTGAATGAAGCAGAAATTAGCAGAACAGGAAAGGAGAAAATTGTGTGAAATGGTGAAAGAAAAAGAAATGAGGGTGAAAGACCTTGGGAAAGTAGGAAAAGAATGAAGAGAGAGAGAGAGAGAGAGAGAGAGGGGGGAGGAACTATTAATTAATCAATGAGTAAGAAGAAGGAGGAGGAGGAGGAAGAGGAAGAAGAAGAGGAGGAATAGGGAAAGAAGAGGAGGAAGAAGAAGAAGCAAAGGCCAGGGGTACATGTTTCCTCCTCCTCAGACAACACACACTCTGTCTTCTGTATCTTTATTGCTCCCCTCCTCCTCCTCCTCCTCCTCCTTCTGTCTTCTCCTCCTTCCTTTCACTCCTCCCTCCTAACTTCACTGCTCTTCCCCTTTTTGTAGAGAAAGAGGGTGAAGGAAGGTAGAGTGGGGAAGGAAGAATAGTTCGGAAATGAAGAAGTTTAGGAGGAGGTAGAGAGGGCGGGCTGACCGCTAGCTAAGCTAAAAGTGTTGGGCTGTGTCTCTCTCTCTCTCTCCCCCCCCCCCCCCCCCCCAATATAAACCCATCACATCACTCATCACACATCCCATCACCCATCATCCCACCCCACCCACATCCACCAACCCCACACCACCACCCCAACATCCACATCCACCCACTACCATCCTCCCCACATATACCCCACCTGCCATCACCTGCCATCATCCATCCATCATCCATGGTAATTCGATTATCCGCGGTTCCTTTATTTCTCCTCTACATGTATTTCAGTTCCTTCACATCTCTCTAATTCTCCTAGAGATTCCATCGGGTGGGGAGATCCCGCCCTGACGTCCATTACATGAGGGTCAACAGGGCGGGGAACTAGGGAGTGACACGGGAGAGGGTGGGGGCGCTCTCGGCATCAACACCCCTTGCCAGACGGAATGGTCCACCTCTCCTCTACATATAACATATAACACTCTTCTTGTCCCCTCACTCACACACCTCTCCCTCCATACATAAAAGGCCATCCTTTTCTCCCTTTCATCGCCACTCCACGGCCTTCCTCCTCCTCACTCCTCCTCCTCCTCCTCTCCCTTCAGTAAAACTCAATGTGACCTCTTTCAACACTCCTACATTACTCTCCTCAGTATGCCCCTCAACATGACCTTTTGCACACTTGTGACTTCCTTCAGCCTCTCCTTCAGCTCCCTCCTCCAGCCCGTGGCCTTCCAGAAGTAAGACCTCCTTCCGAGGATGTCTTGTCTCACTCTCTCTCACCCTCGAGTATGATGTCCCAGGTTATTTCTCAACATTGTCTTGTGGTCCTGTTCGTCTGAGGATGATCTTCCAACATTATCTCTCAGTGTGTTTCCATTGTGTCTCTCAGCATTTTCTCTTTTGGTCTTCCTCAGTATTTATCCTAATTGTCTCTAATTATCTCTCATCATAGTGTCTCTCTTCAAACAAATTCCTTCATTCTCTTTTATTTCTCGTAGATTTTAAACCGGGCACTCTATTGATCTCTCCCAAGCCAAATGTCTCTTCCTCTATCTCTCCCACGCCGATTCTCTCTACCTATCTCTCCTACACTGTTCTGCTCCTCTCACTCCCGCCGATTCTCTCTACCTATCTCTCCTACACTGTTTCTCTCAACCTATCTCTCCCACGCCGATTCTCTCTCTGTCTCCCGTAATCCCGTTTGTCCTCCCGGCCAATTTAACAATTTATACTTCCAAACTGCTCAGCGCTTCCGTCTCTCTAATTTGAATATCCCAGGACGTTCATCTAGTCTGGCTTTTCCAATGAGTTCCAGTGACGTAGTTTGATGTAGTTAACTTGCCCTCTCTTGGTGTGTGTGTGTTTTTCCTCTCAGTTGGCGTAGTTGGATTAGGTTGTTTGGGTATGATATTTCGATGTGTGGGTTGTTTGTGTGGGGTGTGTGTGTGTGTGGGGGTTGTGTGGGGGATTGTGTGTGTGGGGTGTTTATTTGTTTGTGTGTGGGTGTGTGTGTGTGTGTGTGTGTGTTAATTTACAGAATGCCTGGTTAAGACGTTTACCTGAAGATTAGAACACCTACTTAACGCTAACCTAACCTAACTGAACCTAATTCCATCCAGTAGAGTTAAGGTAATTAATCTTCAGGTGACCTTTTAAAAATCCTAAGATGTAAGTAATATTTCCTCAGGTTTGTTAATTAGTCTACCTGTCCACACTTAAGATGCTTGGGGTGAGAAGTTGTGGTCATCAAAACATTACTACAATAACATAGTTTGCCCTCTGCTAACATCTTCTCTCTGTTGGGCTAGGCTAGGCTAGGTTAGGCTAGGCTAGACTAGGATTAGAGTTAGAGTTTTAGTTTATACCGTAAAAGCGTAAAACCTCATTTACTTATTTGAGATTTTCACATAATCGTATTTTAGTGTAACTTTAAAAAGAATATTTAATATTAATGGCGTCGAATATTTACTGGGGACTATCGAAAGTAAAGCCATCACATCCTCCCTCCTCTCGCCTCTCCTACCCACAATGAATTAATTATATAGAACGGAAGGAATAATAATAATAATAATGTGTGTGTATGCGTGTGTAATATGTGTGTGTGTATGTAAAATGTGTATGTATGTGTATGTGTGTAAAATGTAATACGTATGCGTACGTACGTGTAATATGTAATAATGTGTATGTGTATGTGTATGTGTACGTGTAATATGTATGTATGTATGTATGTATGTATGTATACATGTGTATGTATGCATGTATGTATGTATGTATGTATGTGTATGTATGTATGTATATGTATATGTATCTACTCCCTAAACGCAATATTTCCAACCCTGAGGTAACCAACGTAAAATTGTATCTCGAAGCTAATTGGAAATCCATTTTGGCATTACCTGGAATTATCATGATTGGTTTATCACCTTGGCTGGCCAGGCTGTAGACGCGGGCGGTGGCGGCGACGGAAAAATTCCAATTCCCGTCTGGCGCACAGGTGCACATTGCTTTGGTATCTTGACGAGGTGAGTGAGTCAGGGCAATACATATCTCCCCTCCCGTCCCATTCCCCACCCTTCCCCTCCCCTCCTCACCCCTTCCCTCCCTCCCTCCCTCCCACTCCCCTCCCCACCCCACCACAAATGTTATTCTCGTTCATTTTAATTCCACAACAGACAGAGACACAATAATTCACCAGCAATATTATATCCTACCCACGCATGTTGTTCTCTTACCATGCTGGAGAAGAACACACGTCCGAGTAGATGTCTGGTACTGCGGACCTGATGTACCTGATAAGGAATTGAAACCACCTCCTTCCCCCGGATGAACTGGTTTCTAAGCTGCTAATTTATCTCCAAGTTAGGTCGGGTTGATTTCTTGTGATGTGACTGTCCTTCACTGTGCCGTATGCTGATTTTTATTAACACAGAGGTCATGATCCCAACCACCCAGCCAGGCCAGGCACAAACCCCCTCACCCTAGCAGGCCCTCCACCCAGTCACACCCCCTCACTAGCCTCCCTAGCCCCCAGCATTCTAGCCCCCAACATACCACAGAAACATTGCAGC
>NW_024748108.1:0-14113 GCF_018991925.1 Homarus americanus
CAGGATTCTGGTACTACACCTGTTTTTAATGACATGTTAAACAACTTTGCTAAAGGCATACTAAGCTCTTCCTTACATTCCTTTAATACTCTGGCAAATATCTCATCGGGACCAGGTGACTTATTAGGCTTTAGTTTGTCTATTTGCTTACTAACATCGTTACTAGTCACTACTATCTCACTTAATTTGTTTTCTTCACTATCTCTGAATAGAGTCGGTTCCTCGGGTATTCCCTGGACATGCTGGATAATATACCATCTACTTAAGGAGGTGATGTAGGTAAGGTAGATTGATATTTTAACATTAATTTACTCAGTTTTTTCTTAGTATCGGTTTTTTTTTTATAGTTCTTTATTCTGACAATTTATAATGCAAGCAGCGTTCACATGTTGTCAACCGCCCCCAAGTGTACAAGAAGTTTGGACTGTAACTGTACCGTCAATAAGTGGCTGTAACTGCACCGTCAATAAGTGGCTGTAACTATACCGTCAATAAATGGCTGTAACTGTACCGTCAATAAGTGGCTCTGTATTCTGAACACGGGGATCTCTACAGTATAACCTACGAGTATAACTGTGGTGAAAGAACTGCTTCCCCGCATTATGTTGAGGAAGATTCGTATACAAACTTTTTGCCCTGACTTCGTAGTAAAAAAATCTTAGGCAAAATATATTGAATTTATTTTTAATGTTTATTTATTTATTGTTGTCGTTGGTGTTTTTGTTTTTTTTACCGGGATGTGTGTTATATTCACGAAAATGGAGTCAAGACAAATGTTGGACACGTTGATGTGAAGTAACACAGTAAATGATGTTGTTTGTGTTGCTGTGTTATTTATTTATTGTGTTTCTTATTCTTTTCTGTTTATTTTGTTTTATTTAGTTTTATTGTAGTATTTGTTATTCTTTTTTTTATTCTTACTTATTTTCATTTTACTGTTTATTCGTTTTCTTATTTTCATTTTATTGTTCAATAATTTTCCATTCATTCTTATTTATTTATCGCGTTGGTGTATTTCATTTATTTGCTATTCTCTTAGGTATTTCACATTTGCATTAATTAATCTTCAAATCATTGGTTGCTATTTTTATCATACTAGTTTAATGTTCACCTCAGCAGTCAACTGGCTTATGTCTAAACAATGTCTACCACTGTTTTAGCCAGACTTAGTTATGAGACTTGTAATTCAGTATCCGTTACGTACCGTTTATCAGTGTAATTTGTGGTAATGGACTGCCCAATGTAATTATATATATTGTCTTACTGAAAAAAATGCGGTGTAACCAAGATTAAGTTTTATAGAGTTTGTATTTAAGGATTATTCTCCTATACTGCTCTTAGATTCTGAATATATTTTTGTTTTATTATTTCAGTGTATTGTAATGTGTAGTTAGTTACACTATAGATATATAATAATTGCTTTAAGTTTGGTTGGGAGTGTGGAAGGTGTTGTGGTGTGTGATGTACAGGTGTGTACAGGTGGTGGTTACACCTGACTTCGAGGCAGGTGTGTATAGGTGCCAGATACACCTATGGTTACAACACAGGTGTATCCGGCAGCAGTAGTAACAAAGGGGCTATATGGGCTCCGGCGGCCATGTCGTGACACCGGCCGGCAGAATCCCCCGGTGAAAAAGGGAAACAAGATGGCCGTCCCCATTCAATATGTAAACAACTCGACCTGAAATGTTGTTTATTGGACATTTTTCTCATTAGGGAGTCGAACCCTTGTTTTGAGTTGGTGTTCAACTACCGTGGCTGACGGCCATCACCTGTGATTCAACTGGTAGAATTAAGTGTAATAATAATAATAATAATAATAATAATAATAATAATAATAATAATAATAATAATAATAATAATTAACGGTTTATTGAAAGAGCTTGGCAGCCAGAAGGCTGAAAATATACAGTTACATAATTGGGGAATGGGTTTCGATTTACAAATAATATACAAATAACATAAGTGATACAAATAAGATATATAATAACTAGATGGGGAAAAGCTCAAACTACAGTGCATTTCAACATAGTGACAGTGCAAGAAGTGGTATTTACTGGGAGTGAATACACTGGTTTATTACAAGTTATTGATAATTTTTACAATGGTTGGGACTGGGCTGTTCTTATAGCGATCAGTTCGTGCACTTAGGGGCTGGATGCGGTTGTGGTGTCAAACAGCAATTCTCGGGCTAGGGATCTCAGGTGGTAGTAGGAGCCGGTGTCGAGGATGGTGTAGAAGCTTCTTAGCAAATTTGCAGATGTGGTCGTGGTGATGGTCAGTGAGAGTCGAAAGGGTCAGTGTGTTGAGCGCTTCTTGATATGTGGAGTAGGAAGGGGAGAGAATAATCTTGCATGCCCTCTTTTGCACTTTTACTAGGTGGGCATCTTATCAAATGAACCCCTGTCCTAATGGGCCCTAGTCCTAATGGGCCCCATTCCTATTGGGTCCCAGTTTTAATGGGCCCCAATTCTAATTGGTCACATTTCCAATGGTTCTCAGTCCTCATGAGCCTCAGTCCAAAGATACCACAGGCCTAATGGTTCCAGTCTTAATAGACCTCAGTCTTAATGAGTCCCAATCCTGACGGCTCTCAATACTAATGGGCCTCAGTCCTAATAGTTTAAGGTTGGGACCCATTAAGGCTGGCTTCTATTTACCTTACAAGCACTGTGTTCTACCGTGTCATCCCGTGTGTGTGTGATTTCTCGTGTCAGGTGGTATAATACGCAGGTGAGTGGCTGCCAGGTAGGGTGGGTGAGGGTGGGTACCTTGATGCAGGGGAAGGTGAGTTCCTGATGCTGATTCACACCAGTGTCATGATGGGGTAATCTTATCACCTTATTAGTGTACGATGAGTGGGTGGGCGTGGTGTGGAGGGGTGGGGGCGCGTAAGGGGTAGGCATCAAGGGGCGTGGTGTATGGTGGGGGGAGGGTAAGGGGCGTGTAGGGGTAGCTAAGTGGGCGTGTTGAGTTGGGCAAGAGGGAGGCGTGGTGGGTGTAGGGGCGTGTATAGGAGGCGGGAAGTGGTGATGGCGCGCGCCACTAATCACTCTGACCTTACTGAACACAACCCATTATACAGCATAATTAGTGTTGCTTCCATCAGCCTCACACAGTCAAACACACTATTTACATTTTCTCTTCACATCTATTTTATTTTATTCGTTTCAAGTGGGACTCGAATTTCAGCCTTGGAGTCGAAGAGGAATTTTTTTAGGAGAAGTTGAAAAGAAATCGTGTTTAGTTGAAGACGAATGTGTTCTTATATAAAAGTGAAGGAATTAACCAGACGTGTTTGATTGTTTGGGAGTCTCTATCTCTTACACTCGAGTCCAAGATGTCCCCCTTGAGGACGGTGTTCGTGTAGCGTCGTCAAACTCGCTCTTGGTTTTTATTCAGCAGGAAAGAGCTACACCCGCCACCTGGTGTTGGCCGTGTCTGGTGACCATCATATTAACAAGGCCGCTCTCTCTTGCCTTGTCCACACGCCACCCCCCACCTCCATATTGTACCGTTTTGTCCTTTATTAACGGTGGTGTTACTACAGGCAGCGTGGTGTGGGGGGAGGGCCGATGCTTCACATTGTTCAGTCTTTGACGTGTAACACAAAACGTGAGATGTTGTGGTCCTTCACTACCTCACAACACACACACATCTCCTAGTTACCACATGCTGTTGTTATTAAAGCTCCACCAATGAGTACGCGTCGCTGTCTCGTCCTTTGCTCCGCCGACCATTACAGTGTGTAGCTGTAGGACTCGCTGCCGTGTTTGTTTCATGTAGCGACACTAAACTCCCGGAAATTTGTAGGTGTTAAAGCTGGAGCGTTTGAGCTGTTGTTGTCGTCACCTTGTTGATGTTTTGTAGGTCCGTCTTGGCTGAGGATTGTTGTTAGTGTTTCTTAAGGCATTAATAAACTAGTCATGAGGTTCTATAGGAATTATATCCTGCTGTTCTTTTTGTTCTTGTTCTTTTTATTGTTGTTGTTATTCTTCAGTTGCATAATTCGAGTTGTGATTATCAGTAGAAGTTTGACGGGCTGGATTCTCTTATCGTTTCTTTAATTCATAAACAAGAACCGTAAACACAAGAGCAAAACAAAGACATAACCAATGAACTGAAAACAAATATATTGAAGGTTTAAATTTCTGGGATAGATTTAAATAGATCTTGGGTATATTTTCTCGTTCTTGGAGGTCAGGCCAGGCCAGGTCAGGTCATGTCATGTTAGGTGTACCGAATACGCTAGCAGAGGTGGTCAGATGCCTTGGGAATACTGCAGAGTAATTGAGGTCAGGTCAGGTGGCCTCAATACCTGCTTCAAGGTGTAATAGAGGTGAAAAATAATGGCTTTCTTGATTGGATCTGGTTAAGTCAGGTCAGGTAAAGTCAGATACAGAGGCTGGGTGTATGACTGTGGGTTGGTGGGTGTATGACTGTGGGTTGATGGGTGTATGACTGTGGGTTGGTGGGTGTATGACCGTGGGTTGATGGATGTATGACTGTGGGTTGGTGGGAGTATGACTGTGGGTTGATGGGTGTTTGACTGCGGGTTGGTGGGTGTATGACTGTGGGTTGGTGGGTGTATGACTGTGGGTTGGTGGGTGTATGACTGTGGGTTGATGGGTGTATGACTGCGGGTTGGTGGGTGTATGACTGCGGGTTTGTGGGTGTATGACTGCGGGTTGGTGGCTGTTTGACTGTGGGTTGGTGGGTGTATGACTGTGGGTTGATGGGTGTTTGACTGCGGGTTGGTGGGTGTATGACTGTGGGTTGGTGGCTGTTTGACTGTGGGTTGGTGGGTGTATGACTGTGGGTTGATGGGTGTATGACTGTGGGTTGATGGGTGTATGACTGTGGGTTGGTGGCTGTATGACTGTGGGTTGGTGGGTGTATGACTGTGGGTTGGTGGGTGTATGACTGTAGGTTGATGGGTGTATGACTGGGTTGGTGGGTGTATGACTGTGGGTTGGTGGGTGTATGACTGTGGGTTGATGGGTGTATGACTGTAGGTTGATGGGTGTATGACTGTGGGTTGGTGGGTGTATGACAGTGGTGACAAGGATTATTTGAGCTTGACAAAATTTAGATAGATAGCAGCATGGTTTAGTCGTGTTCAGTTTAGTTTAAATTGTGTTTAGGTTAGGTTGGGTCATGTCAGGTACAGAGTTTGGCCAGGGTCCTTTATTCAAGCTGTCAGGGTTAAACTTCCTTCCTAGAAAGATGAACACACGAACCTACGGACGACACACGAACACAATAACACATGATCACACACGGAAACGAACACACGAATGGACATACTCAGGATATCGGGGAATAAATATAAAATTATAAAAATGCATAAAAAGTCTTTGACGGATAAACAACTTTGTAATGTTAGAATCGATATTACTGATATTATAGAAAATCAAACTAACTTCCTTTTAACACTCTTGGCTCTTCCTGTGTATAAGAAGAGTTTAATCTGGTATATTTTTTTTTCTAGTAATTGGTGTTATCAGGGGAAGAGATTGTGTCGTTTGTGGTCTGTCATTCAAGGTTGTTTAGTGTTTGAAGCTCGTTAATTCATTATGCTTGTAGCCCCCATCTCTGCATACAACCCTGGTGCTTCTTGCTGTTGATACTCCCACGAAAATAAATTGTCAGATTAACGAAACGAAGATTAAAAAATTTTGTTTTAATTCACGGATTAACCATACTTCACCCATTCTAACTTAACCTATCCTAACCTAAACTAACCTAATCTAATCATAATTGTGTTTTAAAAAAAGGTTTACAGGCATAGGTAACAAGCTGGTCCTTTAACGGGAGAACACAAGGCTTCCCAACCCTCACCTGATGAAATAGAATCACTATACCCAACCTGATCTAATTAAGGACACGTTAGGCTTTGTAAGATAGTTTAGTTTGAAGTGTTGTGAATCTCCGTGGGTGTTATAGATTCACTTGGTATACTACATGTGTAAAGTCAGGATATACAGTATACAATGTGTGTTGATTTTTCTACCCGTGTGTTAAATATTTTTGTGGGGAGGGGGAGGTATTTTCCTGTCGGTTTCCACTCTAGCTTTCCACCAATGTTATTTCACCCTTCTAGATTTCTATACCCTTTGATCCACCTTACCTAAGAGTGGAATGAGATAAATAGAATTGGTGGAGTGGAATGTCTGTATAATTGATGTCAGGATCCAACTCTGCCCTGGACGACACATGATTGATCGTCACTGGTGTTGTAAGACTGTACAGAAAACCGCCTCTAGTGTTGTTCCCACGTATTAAAGAGCGATGAAGGTAAACTGAACCAGCACGCTGGGCAATGCTCGTTGTTGTAGTGGAATACACACGAAACCCAGTCAGTTGAGGGTGTAAATCTTCGCCTGCCTCTGGAATGCACTACACACGCTATGCCAAAACTGAGATATACTCGGCATGTCAACACTGAGACACACATGCTATGCTAACAAACATATACTCACATAAACTATGCCAATATTAAGACACATACACTATGCGAAACACCGGCTGTGCCTAAACTAATGATTCCCCGCTCTACATGAACGCTGAGATAACAAGTTGACTTTTTTTATCGAGGAGGAGCCAAAGTCTTTCACGATAGTCACCGTCTTAGCTAAACTTGTTAACATGGTTAGCAACTTCTGGAAACATCACGCTTAACCGAGTTATCAAGTTGTGAATAAGCTGACTCACAAAGGAGAGGTATTCCTCGACGAATTAATCTTACCAGCTTACAAGCTCTTTATTAATTAATGACAAGCGTTTCACCTGTCCGCCATTCTAGGCCACGCCTCTCACCCCCCCCTCCCCTTAAGTCAATAGCCTTCAAAAGCAGTGAAAGACGAAATTGGTTCTTATAATCATGACTGCTTTCTCGGGACATTGTGTATACAACACACTCTAAACTAAGCCTAGGTACCTTCTTAACCCCTCATACTCCGCCGATGGAAAGTCTGGGACTCTGACCATATTTTCATTATTTTTCCTTTCCAAATTTAGGGTAAACCTGATTTCTCTGTGATCACTGTTCCCAAGTTCTTCCCCTATTGTGATATCTCTGATAATATTTTCTTTATTTGTTCATACTAGGTCTAATATATTGTCACCTCTAGTAGGTTCTGTAATTAGTTGATTCAAAAAATTGTCCTGTACTGCGTCTAGGAAGTCTTCAGATTCATAGTCACCTACAATGTTGTCCCATTCAATATTTCTGAAGTTGAAATCCCCCATAATGCATAGGTTGTTGTATATTGCTGCCCTACTCATTTCCTGCCATATGGGCTGAGTTGCTTCTTTCCCAAGACTTGGGGGCCGGTAAATCACTCCCATAATTAGTTTTCGCTTTTTTCTGCCATTTCTACCCATACAGACTCAGTTCCTATTTCACCCTTTATTGTATTATTAATGCACCATTTTAATGTATCTCTGACGAAGAGTGCAACTCCTCCCCCTTTCCTACCTTCCCTGTCCTTGTGAAAAAGGTTGTACCCTTCTTTGTGTTACTCAGATAAAAAGTTCTTGCTCGCCAGATTCATCCAGGTTTAGGTGGCTACTATGACGTCTACATTCTCAGTACATACAACCGCTCTCAGCAAGTCTATTTTATTTCTAATGCTCCTACTGTTTGTATAGTACACATTTAAACCTACCCTTCCCTGGTCCTGTTTTACCCTTGTTCTGAGTAACCAATTATACTCCCCTCTATCTACTGGCGAAACTTCCCCTTCGGAGTGACAATTTCACGCTCCAGACAAGTGTACCCCGTCACGACTGTACAGGTAGTCGTTGCCGTAGAATCGTCGCCAGTTATCAATGAACGCCCAACCATTGCTCACACAATGTTTTTTTTATTCTAGTCGGCAATTTATAGCAATTGCCTTGGACAGCCTTTCACCGCCAACTCCTCTTCTAGACGAGACACCACATACTATTGGGTTCCCTACCCTATCACTAATCTTCCCTAATGCCTCCCTATACCTGCTGAAAAGTTCCTCACTCCTAACCTTTCCTATGTCGTTGCCTCCTACTCTAAGACACACTACCGGATTGGTACTTCCCCTGACAAGACTCTATCTATCCTCTCAGCTACATGCCCTATCCCAGCCACAGGAGAACACACCTAAGTCCTACGTTTTCTATCTCTTGCACAAAAAGTCTAATCTAAGAACCTCACCTAATGTCTACATTATTAATATAATGAGCACAACAGGGAGGAAAGGTTATCCTGTAGGCAATTGTACATAGTTACAATTCTCTCTCTCTCTCTCTCTCTGTGCCCTATTGGACATAGGAACATTAATAGTAGCAGACAAGTCAGAGGAAGAGAGACCAGTTCTGATCACTGTGGATTTACAACGTGAACTGGATGATGTAAGGAGGGAGAGAGATGTTCCTCTCACTGAGAAAAAAAAAGGATGGGAGAAGGAGAGGATTTATTTGCAAGACCAAAGAGAAAATACTTTTATCAAGGCTACTGCTGCGACTAATGATGTTTTTAGTAGTATTTTTTCTCTTCCCAAGTGATTTTGTTCTCAACTGGTGTCCCTGTAATATACTGGTCTGAGGAGGATATCAGTCGAGTACTGACCTTTCGCAGCTTAAGCCCGAAAGCTTATCACTACTTGCCTGATAGAAGTCAATTTCGTTTCCCATCTATCAGTACACTGCATCGTTGGATTCTCAGCTCAATGTGGAACCAGGTGTGTTGCATGCACTTCTGCAACTGTTGTACCATAAATGTGAGTCTATGGATGACTGTAAACGTCTACGTGTTTAATTTTTTGATGAAACAAGTGTCAGTGAAGGTAACACTTGTCTTGTGAGGTCATAATTCCTGTCACATCACTCACACCTGGAGGCAAAGGCAGCACCTGTGATCACCTGCTCTAACTGCCCCCCCCCACCCCCCCACCACCCATAATCTGATAATCTGTTGTCAGTGGCTGTAACACTTATCATATGAAGTCATAACTCCTGTCACCTCATGTCTACATTATTAGTATAATGGACAAACAGGGAGGAAAAGAACTCCTGTAGGCAACTGTATATATAGTCATCATTACCCTATCTTAAGCTGCAGTTATTTAAATACAAGACTATAACTGAAATACATTGTTTTTCTTTTAACCTTTCCTTCTGTGTATCACCCACCACACTGACTGGTGTCCTTAGCTAAAGTTATATGCAAGATTAAACTCTCTATTAGTATTATTTTCTATGTGAGATACTGAGATAACAAAGTACAGTATATAGAACCATAAAATGTTCTGTTTATAAGAGGTGAGAGGTAGGCGAGGAAGTCTGCCTGCTGACGTCAGCAAAGCTCCACCCACCTTGGCCTAGGCTAGCCTAGTCTAACCTGACCTAACCTAACCTAACCTAACCTTGTGTAAAACAAGTCTAGCCTAGCCTAGCCTAGCCTAGCCTAGCCTAACCTGACCTTACCTAACCAAAACTAACCTAACCTTGATCTGATCTGATCTGATCTATTATAGTGATTAGATTTAATCAGATTGTTATACGTCTTTTTGGTCAGTCTAAGTTTCTTTCATCTTACTCTTCATTTTTTCTCTGTTGTTCATCTTTGTTATATTGTTTTCTTTATGCTTTCTTTTCTTTCCCTCCTCCTCCTCTTCTTATTCCTCTATTGTTCTTTAAGAAATCAGGATAACTGTTAAGATTTGTTGACCAATTTTCTCTACATTTTCATTAAGAGATTACTTATTAAAACAACATTATCTGTATTTATATTATCTGAAGAGGAGTCCCGGCCACAACAAACGCCCCCACACTAACATAATGAAACACTCCAGTAAATTATGTAAATATTCAAAAGGATTTGGATTTAATTGTAGTTTGTTTAATTTTAGGAACATTTCATTAGTGTTAACGGGAGGCAGGTAATGGCTATTATTAAAAAGCTTCCCTTATAATGACTATGGTCCCTCCAGCCAGACTTATACTAGCGTCTAAAGCCAAGGTGTGGTAGAGTCAAGGTTACCCACTGAAAAGTTTATTTGGATAAGTTCGGTGTGATTCTATTAGGTTTGGCTCCATTAGGCGGTGTAAGGTTACCTGGAGTGGATGATTATGTGTTGGTGGGGCGGAGAGGAGTCACACCAGGTTAGTTAGACTCCAGTTAGTGTGTATTTTATCCCTTTAACTCTCAAAGGAAAATTAAATAGATTAGTTGTTTTATAAGATAATTATTTAATTTTAATTCATCGGTTTATACTTTCATGATGTTACGTAAGTCTATAAATTCACTAAATTATTTTAATGGCAGGATAATAAAAAGATACCTGCTGTAATTACCGTGTTGGAAACTACAATTAGACAACCAAAACAGCATCATCGGCCATTACAGAGCGTTATTTTGTATAATGTAAGCACTTAAGTCAGTGGCCTAAAGCCTCAGGGCTGCTGTGTGAGGTGGTTCAGTCACGATACAAACATTACCAACATATTTATCTTCACCAGGTGGGCTTAACATGACCAGGTGATGCCTTACTAACTCTTGGATTATTATTGTTGTTTAGTGAATTTGTATGAAGCTGCAAGATCATCTTACACCTCTTGGAGAAAATTGGGTAAAAAAAATTTTTCATCCCAATTTCCCCAATTGGTAGATATTTTTTTTTTGTATTTTGGTATTCTTTAACCTACCTTACCTGACCTCACCTGACCTAACCTGAAAATAATCCTAGTGATAATGGTAAAAAATGCCAAATACCTATTGGAATAAAAACGAATATTAACCGATATTTTTGTATTATGGAGAAAACAAAATCTTCAAAAAAGTACAAAAAGTTAAAAACATAAATCAATATTTATAACAACTCCTCCAGGTATCTTTTGTTAGTTTCACCTTCAGTGTCCTCATGACTGTCCTTGTCATTTTACTATTGTTTGTCTTCCTGTATCTTGGATGTTCTCTATGTCACAGTTTGTGTTTGTTCTTTATTGTACTTCGTCACTGTCCATGTTTTACTGCATTATATTTCTTTGTTGTGATAAAATAGTTCCAAGACCTTCAGTTATAAACAATAATCATATGAAAGTCTTTGACAACAACTTAAATTATTCCTTATTTTCGTTACTTAGATCCATTGAAATCTTGTGTCCGTGACAATGATAATGAAAGGACTTATATTGAGTAGTCTCTCAGGTTTTCATTCGACTGTAAACATACAGTAAACATACAAAGCTGTAGTGAGACTGCTGGAGTTATGCTGCATCATATTAATGCAGCATGCAGCATAATGCGACCTCCTCTCCCTCCCTCCCCGACATGACAGCTAAATGCAGCTCCCTCTACCTCCCTCCCCAGCATGACAACATAATGCAACTCCCTCTCCCTCTCTCCCCAGCATGACAGGATAATGCAGCTCCCTCTCACTCCCTACCAAGCATGTCAACATAATGCAGCTCCCTCTCCCTCCCTCCCCAGCATGACAGCATAATGCAGCTCCCTCTCCCTCTCTCCCCAGTATGACAGCATAATGCAGCTCCCTCTCCCTCCCTCCCTCCCCAGCATGACAGCATAATGCAGCTCCCTCTCCCTCCCTCCCTCCTCAGCATGACAGTATAATGCAGCTCCCTCTCCCTCTCTCCCCAACATGACAACATTATGCAGCTCCCTCTCCCTCCCTCCCCAGCATGACAGCATAATGCAGCTCCCTCTCCCTTCCTCCCCTGCATGACAGCATAATGCAGCTCCCTTCCCTCCCTCCCCAGCATGACAGCACGTGCAGCTCCTCCATCCTCCCCAGCATGACAGCATAATGCAGCTCCCTCTCCCTCTCTCTTCAGCATGACAGCATAATGCAGCTCCCTCTCCATCCCTCCCCAGCATGACAGCATAATGCAGCTCCCTCTCCCTCTCTCCCCAGCATGACAGCATAATGCAGCTCCCTCTCCCTCCCTTCCCAGCATGACAGCATAATGCAGCTCCCTCTCCCTCCCTCCCTCCGCAGCATGACAGCATAATGCAGCTCCCTCTCCCTCCCTCCCCAGCATGACAGCATAATGCAGCCTCCTCTCCTCTCCTCCCAGCATGACAGCATAATGCAGCTCCTCTCCCTCTCCCAGCATGGCAGCCTCCTCCATCCCCAGCTTGACAGCATAATGCAGTTCCCTCTCCCTCCTTCCCGAGCATGACAGCATAATGCAGCTTCCTCTCCCTCCCTTCCCAGCATGACATCATAATGCAGCTCCCTCTCCCTCCCTCGCCAGCATGACAGCATAATGCAGCTCCCTCTCCCTCCTTGCCCAGCATGACAACATTATGCAACTCGCTCTCCCTCCCTCCCCAGCATGACAGCATAATGCAGTTCCCTCTCCCTCCCTCCCTCCCCAGCATGACAGCATAATGCAGCTCCCTCTCCCTCCCTCCCTCCTCAGCATGACAGTATAATGCAGCTCCCTCTCCCTCCCTTCCTAGCATGACATCATAATGCAGCTCCCTCTCCCTCCCTCCCCTGCATGACAGCATAATGCAGCTCCTTCTCCCTCCCTCCCCAGCATGACAGCACCCTGAAGTTCCTTAATGTGTTGGGCTCCAGACTTATTGAAACTACCAGAGACTCCAGGGCATCGATCTACTATTTACAAGACAACCAATTGGGAGATGATGGTAAGGGAAGGCGAAAGACATCAGGTAGATTTTTACAGAACTTAATTTGGTTGGGACACAAAGACAGGCTGGAAGGGTGAGGTATGAGGATCTGGTAGGGTGGAATATGAGGGACTGGAATGGTAGGGTATGAGGGATTAACAGGGTAGGGCATGAGGGACTAACAGGGTAGGGTATGAGGAACTAGAAGGGTAGGGTATGAGGACTGGCAGGGTGGGGCATAAGAGACTAACAAAACTGGGTAGAAGGGTGTGACGATCTCCTCTTCTACACTAATCACGCCACACATCAAAAAATATACATTTGTCATGGTGTTCAAAAATTCCTCTTTTACCAACACAAGCTCTCGTTCTTGTAGCCATTGTGATTTAGGCTGAGGAGATAGAGAGATATAGTGAAAGAAGTAGGAACAGATAAAGAGAATGACAGACATAGATATGAGGATATAATAATTGTGGAAGGGGAAGGAAAGAGGAGGTGGAGATAGTGGTAGAGGAAGCAGGGAAGGAGAGTAGGGGAGAGAGAGTGATGATATATTAAGGTTAATAGAGACAAGGGGGGATAGGATAGGTAAAGAGGATACGACAGGGCAGATTTAATCTAATTTCATGGGTAAAAGATGGCAGGAAACCTAGTGAGTGAGTGAGTGGGACAACCATTGATCGTGATCACGCCCCAGTCCACAAGATCGTACACACAAGATAGTCAAAGGAACAGAGGGAACATATTCGGCTTGTTGTCGAACACTTGAATCAAAGGAGCAATAAGTTATTACTGAGTCACTGCACGTTGACTACATATTATAGTGTTTGTAAAGATCTTTCTTGTTACACTGGTCGAGAAGATCAGATAGCGACCGTACGTGAGCTGTGGCCCATATCTACAGAACTCGACCATATTAGTTGGTAAAATTGTCTTCGTTTTCTTTGGTGAGTGATCGTGTATTTCCAGATGTAATAACTGAAATGTGTTCAGTGTCTCTAGCAGGACCCGGCTGTACTCTCTTATTGCTGGGACCTCTATCAATCTGCCTACACGAATATCAATAAGACCCGTTTCAACTTCTCTACAAACTTTAAGAGCGTTCGGTCGAGGAGTTCAGGTACGAAAAAAGTATGTTAAGTGAGAATAAATTAACACGAGGCCAATCAGTGTGTCAAAACAAGGTCGGGCCCACATCAACTGGCAATATAATCACATAAGGCGGATCATGACGATAACACATTTGTGCTTATTGTTTCATCAAAGTACTTAGGCAACATGTTAAATCTATTGTTTGTGTGAAAGTAAAAGGAGAAGCTGTACAGGTTGATCCACAGTTCCTGTTTCAACATCTAACAAAAGCATCAGGGAGAGTGTAAGGCAGGTGAGTAGTGTAACCACCCACTGTACTCTCAAGGGTCTGGCCTAAGAAACACCTTATGGACTATGAGCTGCACACTGCTGCATCACATTAAC
>NW_024748109.1:0-160000 GCF_018991925.1 Homarus americanus
CAAATAGATACATAGACGATGCATAGACGATACATAAACGATGCATAGACGATGCATAGACGATACATAGACGATACATAGACGATGCATAAACTATGCATAAACGATGCATAGATGCATAGACGATGCATAGACGATACGCAAACTATGCATAGACGATACGCAAACGATACATAGACGATACATAAACGATACGCCAGACGATGCATAGATGATGCATAGACGATACATAGACGATACGCAAGCTACGCCATAAACGATACGCAGGCGATACATAAACGATACATAAACATTACCGGGCGATACGCAAACGATACGCAGACGATGCATAAACTATGCATAAACGATACATAGACGATACATAAACGATACACAAACGATACATAGACGATACGCAGACGTGCATAGACGATGCATAAACTATGCATAAACGATACATAGACGATACATAAACGATACGCATAGACGATACGCAAACGATACATAGACGATACGCGATGATGCACTAGACGATACATAAACGATACATAAACGATACGCAAACGATGCATAGACGATACATAGACGATACATAGACGATACGCCAGACGATACATAAACTATGCATAAACGATGCATAGACGATACATAAACGATGCATAGACGATACGCCAAACGATACGCAGACGATACATAGACGATACGCAGACGATGTAAACGATGCGCCAGACGATACATAAACGATGCATAGACGATACATAGATGGTACATAGACGATGCATAGACGATACATAAACTATGCATAAACGATACGCCAGACGATACATAAACGATACATAGACGATACATAGACGATACATAAACTATCCGCAAAGCGATACGCCAGACGATACATAAACGATACGCAGACGATACATAAACGATGCATAGACGATACATAGATGATGCAGACGATACATAGACGATACGCAAACTATACATAAACGATACGCAGGCGATACATAAACGATACATAGACGATACATAGACGATACATAGACGATACATGAGCGATACATAAACGATACATAGACGATACGCAGACGATGCATAGACGATATAAACGATACATAGACGATACGCAGACGATACATAGACGATACGCAGGCGATACGCCAAACGATGCATAGACGATACGCCAGACGATATGGACGTGCATAAACGATACATAGACGATACATAAATGATACATAGACGATACATAAACGATACATAGACGATACATAAACGATACATAAATTGCCATAGACGATACATAGACGATACATAGACGATACATAAACGATACGCCACGATAAATAAATGATACATAGACGATTCTAAACGATACGCCAGACGATACATAGACGATACAATTATACGCAGAACCGATACATAAACGATACATAGACGATACATAAATTATGCATAGACGATACATAGACGATACGCCAGGCGATACATAAACGATACATAGACGATACATAAACGATACGTAAACGATGCATAGACGATACATAAACGATACGCAAACGATACATAGACGATACATAAATTATACATAGACGATATATAAACGATATAGACGATACATACACGATGCATAAATTATACATAGACGATACATAAACGATGCATGGACGATGCCTACACTATGCATAAACGATACATACGATAAATAAATGATGCATGACGATACCTACACTATACATAAACGATACATACACGATAAATAAATGATACATAGACGATACATAAACGACATAGACGATACATAGGCGATACATATGAAACTCGCTCGCAAGAAGTCACCACATTGGGTTAAACTATCGTAAACTTTATGACACAACTATGGTATCTTGATGGGAAGTTATCGTAACTCGCACCGTTCCTGTGTCCCAGAACGAGTGAGAGGAGAGAACAGTGAGAGGAAGAGAACAAGTGAGAGGGAGGGAGGGAGAACGTGTGAGAGGAGGGAAAATGTGAGAGGGAGAGAATGTGAGAGGGAGAGAATGTGTGAGGGAGGGAGGGGCTGGAGTGAGGGGAGGGAGGAGAATGTGTGAGAGGGAGGGAGAATGTTTGAGAGGGAGAGGGAGGAGAATGTGTGAGAGGGAGGGAGGGAATGTGAGAGGGAGGAGAATGTGTGAGAGGAGGAGGTGTGAGGGAGGGAGAATGTGTGAGAGGGAGGAGGAGGAGGATGTGAGGAGGGAGGAATGAGTGAGAGGGATGGAGAATGAGTGAGGAGGGAGGAGAACGTGTGAGAGTGTGAGAGGAGAGAGAATGTTTGAGGGAGAGGGAGGGAGATGTGTGAGGAGGAGATGTGTGAGAGGGAGGAGAGAGCGTGTGAGGGGGAGAGGGAGGAGATGTTTGAGGAGAGGGGAGGAGAATGTGTGTGAGGAGGAGGGAGGAGCGTGTGAGAGGGAGGGAGAGATTGACCCATGAGTCTCCTGGTCTTAGAGAGTGAACGTGACGCCTTGAAGAAGAAATTGTGGTCTTCTTCTTCTTCTTCCTCCTGCCTTCATTCTTCACTCGTTCATTCCTTTTCTCACCCCATTATTTCTTTCCCTTTCCTTCATCTTCTATCACTGTTCCCCCCCTCTCTCTCTCTCTCTCTCTCTCTCTTCCCCCTTCTCTCTTTCCCTCTCCCTCTCACCCCTCTCTCCTCTCACCCTATTTCCCCCCTTTGGTTGTCCATCACTGTCTATGAATTAGCATGTAGCTCTTTCTCTCTCCTCTCTCCTCCTTCTCCCTCTCTCTCATTCTGCTACCTCGTTATCTCCCTCCCTCCTTCCCTCCCCTCTCACCCTCCTTCCCTCTTTACTCGCCTGCCCTCTTCTCCCGTAATCAGTACATCTCCTTTCTTTCTTCCTTCCTTGTGTCTTCCTATTCCTCCTTCCTCTCCTCTTCCTCCTCCTCCTCTTCTCCATTCCTTCACCAACCTTATTCCTCCTTCGTCCCTCTCCTCTCCACCATCCCCATTCCCTCCCCTCCCCCTCCACCCTCCCCTCCCCTCCACCCTTCCCTCCCCTCCCCCCTCCCCCCAATGAATCCAACAGCATTTGTAAGAGAGTATTTTGTTTATATTACTTGGGCCTTTTGTGTTTTGTTTTCTTGTTTCTCTACTTCTTTGTTGTTTGTTGTTTGTTGTGTGTGTGTGTGTGTGTGTGTGTGTTTGTTTTATTTTCGTGGAATATTTTTTATTACTTTGTCAGTCATTTGTGTTATTCTCTTTCTCTCTCTCTCTCTCTCTCTCTCTCTCTCTCTCTCTCTCTCTCTCTCTCTCTCCCTGAGGTTGCCAGTTAGTGACATTTCCCAAGATATAGTTTTGTTGCCCTCAGACATCAGTTTATTGGAAAATATGTAAGTTGGGAGGAGGGGAGATGGAGGGAGAGTGAGAGAGAACAGGGAGAGGGAGAGAGGAGAGGAGAATGGTGGAGTGAGAGGGAGAGGGAGGAGGGTGAAGGGAGAGGCAGGGAGAGGAGAGGGAGGGAGGGTGGGTGAGAGAGGAGAGGGAGGGAGGGTGAGAGGAGGAGAGGGAGGGAGGGGAGGGAGGGAGGAGGGTGAAGGAGAGGGTGTAAGGGGAAGAGGGGAGAGGGCAGGGAGGTAGGTGGAAGTAAGGAGGGAGAGAGGGTGAAAGGGAGAGAGAGAGAGAGAAACTGCCCCTTGTTCGCCAGAGAGAGAGAGAGACAGAGAGAGAGAGAGAGCCAGAACCAGCCTCCCTTATAGGTCTAAGCAATCCTAACCAAGTTAAGCATTAATGATAGTACTTGTCTGTAATGTTTAGGTCAGACCGAATTATTCAAGGGACCATTTTTTTGGTCTGAATTATTCCCATTAGAATTATATCGCCTTTGTTGACGTCATAAACTAGCTGAGAAAATATTTATCAATGAATGGTGATGGTTGTGAAGGGTACTAGGCCTATGATGCTGAAATTGTTGTTGTTGTTGTTGTTTTGTTAGTTATTGTTCTTGTTATTAGTATTTGTTATTTTTTATTTTCCATCTCTTTATTCTTCATAACACACACACACACACACACACACACACACACACACACACACACACACACACACACAACACACACACACACACACACACACACACACACACACACACACACACACATTTAACCAATAGATTAATATCATTACAGGTATTGAACTATCGTAATTAATCGTATAATTAATAAGAATCGTGAGTGAATATTATAATGAGGTAAACCAGGTAATTAATCAGGTAATTAGTAATACGTAATATAATTAGTGAGTAATATTTAAATACGTATAAATGACATAATTGGCGTAATTAGTAATGTAATTATGACCTTATTACCGCGTATTTCAATTAGGTGATACCGTTTGTAATAAGATAATCAGGCCTACTTATTTTTTATCGGGTAATGGAGTTCTAATTGGTTCAAGTAAATGGGGCTATTTTATTTTAATTGGGTCTTTCAGATTTGCGTATTGTAATTGGTTGAATAAGGTGTTGGCAGGTGTGTACAGGTGTTAGCAGGTGTGTACAGGTGTTGGCAGGTGTACAGGTGTTGGCAGGTGTGTACAGGTGTTGGCAGGTGTGTACAGGTGTTGGCAGGTGTGTACAGGTGTTGGCGGGTGTGTACAGGTGTTGGCGGGTGTGTACAGGTGTTGGCAGGTGTGTACAGGTGTTGGCGGGTGTGTACAGGTGTTGGCGGGTGTGTGCAGGTGTTGGCGGGTGTGTGCAGGTGTTGGCAGGTGTTGGCGGGTGTGTGCAGGTGTGTACATGTGTTGGTAGGTGTGTACAGGTGTTGGCAGGTGTGTGCAGGTGTTGGCAGGTGTGTACAGATGTTGACAGGTGTGCTAGCATGAAGCGAAAACTGGCACGAGTGTTAACCGGGACTGATGTGAACTGGAATTAGTATATGAACCGGATCGAATATGTACCGGCATTATTGTGAACTGGGACTTGTGAACCGGCACTGATAAGGGCGAACCGGTACGATCACGAACCAGCACTATTATGAACCGGCGCCAGTAAGAACAGGCATTATTACGAACTGGATGAGACTTGCGAACCGGGACTGATCTGAACACGGGGAAACTCTCATGAACCGGATGAAAATTTGACCGAGTTATATGTCAAAAACTTTTCCGGATTGGATTTAGGCGCCGGAGGTAACTATGTTTCCGGCGGCGGGTAATTTCCCTCCCCCCCGTCTTGCTTCACGCTGACGAAGAGGCGATGAAGGAATTGTGTTTTGTGAGGTGTCGTTGTAATGGTAACTGGCGGCGAGGGTTAATGGTCTTAACCTAACCTAATGTAACCTAACCTAACCTAAGTTAACTTAATCTAGCTTAATCTAACCTTACCCAATCTAACTTAACTAATCCGACTTAATCTCATCTAATATAGTCTAACCTAACCTAGTCTATTATAACCTAACCTAACTTTCTCTTCTCTTATTGGCTAGCAGTGTTGACGTTTTTAGGTGGTGTGACGTCATCAATTCTCTGACCAATCATTTAATTACTTCATTGAATCAGGTGTGCTTGAGGACATTCTTGCTGTTTATCCCAAATTTGCTAGCCCACACTGATTAGTCTTCAATTAGAATATGACTCCAATGTATGTGATCCACTGACCCATATATGCTGCTGGTGAATGTGATGTATTTCCTTCTTTGTGTACGAACCTCTGTCCTGCTTGGCAGTGAACAGTGGCATTACCCACATGAATCTGACCTATATATAGTGTCAATGAATATGATGCATTCTTTGTGTACGAACCTCTGTCCTGTATGGCAGTGAAAAGTGACATTACCCACATGAATCTGACCGACGTATATGTATGTATGTGTGCGTGTGTGCATGTATATGTACGTGTACGTGTATATGTGTATGTATATACGTATATGTATGTATATGTGTGTGTGTGTGTGTTTACATATATGTATATGTACTGTCAATGAATATGATGCAACTCTTTGTGTACGAACCTCTGTCCTGCATGGCAGTGAACAGTGACATTATCCATATGAACCTGACCTATATACATTTATAGTTGTTAATGAATATGATGTATTTCTTTGTGTGTGAACCTCTGTCCTGCGTGACAGTGAGAAGTGATACCACCCTCAGTGTCAAGACCTGACTGAATTACTCGGAATAGGCAAACTGTACTACAAGCTCTGCCAATAAATTTGTTAAACTAAAACTAAATGTTCGTTCATGTTAAGAAAAATTATTATTATTATTTTTATTATTATTAAAACTCTAATACTTGAAGGAAGGAATTATTATTATTTTTAATATTGGGAAAAAATAGATTTTTTCCTTACCACAAGTTAAATGTTAATATATATTTTTCCAATATTATTATTATTATTATTATTATTATTATTATTATTATTATTATTATTATTATTATTATTATTATTATTACTATTATTATTACCACCTTAAATTTACATCTTATTAAACGAAATATTTTCAAATAACTTTGCCATATATTTTTTAAGTTTTTTTTCCTTCACATTATTCAGTAAAATATATTCTTACCATGTTCTCAGTATTTTGATCACTTCTAAACTTTTACTTCTATTCCTCTAAATTTATTTCAATTTTTTTTCCAATGTGAGTTTTTTTTTATAAATATTTTAATGAGTTTTTTGTCGGTGGGGAGTGGAAAAGGGTGGGGGGTGGTGGGGGAAGGGGTGGGGAGTTGGTGGCAGTGATGTGGTGGTGGTGGTGAGGTGAAGAGGTATTAAGGGAGGTGATGGTGGTGGAGAAGGAGGAGGAAGGGGGGGTTATAGGAGGAGGTAGGAAATGGAGGGTGGGAGGGAGGGATGGAAGAAGAAGGTTAGTGGGGGCAAGGTAGAGGTGAGAGGAGGGTGTGGGGTGATGGGGAGGGAGGGTGATGGGGAGAGGGGAGAGTAATTTATGGCGTCTTCAGTAGTTAGTTGGCCATATTTCTCACTGTTGAGGAGAGGTGTTGTCAGTGGGTGGGTGGGTGGGTGGGGGTGGGCGGTGGGTGGATATGTGGGTGGAAGTGGGTGAGTGTGGGGATGTGGGTGATAGAGTGCAGTGGTGGGTGAGTGTAGGTGGAGATGGATTGGATGACAGATAGATAGACAGATAGATACAATCCCTAATGTGGTGTAAGTCCCCCAATCATCCACTCCCTCTCCCTCCCCCTTCAACCCCCCTCCCCTTCCAGCCTCTTGCCCCAGCCCCTCCTTCAACTCCCTCCCCTTTAACCCCCTCCCCTTCAACTCCTCCCCAGCCCTCCCCTTCAACTCCCTCCTTGCCCCTCCTTCAACCCCCTCTCCCTTCAACCCCCTCCCCCTTAGCCCCCTCCCCTTCTTCCCCTCTCCCCTTCAACCCCCCCTCCCCTTCAACCCCTCCCTTCAACCCCTCCCCTTCAACCCCACCTTCAACCCCTCTCCCTTCAACCCCTCCTTCAACCCCCTCCCATGGCCCCCTCCCTTCAACCCCTCCCCTTCAACCCCCTCCCCTTCAACCCCCTCCTCACAACAATTTACATCAGGAAGGATTTACATGGCGATTTATATGACAGATTTATATAAAGGATTACATTAATATTTATCTGATTTGTGTTCTTTGTGTTTAATGATTCTTGTGTTGGATTTATGGTGTTTCTTTATTATTTATTATTATTATTACATACTTTTTTGGGGGGGTTAAGCGATCATTATGTGTCGTTTGTCTGTCTGTTTCATTGTTTGTGTGTGTGTGTGTGTGTGTTTGTTTGTTTGTCTGTGGTTATAATGTCTGTGTCTGCCTGTCTGTCTGTCTGTCTGTCTCTCTTTTTATTATCCTGTCCTCTATTCTCCCTCACCCCCCCCTCACTCCTCCCCTCCCCCCCCCAACCCCTCCCTAGTGAACCTTGTTTATATCACAGACAAACACTTACTCATCCTTACAGTGTGGAAGATAAGGGGGAGGGGGAGAGGGGAGGGGTTGATAAAGGAGCAGCCACCTCATCAGATCATTACATGAAATAAAAGATAAGAGGTAAAGAGGGGAGGAGATGGATTGGGGAGATAGCAGGGGAAGGAAGATAGAGAGAGAGAGTGGGGGTTGGACACAGATTTGGGAGGAGAAAGAGACTAGGAGATAGAGGTCAGGGAGATGGGTTGGGTTGGGAGACAAGATTTGGAGAAAGGGAGCTAAGAGATAAGGGGGGAAGGGGGAAGGAAGGAAAGAAATTGAGGGAGATGGAGTTGGGGTGGGGAGACAAGATTTATGAGAGAAAGGCAAGAGGAGATAAGGGAAGGGGAAGAGAAGATAGAATTAGAGATGGGTGGAAGGAGACAGATTAAGAGGAAGGGGGTGGGTGGGGAAAGAGTATGAGGAAGGGGTGAGGGAAGGGGAGGAAGAGGGGGGGATAAGGGTTAAGTCTGTATGCGTTCCTATAATGGGTGTCTGTCTTTAGAATGTGGGAGAGATGGAGAATAATTATAGTATGAATGATGGTTTATGTTGTTATTATTGTTATTATAGCTGTTTATTTGTCTTTCTTTTCATTAATTTTAATTATTTTCTTTCTTTCTTTTTGCCATTTCTTTTTCTTTTTCTTCTTCTCTCCCTCCTTCTTCTCTCCTCCTCTTCTCCCTTCTTATCCCTCCTCCCTTCTTCTCTCCCTCCCTCTTCTCCCTTCTCACTGAAATGGATACCCTAATATGTTTTTCTGGCATTCTCTTGTGGTCGTCTTCTTAGTCGTCCGTGGTCGTTATCCTTTACGCACGACCTTCCCTAATCGACCCATATCATCGAAGTCAGGTCGTCTATGGTCATTATCTTACTTTATACGACCTTCTAATCGTCTATATCTTTGTCAATATCATCCAGGTCGTTCTATTTTGGTCTCGTTATCTTGCTTGCGTACGACTTTCCTAATCGCCTATGACATCGTCCAGGTCGTTCGTGGTCGTTATCTTGTACGTACGACCTTCCTAATCGTCTACATCATCAGGTCTCGTTCGTGGTCGTTGTATCTTGTACGTACGACCTTCCTAATCGTCCATCATCACGTCAACATCGTCCAGGTCGTCCGTGGTCCTTACCTGCGTACGACCTTCTAATCGTCCCTATCATCGTCCAGGTCACGTTTTATAAAGCAGCCACCCCTCCCCCCTCACCATCCCTCTCTCCCTCTCCTCAAGACGACCCAAGTTTACTACCACAAGATTTCCAGATCATAATTGATTTAGTTTACCTGCCATTACCTGTTGATTAGTATAACGTCGTAGTCCACCAGGTGTGGTGATCGTACCTGGGTAGAGGTTTACCTGTGAGGTTACCTTAACGGTTAGTGGGTTACCTGGAAGGAAGGAGAGGAAAGGAAGGGAAGGGGAAGGGAAGGGGGGAAGGAAGGGAGGGGGAATGTTTACCTTTGTGAGTAGAATTTCCAAGGTGTGAAGAGTGATTAATCCTCTCTCTCTCTCTCTCTCTCTCTCTCTCTCTCTCTCTCTCTCTCTCTCTCTCTTGGGACCTCATCATACTATAGACAGCAGGAGAGAAAAGGAGAGACAAGGGAGAAAGGGAGAGACAAAAGAAGAGAGATATCATAAACACGACACTGTTTACTATGACACATCACCATCACATCATTCTACAATACAGCAACACCTCTTAACACTCATAATAACACACCTTAAACTCACTCACTAATAATAACACCTCTTAACACTCACCATAATAAACACACTCGTAACACACTCACTGTAATAACACACTCTTAACACTCACTGTAATAACACTCTTAACACTCTGTAATAACACACACTCTTAACACTATGTGCATATTGGCAACAAGTAATAACACTCGTGGCATGATGGCATGTGGCAGCATATGATGGCATCTCATGTGATGACATCTTGGCATGATGGCCTCTTTGTAATAACACATATCTTAACACTCACTGTAATAACACACTCTTAACACACCTTTCTCCTCATAATAACACACCTCGTAACACACTCCTGTAATTGTTGTTTGAGTCACTCCCAGTTAATTTATTTATGGACTTAAGTATATGTGTGTGTGTGTGTATTATATTAACATATATATCATACCAGTGTATTTATTTATTAAGTAATGTATCATTTTCAAGTGTTGCTGTTTTGTAAGTGTATGTATGTGTGTTTATGTATGTATGAATGTATGTATGTATGTGTGTGTTTATGTATGTATGAATATGTATGTATGTGTGTATGTATGTATGAATATGTATGTATGTATTTATACATGTATGTATGTATGTATGTATGTAGTATGATGTATGTTGTACGGACAGGTAATTCATACACTATACAAATAACCACTAAGATGGCAAAAGGGATACAGTACTCGTGTCCAGTCCTCAAGTCCTTGGTTCGATCTCAGGTGGAACTGAAGTCACCTGACCTGACCTGAGCCTGGTGGTGGTGGTGTTAGTGGTGGTGATGATACTGGATGGTGGTGGTGATAATGATTGGTGGTAGTGGTGGAGGATGATGGTGATGGTGGCGATAGTGATGGTGGTGGTGGTGGTGTGGTGGTGGTGAGGTGATGGTGGTGTGGTGTGGTGGAGATGATGGTGGTGGTGATGAGAACCTATGTGTTGGAGCAGTAAGCCAATCACCTGGGCGGATGGTGTAGATTACAGGAGATAGCATGTTCTTGTGAGGAGAGGAGGAGGAGGAAGGGGGAGTGGGTGGGGGAGATGGGGAAGAGGTTGGAGGAAGGAGGAAGGAAGGATGTGGAAAAATGGACGGAAGGGGAGAAGATGAGAGGTTAGAGAGAGAGAAAAGTCCTTAAAGAAAGAGATGAGAGAGAAAGTAGAGAAAAAAGACACATTTGGTGATTGAAGAAGGGGAGATGCTGTTTGTATTATTTTTGACCCGCATAACCTAGCTTGGGTGGGTGGGGGGTAGGAAAGAAGGAAGGAGGGTGTTTTAGTGAGAGGGGAGGAAAAGACTACTACTTAGTACAATTACAGTCTCTCTCTCTCACCCTCTAACTCACTCACTCTCTCGTTATTAAGTTATCTTTATTATTATTCATACCTTATTTTTATTTGTTACTCTCTTGCATTATTATTATTATTAGTATTATTAGTATTATTGATAATGTATTATTATTATTATAAATCTTATATACTTAACAATCTTTAGTAAGTTAACTAGATAAACATTTTAAACACAAAGAACTATTTGGAGAAGAGAGAGAAAGAGCATTAGCCTCCTCTGTAAACATAACACCTTTGAGCCAAACTCACTTGCACCTCTTAGGAAAACGTTAACTTGTTTTAATAGTTGAAGACTGGAGATGAGCACTGTTCTCTCTCTCTCTCTCCTCTCTCTCTCTCTCTCTCTCTCTCCATCAAGTTCCCCTTTACTCTCTTCTCCCCTTCCCTCCTCCCTCTCTTTCCTCATTTCCCCTTTCCTCTCTCTTTCTCTCCACCTGTTCTAACTCCTTCTCTCCTTTCTTTTCCTCCCTTTCTCTCTGTTCCTGTTCCTCCTCCTCTAACCCTTCTCTCTTACTTCTTTTACCCCCCTTCTCTAGACCTCCCATCTTCACCCTCCCCTCCTGCCCCCTCCTCTCCCCCCTCCCCCTCCGGTTCAAACTCCGGGGGTGGCTCTAAACTGATATGGAGAAAGAGAAAGTGAGGTAATGGATATCACACAACTCACCACGGCACCGTCTTTTTCTCTGGGGGCAGCATCTCTGGGGTGGGGTGTCTGGGGGCATCTCTGGGGGTATGGGGGCATATTTGGGGATGTGGGGTCGTCTCTGTGGGTGGCGTCTCTGGGGTATGGGGGCACAGCTACAGGTGTAGATACGGATACAATTACAGGTACGAATACAAAATGGTGGTACAGTCTAGTGTGTATTGAAAAGTGGCTGAATGATACCGTAGACTTATTTAATGGAGGGCCTGAGAACCTCAGTTGTGATGGGTGATCCCTTATAGGGAGATGTGTTTATGGCGACACCTGGCAACTGTGTGGTGTTGGTGAGTGAGGGAGAGAGGGAGGGAATGAGGGAGGGAATGTTGGTGGGAGGTGGTGTTGGTGGGGAGGAAAGGTGGGGGAGTGGGGGAGAAGAAAGAGGAGGTAGAAGACATTGAAAGAATGAGATGGGTTGGTAAAAGTATTAATAAAGAGAGAGAGAGAGAGAGAGAGAGAGAGAGGATGAAATGGGAGAAGCGGAAGAAGGAAAAGGAATAAGAAGATAGAGAGATAAATAGACGAAAAACAGAAGAAACAGACAGACAGACAGACAGACAAAGAGACAGACAGACAGATAGAAAGATACGTAAAAATACACTTTAATATTTTCTTGTACTCACCCATAAGAGGTAAGTTACGACCGTCACTCATAAGTTACTGTCACTCATAAGTTACCGTCACTCCCTCCAAAGTATACCTAACATACACGGGTTATACATACTGTACACTCCTTGGTATACATTGAATAATACGTATATATATTATGTATTTTCTGAGATATGAATTTCTGTTTAGTAAAATATAGATAAATATATTGCATAAAGCTACTTAACGTTACTTACGGTTACATACAGCTACTTAAATAACTTGAAGTATCAGAAAGTTACTTAATTTTACACAAACTACGTAACACTACATAAAGTAACATAATAACTACATAAAATTACATAACACTACATAAACTAAAAACCACATAGGCCTCTAGCTACATAATACTACATAAACTTACATAAAAACCACAAAGTTACTTAAAACTACATAAAGTAACATCAAAACTACATAAATTAAGGAACAAAGTAGCAGTAGCAGGCCTCTATCACGTTGCATGGTAAGTAATTGCAAATTTACGTGGCAGACTGACATGCAAAGTTGGTATTTATATTGAGTGTGTGTGTGTGTGTGTGTGTGTGTGTGTGTGTGTCGTTGATATAGGTAGGGGAAAGGGTTTAGTTTAAGGGAGAGAGAGAGAGAGTAAGAGACGATACAGACAGGCAGACAGACAGATAGAGATCGAGAGAGAAATGATGATGATGATGAATGGGAAAAGAATGAAAACAATAAATAAAGATGGAATTAGCGTAAGGGAGGAAGGATAAAAGGGAGATAGAACTAGAGAGAGAGGGAGAGAGTAGGGAGAGAAAGCTTTGAACTGGGCAAGATTGGGATGCAAGTGAGGGGAATTTTTTCCTCATTTTCCTCAGAGGATAAATGTGTGTAACTGAGAGAGAGAAAGAGGAAGAAGAGAGAGAAGAAGAAGAGAGAAAAGAGAAAAGAAGGAGAGAGAGAGAGAGAGAGAGATGAAGAAATGGAGGTAGACAGGAAGAGAGAAGAAGGAGGAATGAAGGGATGGAGAGAGGAAGGAAGGGAGGGAGGACGGAAGAGAGAGAGAAAGGAAGGGAGACTGCTAATAACAAGGTGTTGTGTGGTGATGGTGGGAGATTAGTGATGGAGGGAGATTATTGATGGTGGGAGATTAGTGATGGAGGAGATTAGTGATGGTGGGAGATTAGTGATGGAGGAAGATTAGTGATGGAGGAGATTAGTGATGGAGGAAGATTAGTGATGGTGGAGATTAGTGATGGTGGGAGATTAGTGATGGAGGAAGATCAGTGATGGTGGGGATTAGTGATGTGGGAGATTAGTGATGGAGGAAGATCAGTGATGGAGGGAGATTAGTGATGGAGGAAGATTAGTGATGGAGGGAGATTAGTGATGGAGGAAGATTAGTGATGGTGGAGATTAGTGATGGTGGGAGATTAGTGATGGAGGAAGATTAGTGATGGAGGGAGATTAGTGATGGAGGAAGATTAGTGATGGTGGGAGATTAGTGATGGTGGGAGATTAGTGATGGAGGAAGATTAGTGATGGAGGGAGATTAGTGATGGAGGGAGATTATTGATGGAGGGAGATTAGTGATGGTGGGAGATTAGTGATGGAGGGAGATTAGTGATGGAGGGAGATTAGTGATGGAGGAGATCAGTGATGGTGGGAGATTAGTGATGGGGGAGCTCAGTGATGGTGGGAGATGAGTGATGGAGGGAGATTAGTGATGAGGGAGATTGATAAAGTATAATGTTTTTCTATCCTCACTCCTCCTCCTTTCTTTCCTCTTCCCTTCTCCACCTTTCTTCCTCTCTCTCTTGTCTCTCTCCTCCCCTTCACCCTGCCAGAAGAGAAGAAGTAGGGGAAGAGAAAGTGAGAGAGCAGGAAGAGGAGAAGAGAAGGAGAGAGAGAGAAAGAAAGCAGGAAGAGAGAGAGAGAGAGAGAGAGAGAGAGAGAGAGAGAGAGAGAGAGACATAATTTAAGTTGTCATAATTGTCTGTATGTCTGTCAGCCGGCCCATTATATCCTTTAGCTAAGGCTTGTGTGTGTGTGTGTGTTTGTTTTGTGTTTGTGTGTGTTTGTTTTTGTGTTTGTGTGTTTGTTTTTTGTTTGTGTGTGTTGTTTTTGTGTGTGTGTTTGTTTTTGTGTTTGTGTGTTTGTTTTTGTGTTTGTGTGTGTGTTTGTTTTGTGTTTGTGTGTGTTTGTGTTTGTTTTTGTGTTTGTGTGTGTGTTTGTGTGTTTGTGTTTGTGTTTGTGTGTGTTTGTTTTTGTTTGTTATTTCGTGATATATTGTTGAAAAGTGAGATGGAAATATATGTTTGTTTTAGGGTGTGGTGTTAGGAGGAAAAGAAGGAAGGAAGGAAGGAAGGAGGGAAAGAAGAAGGAAGGAAGGAAGGAAGGAGGAAAGAAGGAAGGAGGGAAGGAAGGAAAGAAGGAAGGAAGGAAGGAGGGAGAAGGAAGGAAGAAGGAGGGAAAGAAGGAAGGAAGGAAGGAAGGAAAGAAGGAAGGAAGGAAGGAGGGAAAGAAGGAAGGAAGGAAGGAAGGAAGGAAGGAAGGAAGAAGGAAGGAAGGAAAGAAGGAAGGAAGGAAAAGGAGGAAAGAAGGAAGGAAGGGAAGAAAGAAGGAAGGAAGGAGTCATTCCATCTTAAAACGTACTTATGGGGGGGGAATACATCTTACCAGTGTTACCAATCACCTAACTCAAGAAACCTCTGAAAATAACCCGACCTGCAGGATGTAAACACAAATATATATTCCCTCAATCATAACAACTAAATAAATACAATATAACATAGTATAACATAATAGGTGTAGTTGATTGATATATATATAAAATGCATTAAAGTTGATGAAAAATATATAAATAATAATTTTAAAGGAACTCGTGAAGAATCGCTTAGTCTGGCAACACTGTAAAATGTTCCTTGAAGGGTACTACGTCTCTACCTGGGATAACTCTTTCTCTCCCTCTCGCTCACTCTCCCTCTCACCTCCTCTCACCCTCCTTCCTCCTCTCCGCCTTCCTTCTTCTCTTCCACCTCCTCCCAGCCCCTAAGACTTCTACGTCACATCCTACAGCCAATCAGGCACCTTGTGATTTTTGTCGTCATGTTAATCCGACCAATGAGCGCGATCTTACATCCTGACGTCACACTACCTGCACCAATGAGAGAGTTCATTGATTCTGCTGGGGCGAGATGAGAGTGTGTGATTGGTCTAGGCGGGGGGGCTGAGGAGGAGGTTGTCAGTCCCGGTGTGACTTGCTAGCTGGAGCCACTCACCGCCTCTCGTCCCCAGCAGGAGTAAGCAACACGGTGTTTCAAATACTTATATGTAGTGTATAATAATAATATGTTAACTCAAGTTGGTAGATGAAATAAATGGCGTATCTTTGTCTAGTCGCTATCTCTCTTTTTCTTTCTTTCTCTCTTTATCTCACTCAAGCTGGGAAGTGAAAAGGAAGGCATGTATCTCTCTCTCTCTCTCTCTCTCTCTCTCTCTCTCTCTCTCTCTCTCTCTCTCTCTCTCTCTCTCTCTCACCAGAAGAGAAAGGGGATGTAGTTACACAGAATAATAACATTTAAAAGAGAAATTATCATGAAAATGGCTTTCTTAATCTTCTTCAAAGGATACTCTTTATACTGCCTCCCTCCCCTCCCTCTCTCTCCCTCTCTCCCCTCTCTCCTCCTCTCCCTCCCCTCCTTCCTCTCCTCTCCCTAACTCATCGTCTTGCCCTAATACTTTGATTGTTGTTGTTGTTTTATTATTTATACATTCTGGAAAAACTGCCATTAGGGTTGATGTTACGTTGGTGGGTTGAGTGGGTTGGGTGGGTGGGTTTGGTGGTGGGTGGATAGGTAGATGGGTGGGTAAGTGAGTGAGTAATTGGGTTGTTTTTGTTTTTCTTATTTTTTGTTTCTTTTTTCGTCCTTTCCCTCTCCTCTCCTTCCTTCCTCCTTCTCTCTCTTCCTCCTCCTCTCTTCCTCTCTTCCTCTCCTCCTCTTCCTCCTCTTCCTCCTCTTAGACAGACCGAAGCTTCACGTATGAGGCTAAAGTCACTATTTCTCCTCACTGAACAGGTACAATAATACTTAACCCCCCCAAAAAAAACAAATTAACAATATAAAACAAACAAAAAACAAAAATACACACATACAAAAAAACACAAAACACAAAAACAAACAAAAACAAAAAACGTACAACAAAAACAACAAATAACTTTCATAAAACAGGAAAAAAAAACATACGTCCTCCCCCAAAAGACACAAAAACAAAAAAATATCACTATGGCTCAGAATTTACGCTGAGACTCTACCTTAACAAGACTCATTAATTGGATATTGATAGATAATAATTATTAGTTCAGGTAAAATTGTTAAGGAGTGGAAATACGATTTTTTTTCAATTTATTATTTATTTATTTATTTTAATCTGTGTTTTATCGTAAGTTATATAAGTGTTTTAGTTGATTTTGTTAATGTTTTTTTTCTCTCTCTCTCTCTCCTCTCTCTCTCTCTCTCTCTCTCTCTCTCTCTCTCTCTCTCTCTCTTTCTCTTAAACTCTCTCCTTGTCTTTTAAATCTCTCTCTCAATCTCTCTCTCAGGGTACTGGTGAGAAAAAGAGAAGAGAGTTGTGGTGTGTGATGGAGTGATGGGCGTAGTGGAAAGGGCAGCGCTCTCTTGTTACCTGTCCTATCTCTCCCTCCTCCTTCTACCCTCTCTACCTCTTTCCTTTACTCTCTCTACCTCTCTCTTCCTTCTCCCCTCCCTCCTTCCTTCTCTCCCCCCCTCCTCTCCCTCCCTCCTTCTACCCTCTCTACCTCTTTCCTTTGCTCTCTCTACCTCTCTCTTCTCTCCCCTCCTTCTCTCCTTCCCTCCTTCTCACCTCTCTACCTCTCCTTTACTCTCTCTACCTCCCTCTTCCTTCTCCCCTCCCTCCTTCTCCTTCCCCTCCTTCTACCCTCTCTACCTCTTTCCTTTACTCTCTCTACTTCTCTCTTCCTTCTCCCCTCCTCCTTCTCTCCTTCCTCCTTCTACCCTCCTCTCTCTTTCCTTCTCTCTCTTCTCTCTTCCTTCTCCCCTCCCTCCTACCCTCTCTACCTCTCCCTTCCCTACCACCCCACCTTTCACTGTACTTGGTCTAATGGTCGTTACTATCTAAACTACCTGTTAATAACGATACCAATAACGAGGGGTACCACACCTGTATCACACCTGTACCACACCTGTATCACACCTGTACCACACCTGCTCCACACCTGTATTACACCTGTACCTCACCTGTATTTATGCCATTAACAACCTATGTTTTTGTTTATTTCCAGGTACGTTACGGATGATTCTGGTGGTGATGGTGGTGGAGTGTTGGTGAGTGTTGGAGAGTGTTGGTGAGTGTGCTGGTGGAAATACTTGCGATGAGTGTGGTGGAGATAGTTGTGGTGAGTGTGTTGATATATTTTGGCGAATATTTGGCTAATCTCAGGTGATATTTGGCGACCTCACGAGATATTTTGGCGAATATCTCACTGTCATGAGATATTTTGGCGATCTGAGTGGCGAATATTTTGGGATGGGTCCTAATGGTAATTTCAATGACGATTTAAGACATTTCAAGACGGTGGCGATGGCGATGGCGGCTTTGGGTAGAGAATGACACCCAAAGGCTTTTAACGATGGTGTTGGGCGGGACATCTAACCCACCCACGCACCACCCACCCATCCACCCACCCGACCCATCCACCACCCACCGACCCCACCTACACGATCTCACGTTTAAAAGGCCAATATATTTAAATACCTTGGCTGAATATAAGTTCAGGGTGCACTTTAACTTTAACCTAATCTAACTTTAACCGATCGTAACCTAACCTAACTTTAGCCTAATCTTACCCTAGCCTAACTTAACCTCCCTAATTTAACCTAACCATAGCCTACCTTCACTTTAACCGAACCTAATCTAACCTTAATTTTAACCTAACTTTAACCTGACCTATTCGTCTTAATAATAATAATAATTAATGGTTTATTGAAAAAGTCAGCAGCCCGAAGGCTGAAAATATACATTAGACAAAAATGACTTATTATATACAAAGACATGGGGTGGGTGGGTCGTTTAACAAAAGCTTTCATTACTGAAAGAAGAAGGAACAATGATTGAACATACAAATTATTATAGTTTACAGGTGATGACCCGGGCGTGGGCTGGTCATGGAGACACCAGTTAGTGAGGTGTTCTCGTGGTGTAGTAACCCAGGTGTTGATATGAAGGACCTCACGTGGTCCTGAGTACACCGGGTGGTGTGGAGTGGTGTCACAGTACCTCGCCCTGCTGGGTGGTGTTGTGTTATCTCGTAGTCAGACACATAGCCGGCCGGCCCTCTGTTGTTCCCAGGGTGGACTGATTAGCACCTCCTTGTCAGAAGATGGCGGTCAGTTCCCAGGGTGCTTATCCCACTGGTGGGTCACGGCTCTCACTGGTACTGTGAGAGAGAGAGAGAGAGAGACATAAAAGAGAAAAAGAGAGAAAAAAAGAAAGACAGATAGAGAGAGAGAAACAAGAAAAATAAAAACACAAACACACATAAAAAGTATCCAAACATTACTCCTCCTCCCTCCCCCATTCTCCTCTTAATTAAGAGGTAAAGGTGTTGCAGGTGCCTTCAGGTGGCGGTGCCCCCCCTCCTCCTCCTCATCCCCCTCCTCCTCATCCCCCTCCTCCTCTTCCCTCACCTGTCGTGGCACCTTGACCCCTATTACCCTCCCCTGGAGGATGGGCGTAAGTCCCTCCCCCCGCTACCTGGGTTAATGAGACGCCAAGCTTCACTGAGCTCTTACTTACCTGGCCGCGATAAATACCCAAGGAGACTGTGCTGGTGGTGTTGACGTATAGCCCAGAGTGTTGGTGGTGGTGAGGGAGATGATGGTGATGGTGGAGGGGAGGTGTATTGGTGGTGATTAACTATGAGTGTTGGTGGTGGTGAGGGAGATGATGGTGATGGTGGTGGTGGGGGGTGTATTGGTGGTGATTAACTATGAGTGTTGGTGGTGGTGAGATGATGGTGATGGTGGAGGGGAGGTGTATTGGTGGTGATTAACTATGAGTGTTGGTGTTAAGTACAGTAGTTCAAGTTTTTTAAGTAGTTCGTTATTTTGGCGATTAGTAGCCAACAGGGAGGTTTGGCGCGGTAAATAGCCAGTAGGAAGTTGGCTATTTGTCTTGGCGCTAAATGTTTAGTGGTGGAGGGAGAGCTGCCCATGGTGTGTCGAGGTCTTATAATGAATAGCATTTATGTCTAATCCCGGGCCATAAAAGAACGCCACTGTAGGCACAAGGCGAGGGGGGAGAAGGTTCGTCTGGCGTTGCGTATATCAGACGTGCTATTTGGGGGGATAAAGGAGAATGCCTGGCGCTGTGACTGCTCATACTGGCGTAGTTTCTTCTTGTGGTATGGCGTAGATAACTAGTAGTTTGTTGACGTCATGGGGGGGAGCTAACAGTGGTGATATCCTGTTGGTGGAAAGATGTGTGACGTCATTTTGGAGATATATATCGCAACCTCTTATTGGTGGAAAGATATGTGACGTCATTTTGGAGATATATATCGCAACCTCTAATTGGTGGAAAGATATGTGACGTCATTTTGGAGATATTTATCGCAACCTCTTATTGGTGGAAAGATGTGTGACGTCATTTTGGAGATATATATCGCAACCTCTTATTGGTGGAAAAATTGAGTGACTTCATTTCCCCTTTTCTTTAACCCTTACTTTTACCCCTTCTCTCCTCCTCCCCCCTTTCTCCTCCATCTCTCCACCCTTCCCCACCTCTCCTCCTCCCCATGCTCCTCCCCACCCCACCAACTGTCCTCCCCACGTCCTCCCGACACCCCAACGCCCGATAGGTAATAATGTCATCACTCAGTCATGACCACAGTTAATGACCTCCTAATTAGCTATTTACCCAAGCTTGGAGTGATACCTTTTTACCCTGTCGGTAGTCGAACTTTTTTTTATAATATTACAGCTTTTTTACACCTATTACAGCTTTTTTAACACTTATTGCAGTTTTTTTACATCTATTACAGCTTTTTTTTACACCTATTACAGCTTTTTTTACACCTATTACAGCTTTTTTGCAACCATTACAGCTTTTTTTACACCTATTACAGCTTTTATTACACCTATTACAGCTTTTTTAACATTATTACAGCTTTTTTTACATCTATTACAGGTTTTTTACACCTATTACAGCTTTTTTTACACCTATTACAGCTTTTTTGCAACCATTACAGCTTTTTTTACACCTATTACAGCTTTTTTTACACCTATTACAGCTTTTTTTTTACCTATTACAGCTTTTTTTAACACCTATCATAGAGGTTGTTTTTTTACGGGTTTTTCTTGTGTGTTTTATTTTCTGTTTTTTTGGTCGATTAATAAAAATTTTCTCTTTGATTTTAAGTGAGATTTTGTTACGTTCTTCTGCCTTGTTCTTCCTTTTTCTTGTTTACTCTCCTCCCTCCTTCTCTCCTTACTCCTTCTCTCCTTACTCCTTCTCTCCTTACTCCTTCTCTCTCCTCCTTCTCTCCTTATTCTTCTCTCCTCCCTCCTTCTCTCCTTACTCCTTCTCTCCTTACTCCTTCTCTCCTTACTCCTTCTCTCCTCCCTCCTTCTCGCCTTACTCCTTTCATTCTTACTACTTCCCTCCAACTGTACCTTCCATCTATCCATTCCTCCTCCCACCTTCACCTTCTCTCACCTCCCTCACTCTCCTCCTCACCATATATCTTGAACCAAGGAGGTGAGGAAAGGAAAAAATCCGGGGACAAGAAACGCCAATTATACAGACTGGAATTAAGAGAGGGGAAGAGATGGAGGAGGGAAGGGGAGGGAGGAAGAGGGGTGAGGGGAGGGAGGAAGAGGGGAAGGGGTGGAGGGAGGAAGAGGGGAAGGGGTGGAGGGAGGAAGAGGTGGGGTGAGGGGAGGAGGAGGTGAGGGGTGGGAGGGGGAGGAGGAGGTGAGGTGGGAGGGGAGGGGAGGGGTGAGGGGAGGAGGAGGTGAGGGGTGAGGGGAGGAGGAGGTGAGGTGGAGGGGAGGAGGGGAAGGGTGAGGGAGGAAGAGGTGAGGGGTGAGGGGAGGAGGAGGTGAGGTGAGGAGAAGAGAAGGGTGAGGGAGGAAGAGGAGGTGGAGGGGAGGAGGAGGTGAGGGGGAGGGAGGGAGGGGAAGGGTGAGGGAGGGAAGGAGGTGAGGTGGGGAGGGGAGGGAGGAGGTGAGGGTGAGGGAGAGGGAAGGGGTGAGGGAGGAAGAGGTGAGGGGTGAGGGAGGAGGAGGTGAGGTGAGGGAGGAAGAGGTGAAGGGTGAGGGAGGGAGAGGGAGGGGGTGGGAGGGGAGGAGGAGGGAGGGGGGGAGGGAGGAAGAGGAAGGGTGAGGAGGAAGAGAGAGAGGTGAGTAGGGAGGAAGAGGAAGGTGAGGGAGGAGGAGGTGAGGTGTGAGGGCGGAGGGAGGGAAGGGGAGGGAGAGAAGAGGAGGAGGAGGAGGAGGGGATAAATAGTGGTGTGTGAGGAAGAGGTAAGAAAGAAGGGAGCGGTGAGAGAAAAGAGGAAGAGGAGAGTGAGGGAAGATATAAGAGGAGGAGGAGGAGAAGACGATGGAGAGAAGTATGAGGGAAGATATAAGAGGAGGAAGAATGTGAGAGGGGATGAAGAAGAAGAGGAAGAGGGGAAGAAGAAGAAGAAGAAGAAGAGGAGAAGGAAGAGAAAAGGGAGGGAAGAGGAAGAGAGCTTGAACGCATTTTAACCTGTATCTGAGGCATAATTTAAGCAATTTCCCCAGTAGCATATTCAGGTAAGGGATTTACATCTATTTACATGGGATTAACTACTCCCTCCACTACCCTCCCTCCCTTACCCTCCCTTACCCTCCCTTACCCTCCCTCCCTCCCTCCAACATCTCTTTAATACCCAATGATATTTAATGGCACTTTGGTGGAAGAGTTTTAATTCAAGGTTTTGTTTTAGCGATTGTCTTTTGTTTTCTGATTTATTTCTCGTGTCTATAACTTTTTTCTGGTGTCTATAACTTTTTTCTGGTGTCTATACTTTTTCTTCGATGTTGCTAATTTGTTTTGAATTTACATGTTTATAGTTTATAGACAAATTAATCGATTTATTCCTGTTTACATTGGATAAATTATGTGATTAGAAATTTATATATGATTGAATTTATATTTTAGACTGATCATCCTAAAGGAATTTCGAGGATTTTTTTTTACTATTTTAATCTATCTATCTGTCTATCTGCCTGTCTGTCTGTCTGTCTGTCTGTCTGTCTGTCTGTCTGTCTGTCTGTTCATACACAATATCCCTCACCCCATAACAAACTAACACTCATTCTTTTGTTATATTTTTTTGCCTTGTACAACTTTTAGCCTTAGTTTATTGCCCTCTCTCATTTTTACCATCATTCATATCAGGAAGACAATAAATATGAGAAGAAAGATGAGGAGGAGGAGGAGTAAGAGGAACAGGAGGAGGAGGATGAAGAGGAGGAGGCAGCCAAGTTACTAAGAATATGAACTTATGATGACTAAGAATATGGATGGTGGTGGTGATGGTAGTGGTAGTGATGGTGGTAGAATGGTGGTAGTAGTAATGTTGGTATGTAGCGGTGTGGTGATGGTTGTGGTGAAGTTGTGGTAGTGACAAGGGTAATGGTGGTTGTGATTGTGGTTGTGATTGTGGTTGTGATTGTGGTTGGATAGTTTTCTGGTATTGTGGTGGTTGATATGTTCGGCGGCTATGGTGGTGGGTTGTGGTGGTGGGCGGTGGTTGTTGGTGGGGGTAGTGGGTGGTGGTTGTTGGTGGTGGGTAGTGATGGTGGGTGGTGGTAGTGATGGTGGGTGGTGGTTGTTGGTGGTGGTAGTGATGGTGGGCGGTGGTTGTTGGTGGTGGTAGTGATGGAGGGCGGTGGTTGTTGGTGGTGGTGGTGATGGTGGGCGGTGGTTGTTGTGGTGGTAGTGATGGTGGGTGGTGGTAGTGATGGTGGGCGGTAGTGGGTGGGTGGTATTGGTGGGTGGCTGTCGAGAGAACGGAACAACTGCCAGTATTTACAACAAATAAACATGGTGGAGACATCGTCAACTTTCACCGCTGCTGATTTTATGAAAACCAATTAGGAATAACTCAAAATATATCTATCCGTTCAGGAGTCGGGGGTTGGGAAGTCGGAAAGTCGTGGGTCGGAAGGTCGGGAAGTCGGGGGTCTGAGTATCGAAAAGTTGGAGTTTTGGAAAGTAGGGAGGTCGGGAAGTCGGAAGGTCGGAAGGTCGGAAAGTCGGAAAAGTCGGAAAGTCGGAAAAGTCGGACGGTCGTAGAATCACACCAACCAATAGAAACACGGGGAGAGAGAGAGAGAGAGAGAGAGAGAGAGAGAGAGAGAGAGAGACAACTAACCAATAAATATACAGTACTTAATTAGCCAATAAGAATACAGCAGCCAACTAGCCAATAAGAATAGAGCAGCCACTAGACCAATAAGAATAGAGCAATAACTCGCCTCCACGAATACAACACCATTAACTCCATACTAAATGCTCAGACTTTGATCCAATCAGAATACAGATTTATGCACACGAATACCCAATGAAAATGGTCCCTTTACCTCCCCCTCCCCCTCCCTACCACCTCCCTATATCCCGTTCCTCTCCCCCCTCCTCTTCCCCGGTCTAGGAAATCCACCAATCAAATCAAACTAATGACTGGACTAACCAATCAAATGTGACATCTGTACCTGAAGCCTTCGATGACAACCAATCATTGTCTTGTGTTTTGAACCTTCTCTCGGGAGTAAAAATTGGATAATCTGTTGTTGTTTTTAGTTTAATTTAGTTTAATCAATAAAGACTTTTGGTGTTAGTAGTTACTGGTGGTGGTGGTGGTGGTAGTGGTGGTAGTGGTGGTGATAGTGGTGATGGTGTTGTTGTTGTGTTTGTGAGGTAGTGAAGGATGTGGTTTGTAAATGTTTAGATGGGAAGTCTGTCTCTCTCTCTCTCTCTCTCTCTCTCTCTCTCCCCCCCCCCTGTTTTGTTTATTCCTCCTCCTCTCCTCTTCCTCTTTTCTCTTCTTCTCGTCCCTAACTCCTCTTCCTCCTCCTCCTGCCGTTACTCAATTCATCTATGCATAGTGATGAGTGTTTTGGGGAATAGACATCATTTTCCCTTTTGGTGATTTGGTAGAGAGGAAGGAGGGAGGAGGAGGAAAGGGAAGGAGGAGGAGGAGGAAGAGGAAGAGGGAGGAGGAGGAAGAGGAAGGAGGAGGAGGAAGAGGAAGGAGGGAGGAGGAAGAGGAAGGAGGGAGGAGGAAGAGGAAGGAGGAGGAGGAAGAGGAAGGAGGGAGGAAAGGAAGGAAAAGGGGTAGGAGGGTCATCGTCTCTCTCTCTCTCTCTCTCTCTCGACATTTCGTACATCTCCCAGCCAATCAAAACTAAGAATTACAAATAGTTTGACCAATTGAAATCCCTTATCGTACATCCCTCCCTCCTCCCTCCTCCCCTCCCCCTCCTCTTCCCCCACCTTGAATAGTTTCTAACCAATAGGAATCGAGGTTTCAGTGTGACTAACCAATGAGAACACGGCTGGGTCCCTAGTCATGAGGGGGGTCTCTCAGGGATGATGGATGGCAAACTGTAGCCCAGACGCCATGTTCTATTGACTGTTTGTGAATTAATGAGTGACTGAGATATTCACCTCCCACCTCCCCACTACACCCCCACCCCCCCACCACTCCACCCCCCCACCCCCCCACCCACACCCCCACACCCCCACACCCCGAGAAAGCAGGAAAAATGGTTGGGTTAATGAAGCGTATGGCCTAATGGTGATGGTGGGAGAGAGAGAGAGAGAGGGGAAGGGAGGAGGAGGTACATAAGAGAGAGAGAGAGAGAGATGGATAGGGGAGATATACAGGAGAGAGAGAGAGAGAGAGAGAGAAAAAAAAAGAGAGAGAGAGAAAGAGAGAATCAGGAGGAAGAGGAAGTACAAGATAGAGAGAGAGGTTAGAGAGAGTTGAGAGAGAGAGAAAGATAGAGAGAGAAACTATACAGCTTTTGTTGGCTTTTGTTAATAGTTCCAAGACAGCTTTTGTGGTCCGTAGTGTGTTGATAATCATGACTCCCAGTTGCAATATGTCAACCATGAGACACTTGCTTGTTGATATACATACATAGATTGATATATATATATATTTTTTTTAATGGTGAAATCATATGTATATAGACAGTACGAGTTATTAATGATGTGTGACTGTAGGCCCTAGATCACCGCTACCCCACTGGTTGGTGTGGTGGTGGTGGAGGGGGGTGGTGGGGGTGTGGTGGTGGTGGTGGTGGTGGTGGTGGTGTTGTTGTTGTTGGTGGTGGTGGTGGTGGTGTTGTTGGTGGTAGTGGTGGTGGTGGTGGTATTGTTGGTGGTGGTGGTGGTGGTGGTGATGGTATTGTTGTTGTTGTTGGTGGTGGTGGTGTGTTTGGGAGTGGTGTTGTTGGTGGTAGTGGTAGTAGTGGTGGTGGATTGTTGTTGTTGGCGGTAGTGGTGGTGGTGTTGTGGTAGTGGTAGTAGTGGTGGTGGTATTGTTGTTGTTGTTGGTGGTGATGGTGGTGTTGTTATTTTCATGTTTTTTTATTATTGTTATTGTATTGTTTTTATTATTGTCGTTGTTGTTATTATTATTATTAAACAACATAACCATTACCGCTATAATGTATACAACTTACATCTGTGTGTTGACGCGTATAGCAAGAAGCCTCAGCACACGTTATAATACTCATATACAATATAACGTGATATAGTTAACAATATTCTGTTGTGTATTTTAAGAGTGAATCCCAAGCTGTTCGCCTGTCTGTGTGGTGGTGGGGTGGGGAGGTGGGGGTGTGTATTTTTTTGGGGGCTGGGGAGGGAGGTAGGGGAGTGGGAGGAGACGTAAGGAGTGTCTGGGTGTATGTAGGGTGGGGGGTAGGGGTTGTGGGTTGGGAGGTAGGGGAGGGAGGAGACGTAAGGAGTGTCTGGGTGTATGTAGGGTGGGTGGGATGGGAGGTAGGGAAGGGTATAGGGAGGTAGAGGTGGTGGTAACAATAGTGCTGGATGCTATATATAGTGATGAAGCCATCCTCTGTTACTGTACTGTACTGTAGAGCCTAACAGTGATACCAAGTCCCGTGTTTTTTTGTTGTTGTTTTTTTAGGTTATATATATCAGAGTTTTAGTGTTTTTGTAGAATTGTGATTTTTTTTAAAGTATTTTTGTAGTGGTTGTTATCTGAGGAAGTTGTGATGTAGTTCTAGTTTGTTGTGATACGATTCGCCTTTGTTTTGTTTTTTAGATCTGGGTCCGTGTGAATAGTTTCTTTTCCTGGAGTCTATAAATAATATAATCGCTTAATTCAAAAAACTCTTCTGATCCTTTAACTACATGACATATGAGCATCGTTCTTGTGTTCTTCAAAAGGATTGGATCCAACTTAGAAAGGGTTTAAACCTATTTGAAGAGTTTCACATGTTCTCCTCTTACCTTATACGGTGTCGAGATACAGTCATCTATACTTTCTACCTCTGTGACGTCACGGTAATTTGTGGTGCAGGAGTGACAAGTTTATCATAAGTTTTCTCGAGTTTATCGCAATTTCCCCAAGTTTATCCACAGTGCCAAGAGAGTGCCAGTGCCACTTAAGACGTCAGCGTTGTGTCGTAGTTGGATACGTTCTCACATTACCAGTTAAGAGGAAATATTTAACTTATGGGTCTTAGAGAATATTGTTCCCTCGTCCTGATGTGTGTGTGTGTGTGTGTGTGTGTGTGTGTGTGTGTGTGGTGTGTGTGTGTGTGTGTGAGTGTGTGAGTGTGTGTGTGTGTGTGTGTGTGTGTGTGTGTGTGTGTGTGTGTGTGTGTGTTGAGGTGGGTATTGACACAGGATACAGTGTGTGTGTAAGTTACTAAGCCTTGTCTAACAATACATCACCTACTCCCTCCTTCCCTCCTCCTTCCTTCGTTCCTCATCCCTTTCCTTCCCCTCCTTCTCACTCTCATCTCTCCCCTCCTCACCCCGTTCCTTCCTCTTCCCCCTCACCCCTTCCTTCATCTCTCCACCTTCTCATCTCCCCTTCCCCTTATCTCCCTTCCTCCCCCTTCCTTCCTCCCCTCTCTTCTTCATCTTCCATTCTCTTCCCTCATCTCCCTCTTACCAGGTTCCTTGTATAAACATAGACAAGTAAGAGGCTCTATTCTGTCTGTCTGTCTGTCTGTCTGTCTGTCTGTCTGTCTGTCTATGGGTCTGGGTTCTCCCTGTGTGTCTTGACCCTCCTCGACCTCTCCCGACCTCTCCCCGACCTCTCCCCCGACCTCTCCTGACCTCGATCTCTTCCTGACTCCCACACCTGACCTCAGCATAACCTCAACTTAATGAACCCAACTTAATAAACCCCAGCTTGATGACCTCAGCTTGATGACCTCAGCTTGAACTCTCCTTGACCTACCATGACCAACCAAGCTTGACACACAGGCGCGTTTCCTCCTCCTCCTCCTCCTTTCCCTCCTCGTCCTCCTCCTCCTCCTCCCGAAAATCATCATTGCTACATTGAGCAGTGTTTAAGGCCGAGGGGGATGGGGGAGTAACGGGGAAGAGAGGGTGGGGGTGATGGAGGAGGGGTGATGGGGGAGAGAGGTGAGAGGGGTGGACAAAACGGGATATTATTTATTTACCAATACCTGAATACATTTGCATATTTACCGACGCTGTTAGATCGAGTCACCTGGGATAATATTTTTGTATTATTATTTTTTTTAGGAATATTTTTTTATGCTAATTGATATGTTTTAGAAAAATTAAGAATCATGTACATCAGTTTATATTTTTTATATCTTTTTGGGGAATCACCTGAAGATTAGACACCCCCGTTATATATATTGTCCCCTGATGATTAAAACACCTCAGTATATTTCTCTTAACCCCCACCCCATCCCTCCCACCACCCATTCCCACACCCTTCCCCCACCCTAACCTTTTCTCCTCTTCTCTCTCCTCCCTCCTTCCTCCCTCCTCCCCTCCCTCCCTCCTCCTACGAGTAATGGCATTCGTACGTCAGCGCAAATGTTCTCGAAACGCGCAGCAATGTGATACAGCCTAAACTGTTCTCTCTCTCTCTCTCTCTCTCTCTGTTGTTGTTGTGGGTCGAGTCACGGTGCATTTTTTAAGACATTTTTTTTTTTTAATTGTGTCGTTGTTTTGGTTATTTAATCGTAAAATATAACGTAAGATTTTCAGTAAGATGATGATGATGGTCGTCTGGTCACGTGAGGAGTCTGCCAATGACAACAACTACAAAAAATAACAAATAAATAAAAATACATTGTCGTCTATATTGTATCGGTTGAGCAAAAAAAAAAATCTATGTAAAACCCGTGAGAGATTACAGGCCTGGCACTGTAACATATTGTAATGCTCCACCCTGGCCGTCCGCTGTACCTAGGGTGGTCACAAGAGGCGGTGGTGGTATAGTGTGAGGGGTGGCCGCGTTAGATGGACAGGCCCCAGTGTTAACATGTTGTTCCGCCCGAGTCGAGATGGGTGGTGTGAGGACGGGGGTTATTGTGACAGGTGGCGCCACGCAGGTGAGTGCGGCGGCCACACCAACTACCCGAGTGTAAACATTTTCAAGTCGCGGGTGTGAAAATCCCTAAGTCTTTATTTATTGTGTTGTGAACAAAATGTTTTTTATAAATATAAACAATATGATAGCCTGGCGTGTGTTCTCCATTGACTAGATTATATTGTTTGAAAATACCTAGAGGAAGTGAAGTGACCTTTTGAAATGATTGTGTTTACCTGTGATGTGTATATGTATGTGTATATGTATGTATGTATGTATGTATGTTTGTTGTTTTTTGTGTGTGTATAGGGGAAAGAGAGCAAGAGAGGTGGTCCGCGTCACTGCTACACCAATAGGCTGTGGTGATAGTCTCAGAGCCTCCTCATGTCATAAACTTTTCCACTGGACTGTACACTTAACACCGCTACATTATGATAAATTTCACAATGTAATCTTTCTTCTTATTAACTCTATCTTCATTCTTCCATCTCCTCTTATCATCATCATCGTTCCTCCTCTTCCCTTTCTTCCTCTTCCTCCCACCTCCTCCTCCTCCCTTTCTTCCTCTTCCTCCCACCTCCTCCTCCTCCTCCCTTTCTTCCTCTTCCTCCCACCTCCTCCTCCTCCTCCACCAACAATCCAGAAGGAGCCACCACCACCACCACCACCACCACCACCACCACCACCTCCTCTTCACCGCCACCATCAGAAGTAAAATAAAACCCAGGGTCCTTGTGTGGTCTAAAGCCTTGATTTATATTCGAGTGAGCACCACATACCTCCTACCTCTCCCTCGTACCTCCTACCTCTCCCTCCTACCTCTCCCTCCTACCTCTCCCTCGTACCTCCTACCTACCTCCCCCTCCTACCTCCTCAACTGACCACTACTCAAAATCAAAACACAAACTCCAAATACAGAATTACCACATCCTTGACCAAGCATTTTAAACACCTTTGGCTCCGTCTGCGCCCCACCCCGCCCACCCTAACCCCACCCCTCTCCCACGCCCACACACCCCATTACCCCCCTCCACACCCCACACGAATATGTTCCAAGTATTTTCCAGTGATTGGAGGATGAAGGAGGAGGAGGAGAAGGGGGTGTTGAGTGGGGTAGGGGGGAGTTGGAGGAGGAGAGGGGGTGTTGGAGTGGGAGGAGGGGTGTTGGAGTTGGAGGAGCTGGTGGCTGGAGTGTTGAGGAGGGGTGGAGGAGGGGTGTGGGGAGTGGAGGAGGGGGTGTTGGGGGAGGGAGGGTGTTGGAGGAGGGAGGAGTGTTGAGGAGGGGTGTTGGGGAGTGGAGGAGGTGTTGAGTGGAGGAGCTGGAGGAGGTGTTGTGGGTGGGAGAGTGGAGAGGGTGTTTGAGGGAGTGGAGGAGGGTGTTGGGGGAGGAGGAGGGGTGTTGAGGTCGGTCAAAGGTGGTGGTGGTGGTAGTCAAAAGATGGAGGTGTTGGAGGTCAGAGGTAGTGTTGGAGGTTATCATTCGAGGTGTCACTCAGCTGGAGGTATCACGACCAGGCCATTCTTCTTCACTCTGTTGATGGTGCCGGATGCTCTCTCTCTCTCTCTTTGTCTGTCTGTCTCTTACTGTGTGTGTGTGTGTCTTGATCATTCTTACGTATTTCTCATCCTCAGCCCTATTCTTCTTCTTTCTTCTTCTTCTTCTTCTTCCCCACCACACCTCCCCAACCTACCCCCCCTCACATGACCCCAGACCAACTCACGCAGCACTTCTGATTTTTATCTAGTTACTGTATTGATTTTGCCTCGTTTGGTGGGTATTCAACTGTGTCTGTCTGTGTGTCTGTCTGTGTGTGTCTGTATGTCTGTTTTTTTCATGGTTTCTACTGCTTGAATATGCATGTGTTTGTATGTAAGGTAATGCCTGTGTATGTATGTATGTATGTATGTATGTATGTATGTATGTTGATAAAATCACACGGGAAAAGGGAAACAACGGAGCACCTTAGCTTTCGTCTTTATTCAAGACATCTTCAGAGGCAACTGGATTACATGGACAGAGTGGCTTAAATATACAGGGTGACCTTAAAAACATGAGGTCAGGTCGTAATGATGTCATCCACTAATCCCCAGACCAACACACACGTATATATGTATGTATGTATGTATGTATGTATATGGCGACCTGTGGTGTAATGTCAGCATGCTCGCCTCTGAAGCGAGCGGACCCGGGTTCGATCCCCGGGCAGGGTGAAACTATGGGCAAGTTTCTTTACGCCATTTGCCTCTGTCTACCCAGCAGTAATTGAGAACCTGGTTGTTAATCGATTTGCGGATCGTGTTTCGGGGGTAATGGTTAGCCAGTGCAGTTGGCGAGTTGTCCGGTCTTCTCGGACTATTCCTTGACACTGGGTTATGCAGCTCGTTAACTCAAGGTGTGGTTGTTGTGTTGGCGACAGCTTCTACACCTTAAACAAATTCACGCCTAGGTGGCCCTTGGACCGTCCATCACGGGGGGCAACCATTATGTGTGTGTGTATGTATGTATGTTATTATCGGTACGTATGTGTTTGAGAATATACCTTATTTTTATTTACTTTAGTGTGTGTGTGTGTGTGTGTGTGTCGCCTCATAATTAATTACAGTTATTGGTATGCCTCAAACAGTACTACACGAGGCGAAAAGCGAGACGAACTTTTAATTGGTATCATTTATAATATTACCTGTCCTTTGTTTATTTGTTTAAGTAAGCTTTGTTTTGTTTAAGTAAGCTTTGTTTTGTTTAAGTAAGCTTTGTTTTGTTTAAGTAAGCTTTGTTTTGTTTAAGTAAGCTTTGTTTTGTTTAAGTAAGCTTTTGTGTTTTTCTTCTCGATGTCTGAGCTATTGTTATCATTGTTCTTTAGTAGTGAGAATATTAAGTTAACGGATTAGTGTGGATAGGTTTAAGACAATGTGGGTGAGTGGGAGGTTGGGTGAGTGGGAGGTTGGGTGAGTGGGAGTTGGGTGAGTGGGAGGTTGGGTGAGTGGGGAGATTGGGTGAGTGGGAGGTTGGGTGAGTGGTAGGTTGGGTGGTGGTAGGTTGGGTGAGTGGTAGGTTGGAGTGAGAGTGGTAGGTTGGGTGAGTGGGAGGTTGGGTGAGTGGGAGGTTGGGTGAGTGGGAGGTTGGGTGAGTGGTAGGATGGGTGAGTGGTAGATTGGGTGAGTGGGAGGTTGGGTGAGTGGTAGATTGGGTGAGTGGTAGGATGGGTGAGTGGGAGGTTGGTGGGTGGTGGTTGGGTGAGTGGGAGGTTGGGTGAGTGGGAGGTTGGGTGAGTGGTAGGTTGGGTGAGTGGGAGGTTGGGTGAGTGGTCGTAGGTGTGGTTGGGCTAAGACTGGCCGGATACCATGTTGTCTACACCAGGCTGTTGCCATGTTCTCTAGACCGGCCGGATATAATATTATCTATACCGGCCGGATACCTCAAGCTTAGGAATGGGGAAACCAACTTGGGAGAGCCAGCCGGTAACCTTTTTTAGTACGGTCGACTCAACCGGCCGCTACTATGGGAGGCCGGTTAACGCCTTGTGTAACCCGTATATAAGAGGTCTCTGGGGACTAAACGCGAGGGTGGGAGAGGCGGCGTTGTGGGTAATTGTAACCACACACACACACACACACACACACACCATTTGACCGTGCCTAGGTAATGTGCACATGGAGGAAAGACTTAAATGTGTACTGACTAAATAACTTCAGGTGGTGTTTCCGAGGCGCGCAGAGTCGACCCAGGTGTGAATGGGACAATGGTGTACTTGACATTATAGAGGAATTATTAGTATTCTCTCTCTCCTCCTTCCTTCGTTCTCTCTCTCTCTCTGTCCTTCCCTCTCTCTCCCTCCCTCCTCCTTCCTTCTTCCCTCCCTCCTTCCCTCCATCCCAGAGTGCCAAATTGTATGTAAATCCGATTAAGGTTCCTCTGTCGTCTACAATATATTTAAAGTTTTTTCTCACTAATAAAGACTTGATAAAATATTCTCCTTAAGGTTTATTATTATCATCATCATCATCATCATCATCATCATCATCATCATCATCATCATCATTATTATCATCATCATCATTATTATTGTTGCTCTTTTTGTTGTTATTATTATTATTTTTTTTTGCTATTATTGTTATTATTATTATTATTATTATTATTATTATTATTATTATTATTATTATTATTATTATTATTATTATTATTATTTATTATTTTTTTTTGCAGTATTGCCACATCAAATCCTTAAATTAAAACACTTCCTTCACCTGTAATAACACACATAGGTCGACACAGGTATTGGCCTGTAACGACCGACACCTGTGACATCAACATGAGCACTTGAGACCGACAGACCGACAACCCGACAGAACGACAACCCGACAGATCGACAACCCGACAGAACGACAACCTGACAGACCGACAACCCGACAGAACGACAACCCGACAGAACGACAACCCGACAGAACGACAACCCGACGGAACGACATCCCGACAGAACGATAACCCGACAGACCGACAACTCTGCTAAATTTCCAGAGTATACGTCCCCGACTGTTATCTCTTCTTGGTTAAAAAAAATAGAAAAGTAAAAGAAAAGTATTTGTATTATTTTTTTTAAAGGGAGATGAAAAAGAGCAACCAGAGTTCTTCTTCTTCTTCTTCTTCTTCTTCTTCTACTTCTTCCTCCATCCAATCTCTCCTCCTCCTCCTCCTCCATCCAATCTCTCCTCCTCCTCCATCCAATCTCTCCTCCTCCTCCATCCAATCTCCTCCTCCCTCCCTCCTCCATCCAATCTCTCCTCCTCCTCCTCCTCCATCCACCTCCTCCTCCTCCATCCAATCTCTCCTCCTCCTCCTCCATCCAATCTCTCCTCCTCCTCCATCCAATCTCCTCCCTCCTCCATCCACCCTCCTCCATCCAATCTCCTCCTCCTCCATCCACCTCCTCCTCCTCCATCCAATCTCCTCCTCCTCCTCCTCCATCCACCTCTCTCCATTCACACCTCTCCTCCTCCATCCACCTCTCCTCCTTCCTTCATTCTGACCTCCTTCCCATCTCACCTCCTCCTCCCTCCTCCATCCACCCTCCTCCTCCCTCCTCCATCCACCTCCTCCCTCCTCCCCCCCCTCCGTGTTACAGCTAGCCGGAGAGTTTGTGGAGCACCTCTTAGCCAGCTTCAAGTACCAGCAGTAGTCAAGTAGCTTCTTTAAAGACAGCTTGAGGTCGTGTCTACAGGTTCTCTACACTTGCCGTGGAGGAAGAGATAATCGGATATTAGCTTGAGTTATAGCTTGAGTTACAACTTGATTCACAGCTTGAGTTACAGCTTGAGTCACAGCTTGAGTAGGATCTGAAGGAGCAGCTTGAAATATTTTTTTAGTTAGTCGTTTTTAAGACCCGTTTTCATCAGCTTAAAAGACTTCGTTAAGCTTGGAGATTAGTGTAGTTTTGTCATAGTCAGCTTAAAGATTAGTTTAGTTTCCTAATAGTAAGCTTGAAGATTAGTGTAGACTCTTCCCAGTCAGCTTCAAGAAAACGTAGCCGAAAGCTCTTATAGAGAATCAGCTTAAAGGAGATGTAGGCAAGGATACCCCCTCCCCCCTTCTTGGAGCCAGCTTGAAGACCTCCTCTTGCGATCCAGCTTGAAGTAAACCCAGTATAAAAGCTTAAGAACCTCTCTCTCTTTTTTGTCAGCTTAGAGTCCCTTTCGTCCCCACACTCTTAAACCCAGCTTAAGCAAAAACACCCCGTCTACAAAAATCTCTCTCTCTCTCAGCTTAAAGGAGGGTAGGAGGAAGACATAAGGGTGAGGGGGAGGAAAGAGGGGTGAGAGGGGAGGTAAGGATGAGAGGGGTAAAGAGGGAAGGAAGGAGAGGGCGTAGGAGCTAAGAGGCAGGTAATGGGGGGTGAGGGAGGGTAGAAAAGGGGGGGTGGGTGGGAGGGCAAAGAAGGGGAGGTGGGGGTGGGTTGAAGAAGGTAGAGGGGTGAAGAAGGAAGGGGAGAAAGGATGAAGAAGAAGGAGAAGGGAGGGGTGAAGAAGAAGAAGAAGAAGAAGAAGGAGGGGTGGGTGAGGGATGAATAAGAAGAAGAAGGAGGGGTGGAGGGGTGAAGAAGAAGGGGTGGTTAAGGGACGAAGAAGAAGAAGAAGGGAGGGGTGGTGAGGGGTGAAGACATTTGAAGAAGAAGGAGGGGATGAGGGGTGAAGAAGAAGGGGTGGTTGGAGGGATGAAGAAGAAGAAGGAGGGTGATGAGGGGTGAAGAAGAAGAAGAAGAAGGAGGGGTGATGAGGGGTGAAGAAGAAGAAGAAGAAGGAGGGGTGATGAGGGGTGAAGAAGGAGGGGTGGGTGAGGGGAAGAAGAAGGGAGGGGTGATGAGGGGTGAAGAAGGGAGGGGTGATGAGGGGTGAAGAAGGAGGGGGTGGGTGAGGGGTGAAGAAAAGCTTGAATTACAGAATGTTGGCTTTTAACTTGGCCCGTTTTTAGGTTCAGTAGACAATTATGAAAATCAAACAAGGATTTCCTACGTGGAGGCTGAAGGTAAACACAACTCTTACCTGGGAAATTTTTTACCTTGATGAATTAGAATCTTCCTGTCGGTGTTTTTTTTTTTTTACTTTTTTGTTTGTTTTTATTTGTTTGTTTTTGTTTGTTGCCTGTTTTTATTATTTGTATGCCTGTCTGTTTCAGTTTGTTTTGTTTTTTTCATTTCTCTCTGTTTGGTTCAGCTCTCTGTTTGTTTGTTTTTATCTCGTATTTGTATTCGACTCGTTGTTTTAATTCGTTTTTTTCGTGTTTTATTCATTTTTGTGACTATTTTATCGTGTATTTGTATGTGTGTGTTTGTTTCTCTTGTTTTTATTTGTTTATTAGATTAATATTATTGCTGTTGTTGTTATTATTATTATTATTATTATTATTATTGTTGTTATTATTATTGTTTTTGTCTTCCTCTTAATCATATTTCCTCTGTTAGTCTTCCTCCTCTTCCTCCTCCTCCTCCTCCTCCTCCCTCCTCCTCCTCCCTCCTCCTCCTCCTCTTCCTCCTCCTCCTCCTCCTCCTCCTCCTCCTCCTCCTTCCTCCTCCTCCTCTTCTCCTCCTCCTCCTCCTCCTCCTCCTCCTCCTCCTCCTCCTCCTCCTCCTCCTCCTCTTCCTCTCCAATCCACTAAATGCTTCACGATGCTCCCTATTTGATAATCAACTAATGCATTCGCCCGGCTCACGTAAATGCACATACATACATACATACATACATACATACATACATACATACATACACACATACATACTGTAAATACATACATACATACATACATACATACATACATACATACATACATACACTGCTTTTGAATGAATGAAAGCCCTGTGTATTTTTATTTGTTTAGAAAGACATACACAGTTATATTGTGTATTTTTGTGGACATACATATTCGCTTCTATTATATGCATTGTTATACACGCATACTCATACATCCACGAGTACAGTATATCTTGTTGAATATACACTTAACACCTTTCACTGTATATACAAGTGTATTATTTGTCAATTTATTTAAACTTGTATACACCCTGCTATTTCCCCGTCATCCGTTTACATACATACATACATACATACATACATACATACATACATACATACATACATACATACATATATATAAAAAAGGAAATTTTGTGTCCTGTGTTTATATAATAGTTTTATTTACCTGTACAGTGAGTACCTTGTTAATCACACCTGTACTTTAATCTCTCTCTCTCTCCTTTTATGGTGATTTACTTGACTTTTATTACCATTTAATTTCTCATAGTCATTCCCTTGTTTCTTTTCCCCCTCTTTCTTTCTCCCCCTCCCCCCTCATTATTGTCCCTTCTGCCTCCCCTTGTTCTCCCCCTCACTTGCTCTTCCCTCACTGTCTCCCTCGTCTCTTTACTGCTCCCTTCCCCTCACTCACTCTCCTCGATTCTCTCTCCCCCCACCCTCCTCCCATACACACGCTCACCCTCTCTCCTCCTTCCCTTCCATATTCCCCATCATTCTTCCGTCTACCTCCTTTCATCTCCCTCCCTCCCTCCCTCCCTCCCCTCCCTCATACTTCCATTCCTCACCTCCAATCTATCCCACGACCTCCAATTTCAAACACAGGACACAATATCTCTTCACCTGCCTCACCACCATCCCACCCCCACCCCCACACCAGAGTCCAATACATGTGTGTAAACAGAACTTCCAACCTAAACTTTATCTTGGTTGGCAATCAGAAGGAAATATGGTTGGCTGCCTCAGGTCCGGATGAGAAATTTGGCAATTACTTGGGGTGTAATCCCTGTAAATTTCTTTGATAAAACTTGCAAGCTACAGCGACAATCTTTTAAATTGGAATACGAAATAAGGTGATGCTTTATCCCAAGTGTGTCTGCCATGTTAGGTCTCTTTGTCTGGTGAGAGGGGGGTGGGGGGTAGTGGGGGAGGGGTGGGGTAGGGAGGGGTGGGGTGGGGGGGGGGGGTGGGGGTAGTGGGGGGAGGGGTCTATTCTTTGTGTGTTGTTAGAATTCTTCGTTTTTCTTCATTTCAATATTCGTTTATCTTATAATTATCTTTTTTTTTTCTTTTCTTTCTCTGTTTTGATTTTTCGTTACTTTAGATTCCCCCATTTACTTAATTCGTTTTCTTTTAACTATTTTCCCCGTTTTTTTTTTCTTTTTTCCCCGTTTTCTTTTTTCCCCGTTTTCTTTTTTTCCCGTTTTCTTTTTTTCAATTTTCCTTTTTTTCGTTTTCTTTATATTCACTACAGAACAAAAAAACAAGATGGCGGCGGTGGAGGAGGAGGAGGAGGAGGAGAAAATAAGCTTATTTTTCTAACAACTTATTTTTTATGTAATGAGACGATTTAAATATCCTCCCCAAAAAATCACTGTCTCTCATTCGCCTGGAGAGTGATAAAGGGAGAGAGAGAGAGAGAGAGAGAGAGAGAGAGAGAGAGAGAGAGAGAGAGAGAGGGGGGGGAGAAGAAGAGAGAGATAAGAGAAATAAGGGAGAGATAAGGAAGAGTAGACGACATTAACAGGAGATAGAAAGAAAGGGACAGGGAGAGAGAGACAGAGAAAGACAGACTTACAGTACAGACAGACAGACAGACAGTAGCAGAGAGACAGACAAACAGACAAAGAGAGACAGATAAATAGACAGACAGAGAGAAAGGCAGACAGACACAGACAGACAGACAGACAGACACAGACAGACACAGACAGACAGTGTGTGCGGTCGTCCAGTGTCACAACTCAGTTACAGGTGTCATCTTGACCTTATTGGCTGACCTACCTGGTGATTGTCTTACCTGAGGGGAGGAATGACAGGTGAGGCAGAGAGGGAGGACAGGTGAGTCAGGGAGAGAGGGCAGGTGAGATAGGGAGGGAGGGAGAGAGGGTGGAAGGTGAGATAGGAAGGAGAGAGAGAGGTGAGATAGGGAGGGAGGAAGGTGAGATAGGAAGGAGGGAAAGAGGTGAGAAAGGAAGGAGGGAGAGAGGGAGGAAGGTGAAATAGGGAGGAGGGAGAGAGGGAGGAAGGTGAGATAGGAGGGAGGAAGAGAGGTGAGATAGGAAGAAGGGAGAGAGGGAGGAAGGTGAAATAGGGAATTAGGTGGGGATTGATGTGGTGATAGTTGTGGTGGTGAGGGTAGAGGGAGGCTTCAGATACTGCCCACCCACACCTCCCATCCACCTCACCCACCCACCCACCTCTCACCCACCCACCCCTCCACCCACCCACGTATTGTTTTGAGTCATTTTGTGGCGTAATTCCTACTGGGTGATGTCAACAATGGGAGTTGGTTTCCGGACCATTGTATAAAACTGTGTAATTAGGACGGTGAAGACACTAGGGTGGGGGGGAAGAGGTTGATGGTGGTGGAAGCAATATGGGAGTTAGGGGAGGGAGGGGGGGTGAAGGGTGGGGAGGAGGAGGATGGGGAGGTTAGTGAGAGAGATAGGAGAGAGTATGTATCAGGTATATTGTATATAGTCAGTCCTTCCCACTCCTCCTCTTCATCCTTCCCATTCTCCTCTCTCCTCCCCTCCCCTTCCCCTCTTCCACCTCCTCCATAACAAAAATCAGGATTGCTTACTCTTTCCGTGTTGTGTCGTGTGGAGGCTTTTGTTATTGTTTTTCCTTTTGTTTCTGGCTTTTATATACGACTTTTTTTTATTATTATTATGATTATTTAGTTTATTTTAGTTTATTCTATTTTGTATATTAGATTTATTTTAATTATTTTATATATATATATTGTATTTGTTCGACTTTTTTTTTAGTTCATGAGTCTCTCTGTTTGTTCATGAGTCTGTCTGTTTGTTCATGAGTCTCCCTGTTTGTTCATGAGTCTCTCTGTTTGTTCATGAGTCTCTCTGTTTGTTCATGAGTCTCTCTGTTTGTTCATGAGTCTCTCTGTTTGTTCATGAGTCTCTCTGTTTGTTCATGAGTCTGTCTGTTTGTTTGTTTGTGTGTCTGTGTGTCTGTGCACCCTAAAAAACAACAAATTCTGACCAAACATGTTACGAACGTGTATCAGGAGGCGTGGGGGGTTGCCTCCTCTTCAGTAAAGTCAAGGAAATGCCAGAGAATTGTGAATAAAAATCAGTGAATAAAATAAGCAGTCAGATAAAACAGTGGAAAAACATGACTGACAGTGACTGACAGTGACTGACAGTGACTGGCAGTGACTGACAGCCCATCTGCTTAGAAACCAAATCTGAAACTTATGTATTTATAAAAACCTTCAGACCATTAATTTTTGAAGAACCTAACCTAACCTAACCTGTTGGCTAGTTGATAAGACGGAGGGGTGAACAGGGGGAGGAATGGGGGAGAACGAGAGAGGGGAGAGTAAAGGGGAGGAAGAAGAGAAAGGAGAGAGGGTGGGGAGAGGAGGAATGTCTGAGGAAAGAGAGGGGGAGAGGGAGGAGGAGGAGGAGGAGGAGGGGTAGAAGGTTGAAGAGAATAAGGAGGGAGACGAGGGCTGGAGAGGTGGGGAAGGGAGGGAAGGGGTGATCTGAAGAGGGTTAGGGGAGAGAGAGAGGGAGGGGAGGGAGAGGAGGGAGGAAAGCTTCATGAGTTGTGTAATAAAGGAGACAAAAGACTACAATTGTTGTAGACAAATATTCAAGAGTGCTTCAATGGAGGGGGGGAGGAGAGAGGCTGAGGGGGAGGTAGGGGAGAGGAGAGGAGGGGGGGAGAGACAGGGAGGTAGGGGAGAGGGAGAGGAGGGGAGAGATAGGGAGGTAGGGGAGAGGGAGAGAGGGGAGAGACAGGGAGGTAGGGGAGAGGAGAGGAGGGGGGAGAGACAGGGAGGTAGGGAGAGGAGAGGAGGGGAGAGATAGGGAGGTAGGGGAGAGGAGAGGAGGAGAGATAGGGAGGTAGGGAGAGGAGGAGGAGGGGAGACAGGGAGGTAGGGAGAGGAGGAGGAGGGGGGAGAGACAGGAGGTAGGGAGAGGAGAGGGAGAGACAGGGAGGTAGGGGAGAGAGAGGAGGGGAGAGATAGGGAGGTAGGGAGAGGAGAGGAGGGGGAGAGAGACAGGGAGGTAGGGAGAGGAGAGGAGGGGAGAGACAGGGAGGTAGGGGAGAGGAGAGGAGGGGGGAGACAAGCAGGGAGGGGGGAGGAGGAGAGGAGGGGAGAGACAGGGAGGTAGGGGAGAGGAGAGGAGGGGGAGAGATAGGGAGGTAGGGGAGAGGAGGGGGAGAGACAGGGAGGTAGGGGAGAGGAGAGGAGGGGGGAGATACAGGGAGGTAGGGGAGAGGAGAGGAGGGGAGAGACAGGGAGGTAGGGGGAGAGGAGAGGAGGGGAGAGACAGGGAAGTAGGGGAGAGGAGAGGAGGGGGAGATACAGGAGGTAGGGGAGAGGAGAGGAGGGGAGATACAGGAGGTAGGGGAGAGGAGAGGAGGGGAGACAGGGAGGTAGGGGAGAGGAGAGGAGGGGGAGAGACAGGGAGGTAGGGAGAGGAGAGGAGGGGAGATACAGGGAGGTAGGGAGAGGAGAGGGAGGGGAGAGACAGGGAGGTAGGGAGAGGGAGAGGAGGGGAGAGACAGGGAGGGGAGAGGAGAGGAGGGGGAGAGACAGGAAGGTAGGAGAGGAGAGGGAGAAAGAAAAATTGTGGGGGTAGTGACGAGAGAGAGAGAGAGAGAGAGAGAGAGAGAGAGAGAGAGAGAGAGAGAGATGAAAACAAAGAATGAGTTGCCAAGTAACTAAATAATATCACCAACGCGTTTCATTTGTTTTTGTGTTTTGTTTCTAATAAAGCTTCTATTATGGTATTGTTTACATTGTTAAATTGGTTAAGTTAGTGATGAGTAGGAGGAGGGGGGAGGAGGAGAGGGAGAGGGAGGAGGGAGGAGAGGGAGGTAGAGGAGGTAGGGGAGAGGGAAGAAGAGGAAGATACGTAGATAAATGGTAACTAGATATAGATACAGTTGAGTGACAAGATGAGGACCTAACCCTCCTCTTCCTCCCTCCTATCTCCCCTCCCTCAGGCTCCCTCCTCCTCCTCTCTCCTCCTTCCCTCCCTCACCTCCCTCCCCTCCTCCCTCCTCCCTCACCTCCCTCCTCCCTCAGCCTCCCTCCCTCCCTCAGGCCCCTCCTCCCCTCAGGCTCCCTCCTCCTCCTCCTCCTCCTCCTCCTCCCTCCTCCCCCTCTCTCCTCCTCAGCCTCCCTCCTCCTCCAGGCTCCCTCCTCCTCCCTCCTCCTCAGCCTCCCTCCTTCCTCCTCCTCCTCCTCCTCCTCTTCTCCTCCTCAGCTCCCTCCTCCCTCCTCTCTCCCTCCTCCTCAGCTCCCTCCTCCTCAGGCTCCCTCCTCCTCAGCCTCCTCCCCCTCCTCCCTCAGGCTCCCTCCTCCTCCTCCTCAGCCTCCTTCCCTCCTCCTCCTCTCTTCTTAGGGCCGTCGATCGCACCGATAACACACAACCGCCATAAAGGGAAATATTGTGTGTTTTAGCTCATCTGAATTTCAAATAAGGAATTATTGTGATTCTGACGGCGAAATGTTCCGAAGCCACAGCCTCCCCTACTACCATCACCCCCTCCCACCATCACCCTCTCCCCCCATCACCCTCCCCCCCCACCATCACCCCTCCCCACCCCCTCACTCTTCCCACATCTTCACTACTCTTGAATAATGCCAGATTACTGCTACTATCATATGTCATTGTTCTATCTACCAGTGTGTAGTGAATGGTGAACCTAACCTAACCTGACCTGGACCTAACCTAACCGGATGTACTCTAACCTTGACCTCTCCTGACCTAATCTACTCTAACCTAACTTAATCTACTCTAATCTAACTTGACCTGACCTAACCTAACCGGATGTACTCTAACCTTGACCTCTCCTGACCTAATCTACTCTAACCTAACTTAATCTACTCTAATCTAACTTGACCTGACCTGACCTGACCTGACCTACTTCACACAGCTTCTGCTACCTGGCGCGTGGCTGAATACCTACCTACCTATCTTGATCCTAACTAGGGTATCGAACCTGTGTCCTCCAGTACCTGTGAATGGGACAATGAAGATGTTAAGAGATGGTCTGTCTGTCTGTCTATCTCTGTCTGTCTGTCTCTCTCTCTGTCTGTCTGTCTGTCTGTCTGTCTGTCTGTCTGTCTGTCTGTCTATCTATCTATCTATCTGTCTGGGGTTAAATGGTTGAGTTTCTTGAGGCAAGTTGTATGGTTGATGGTCTTTGGTAGACCTGATTGGCTGATTGACCTGACTTGTTGGCTGAGTTAACAGGCTGACTTGACAGATGTCTGGCTGACTGACCTAACCGAATGAGCTGACATGACTGGCTGACTGACCTGACCTGACCGGCTGAGCTAACATGGCTGACTGAACGACCTGACCAACTGAGCTGACGTGAGTGGTTGACCTGACCAAAAGGCTGATTATAGTTCTCTTGGCGAGCTAAATAACAGGTCCTGGGCTATCACTTCAGCTAGATAACAGGTCCTGATCTATCACTTGAACTAGATAACAGGTCCTGAGCTATCACTTGAACTAGATAACAGGTCCTGAGCTATCACTTGAACTAGATAACAGGTCCTGAGCTATCACTTGAACTAGATAACAGGTCCTGAGCTATCACTTGAGCTAGATAACAGGTCCTGAGCTATCACTTGAGCTAGATAACAGGTCCTGAGCTATCACTTGAGCTAGATAACAGGTCCTGGGCTTTCACTTGAACTAGATAACAGGTCCTGGGCTATCACTTGCTAGATAACAGGTTCTGGGCTATCACTTGAACTAGATAACAGGTCCTGGCTATCACTAGCTAGATAACAAGTCCTGGGCTATCACTTGAGCTAGATAACAGGTTCTGGGCTATCATCTGAACTAGATAACAGGTCCTGGGCTATCACTAGCTAGATAACAAGTCCTGGGCTATCACTTGAGCTAGATAACAGGTTCTGGGCTATCATCTGAACTAGATAACAGGTTCTGGGCTATCACTTGAACTAGGTAACAGGTCCTGGGCTATCACTTGAGCTAGATAACAGGTCCTGGGCTATCACTAGCTAGATAACAGGTCCTGGGCTATCACTTGAACTAGATAGCAGGTTCTGGGCTATCACTTGAACTAGATAGCAGGTTCTGGGCTATCATTTGACTCTCAGCTGACAGTCAGGAGGAGGTTCTTAGTACCTGGTGTCTTAGGATTCTACCTGAGGACTTAACACTGTACTGTCAGCCAGGTAGGAGACGGCCAGGTGAGAGACGGCCAGGTAGGAGACGGCCAGGTAGGAGACGGCCAAGTGAGAGACGGCCAGGTAGGAGACGGCCAGGTGAGAGACGGCCAGGTAGGAGACGGCCAGGTGAGAGACGGCCAGGTAGGAGACGGCCAGGTGAGAGACGGCCAGTTAGAGACGACGGCCAGGTAGGAGACGGCCAGGTGAGAGGGAGGGAAGACGAGAGTTGGTGAGAGGAGTGTTGGTGAGACGTGGAGAGAGAGAGGGTGTGTTGGAGGGAGGAAGAATGGTGTTGGTGGAAAGAGAGAGAGAGAGAGAGAGTTTTTAATAACCTAACCTAACCAAACTGACCTTGTGTATTTTAAGAGTAGAGACGATAATAAGTTGTTTACACTTATTTACCTCAGTCAGGGAGAAGAACTTAACAAGGTAATTAAGTTACTTACCTGAGAAAATAAGTCACTTTAGACTGAAGGTGTGTGTTTGTGAGTGAGGGTTGGTTACTGGTTATTAGACTTGAGTAGTTTGGTGAAGAGAAGGAGGAAGAAGGAAGGAAGGAGGAGAAAGAGGAAGGAGAGAAGGAAAGAGGAAGGAAGAAGGAGGAGAAGAAGAAGAAGGAGGAGGAGGAGAAATCTTAATATATTTGACTCGTGGGTGGCTCCTCGTCCCCCCCCCAATACCCCCACCCTCCCACCTCTAGCACAACAACACACCCCCAAGAATTACTCCTCCCCTCATACCCCCTCTCCCTCCCTCCTGCCCACCAGACCACTATTTGACCTGATTAAAGCTCTCAGGTGGGGTTTAATGACCCTTTTTTGGGGGGGGGGGCTACTCTAATGCTCTCGTGCTCGGTCAGGTAAGGTCAACTGAGGTCACTCTAACGTACAAAAGGTCTTCTGAATTTTAACTTCTTTATTTATATAATTTAGTTTTATATATTTTTTTTATTATTCATTATTGTGATGTTAATTGGTATGGAAGGAATATATTTAGTTATATAATTATACATTTTGAATTGAAAATATATAAATGAATGTAATTGATTTTTTTTATTGTATTAATTAACAGGTAAATAATTAACAGGTAAATTCTTTCTTAATGGAGGTCTTTTATTATCCAGTACTTTAATGAACAAAGGTACACCCACTATCCTCCCCAGGTAGACTTAATTAAACACACCTTTAGAAAATACTTAAATGGGTTCAGTCTTGTGGTAAATCTTAGCCATCCCACCACGTGTTGGCTGGGGGTAGTCTCCGCTGATTGGTGCGCCAAGTCACGTGAGCTAATCCCGCCGCTCTAATTGGCTGCGGTTGTGTTTACAGATTGCCATGTCGTGGAAAATTGAAACTCCCCGCCTGCTAGCATTCAAATTAATAGTGGTTTACCTCTGTATTATGGCAGGTAAAGCTATTAACAAGCTATTAAGTAGACTTTTGTGTACGTGAGCTGTTGAAGAAGGAGGGGAGAGAGAGAGAGAGAGAGATTACAAGCTGAATAATGGTGGGTCAGAAGGAGGGAGGATGGAGAGAAGGGAGGGGGGGAGAGAGGGGGGGGGAGGGATGGAGGGAGGTCAGTTAATTCCCGTGGTGTTGGAGGAGGTCAACTGAGGGTGAGAGAAGACAATAGTCAAGGTCATACTCGTGTGAGGTCATCAATAAGGACTTGGAGGAGGAGAAGACACGAGTTTGCCCTTGAAGGAAGTGTATTTAGCGCCCTCCCTCGAGTACGACTTGAGGTAGAGGTTTGAGAAGTAACTTGAGCGTGTGTTTAACTCTCTTGTATACCCTGTATGTCTGTATGTCCGACTGTTCGTAAGGTGAGTATTGTGACGTTATCTGTATATTGTGACGTTATCTGTATATTGTGACGTTACCTGTATATTGTGACGTTATCTGTATATTGTGACGTTATCTGTATATTGTGACGTTATCTGTATATTGTGACGTTACCTGTATATTGTGACGTTATCTGTATATTGTGACGTTATCTGTATATTGTGACGTTATCTGTATATTGTAACGTTACCTGTATATTGTGACGTTATCTGTATATTGTGACGTTATCTGTATATTGTGACGTTACCTGTATATTGTGACGTTACCTGTATATTGTGACGTTACCTGTATATTGTGACGTTACCTATATATTGTGATGTTACCTGTATATTGTGACGTCATCTGTAGTGTTATGTATACAATGAATACATATATACTTTCCAGATTATAATGATATGTGTTTTGATACATAATTATGTATTTAGTATATGTATTAAAGTATTACCGTTATGTATTAGTGGTATACATACGTCTTCAGTATGGTGCTGTATACATAGATTCTGTTTGTATACATACGGTGTATATATTATATATTTACGTAAGTGGTTTATACATTTGGAAATACAGCGTGGGCGGTGGGCGAATGGTCAGTGTAACTCAAGTGCTGTAAAGTGTGTTCCTCCGTTCGACTCTCTCTCTCTCTCTCTCTCTCTCTCTCTCTCTCAGGTAAAGGCAAGGATTAAGTGATACCTTTATCTTTTTATTTTTTTACTTGTTATTGTATTTTCTCCCAATTATATATTTATCAAGTTACGTTTTTTTTTATAATTTCATTTACAAAATACATTTCATTATTTATCATCCTATTTGTCACTCTGTTTTATTATTTTTAATTATTATTATTATTATTATTATTATTTTCATCACATTATTGACAAACATATATTCATCATCTTTTTTTGATTTATTTTAGGTTCTTATTAGTTTGGTTTATTGTTTTTTGAAGGTGGAAAACTGACTTGTCACTGAGCGTTCCAGACTCTTCACACGTTGGGTACATGGCTGACAAGGTGGGCTTCAATTACCAAACCTACTACTACTAGTTTGTCCTGTGTCCCCCTCCCCCCACCCTCCTCCTGCTCCTCCTTCTTTCTTTTGTTGTGACTCATTCTTCGTTTTTTTCTTTTTTATTGTTTTTTCTATTTCTTCTTTGCTATTGTTGTGTTTTTCTTCTCCTTCCTCTCCTCCTTCTTATCTCCTCTTCATGGTTTTCTTCTCTCCCTCTCTCTCTCTCTCTCTTTCTCTCTCGATATTCTTGTTGATTCTCTCTTTTTCTTATATTTATCATCGCTTCTCTTTTATTTTATTATTATTATTATTATTATCGTCATTTTCTCTTCACACCTTTGTTTATCTCCGTTTTTTTATTATTCTTGTTTGTCTTTACCTGTGAGGATGTTACCTGTGGTTATTCTTACCTGTTTCATCTCCTTCAATATTATTACCCATTTATCGTCTTTTATTCCTCTTCTTTCCTTTATCGGTTTATTTTCCTCTGCAAGTACACATAAGGACATCAGTGGATAATTTATTTTCATTTATTAATCTGTTTCTCTTGTGTCTTATTTTGGTTATCTTTTCGTCTTATTTATCTTATTTTTGTTATTTATTTGGTATTTTCCTTATTTTCTGTTATTTATTCGTCTAATTTCCTTTTTTCTTTTTTTTAGTATTTGTTTATTTGTTGATTTACGAATGTTATTTCTATAAGGTAAAGGAGCGATTTGCTTTTGTTTTTTTCGACTACTTATGTTATCTATTGATGTTCCTTGGTGGTTTAAAGTATCTATAGTGAGGTTGTGTTTTGGGTGGGAGATCTTTTTAAATTATCTCACTGATGGAGGTTAAATTATCGTACTGAAGGGGTTAAATCATTGAACTCAATGTATTAAATCGTACTCGAAGGGATTAAATTATCGTACTCGAAGGATTGGGATTGTACTCAAGATATTATTAATAGTCAAAGAACACTGTACTTATCAAATAACTCACTGAACATTGGACTCAAATAACTCACCCAGCATTGTAGTCAGGAAAAAAAACAAGTGAACATCTGTAAGCGCTTCAAGTGGCTCAGACAATCGGACACAGGTGAATTAAAGGTTCCAAGGAAGAAGGTAATATGTAATTAGTGTGACAATGCAATGACTCCAGGCTCGTGCCAAGACCAACAGGTGTTTAAGATGTAATTAGTGTTGTTTACCTGTGTGTTACCTGGGCGAGAGTTATGGTACAGGTGTGTGTGTGTGTAAGGATGGCAGTCTTTAAGCTGATATGGTGATGAATGATAGTATAGTGTATTGTACCTTATTGATAGTGACATAACGGTGTTCTTTTATGGTGATGGTGTGGTTATGGTGATAGGATGGTGTGGTTATGGGGGGTTACCGTGATGGGAAGGTTGTGGTTTTTAGTGGTGGTTAGGGTGAGGTTATGATGATGGGATGGTGTGGTGAGAAGATTATGGTGATGGGATGGTGAGGTTACAGTGATGGGATGGTGTGGTAATGGCGAGGTTATGGTGAGGTTATAGTGATGGGATGGTGTGGTAATGGCGAGGTTATAGAGGTTATGGTAAGGTTATAGTGATGGTAAGGTCTGGTTATAGTGAAGATTATGGTGATGGTAACAATTCAAGAAAAAAAAGTTATAATGATACCCCAATTATTTTTGCCCTCAATACTAACGAAAAAAAATACCATTGGTTGAAGGAGGTGGTGTGGTTAGGTGAGGGAGGGGGCGGGAGGGGGTGTGGTTAGGTGAGGGAGGGTGGTTAGGTGAGGGAGGGTGGGCGGAGAGGTGTGGTTGGTGAGGGGGGGTGGGCGGAGGAGGTGTGGTTAAGGAGGCGGAGGAGGTGTGGTTAAGGTGTGAGGAGGAGGGGGGGCGGAGAGGAGGTGTGGATAAGGTGAGGGGAGGGGGGTGGGCGGAAGGAGGTGTGGTTAAGGTGAGGGGAGGGGGGCGGAGAGGAGGGTGTGGTTAAGGTGAAAGGTGGGGGGATGGGGGGAGGGAGGGAGGGAGGAGGTGCAGTTAGGGTGAGGAAGAAGGAGTGGAGGAGGGGAGAAAAAGGGCAGGCTATCGTCTGTGATTTAAGCTGTGGGGGTAATGACTGGTGATAAGCGTGGTGATTGGTGGTTGGGGTGATGGATGACTGGCTGGTGACGATGACCTGATAGTGTTCTGGTGCCTCCCTCTCCTCATCACTCTATCACCCTCCTCTCACCCTCCTCTCCCCTCTCCTCTCAATGGGTTATGTTCATTCTCTCAGTGATAAAGAGTTTTGTATAAGATGATAATTTAACCCTTTAGGATTAGTTTAATGTATTTTTGTGTAATGTGTATGAATTGTGTTTGAGTTGTGTATGATCTTAGAGGTGTATAATGTTGATGAATCATTTCTTCCATTAAAAAAACAAAAACATTGACTTATTCGATTTAATTCTCATGCCCACTTGTAGTTATCACTTTGATAAATAATTATTACCTGTCTGGAAATTGATTTAATTACCCCTTGGAAAATTAAATAGTAATTATATCTCTCGGGTTATGGTTCGTTTCTCATCGAATTTAAGCAACGTATCACAGTTGACGTTGTTCATCTTGATACCATAAACGCGTAGGAAGGTGATCCTCTACACAAATCACTTACAGCCAGGAAATACGACTTGATTGCAAACATAAACAACAGCAATTTTCCGCGCAGGTTTCAGGATTCTTTGAAGTAGCCGAGGAGGATGGTTCAAATTTAGGCAGGAAAGCGTGGCGTGGCTTGGGCGGGGCGGGTCGAGAGGTCTGCGGTTGACGGAGGAGGGTTCGGGAGGGATTACGGTTTATTGTTGGTTCTAAGTCTGTCTTTTACGGACCACGAGTTAATATGGGAGGTGGGGAGTAGACGGGCACACGGTCAGGTTATTTATTCTCTTCCAGTTCCCGTATCGCGTAATCTGTAATGATGCTCAATGAGTGGCTTTGTTGTTGTTTATGTCGGGAGGGCCCCAGAGTAGGCGTAATTGAAATCCAGACGGAGCTCTTGATACATGGAGGCGCTAAGTACGGGTTGTGTTCCTCTTTCTCGCTCGGATCTTCTTAACATACCTGGACTATTGCAGTGTTGTATTAGTGTTTCGGGGTGCATTGTTGCTTAGCTTTCGTATAAATTCATTTGGGAATAAGAATACCCAAACAAAAATAACACAAAAATCACATCATCACAAACCGTATGTAATATAAAAAAGATAAAAACAGAAACTCAAGTAAAAAATCAGCCGCCTTTGTAGTAATTAAATTTATCAGCCAAATTAATGAAAGACATTACATTTATGAAAAGTTCCGTGTGTTGATCCCCCCTAGTGCCTAGTTAATTAAAGACTAATTTGAGAGGGATTCAAGTTTTGATTTCATAATTGTGTGATGGACAACAGGAAGCACTCACCTCTCCTCTCCTGGGTCCAGCAGATGGTGAGGAAAAGGAGGGAGGAAAATGTCATCACTAGAATTATTATTAATATTATTATTATTATTATTTGATAGTAATTTTAGTTATATAATTTGTTTTTCTGTGAGGAGTAATTTGTTTATTGTTGTAATTGTTGTGTAGTCGTTGTAGTTGTTGTGAATACAGTAGCAGAAGGAAGAGGTGGTGGAAGAATCAATAACAACAACAGCAACTATGGGTGTTTTAGAAGTAAACTTTTACCAAGAGTGGAGCTACTTAAGGGCAAACTTGAGGCGGCTGGGTAGAGTGAGTGAGAGTAGAAGTAATAGTAGTAGTAGTAGTAGTAGTAGTAGTAGTAGTAGTAGTAGTAGGTGTTTTTATTGGGTTCCTCGTCTACCAAGTATGACCCTGTGCACTAATTACTATGGTGTGTATGTGTGTGTGTGTGTGTGTGTGTGTGTGTGTGTGTGTGTGTGTGTGTGTGTGTGTGTGTGTTAAGATACGGAACAAGGCAAAGGGAAGATAGACTAAGCATTGATAAATACGATAATTATACGAAGAATAGAGAGAGAGAGAGAGAGTATTAACTGAATTTGAAATAACAATCGTGAAAGTTTGTTTGTATTAAAACTTTCAATTGAACTTTGCTAAAATCATGAACTTTACACATGAATTGAGAAGAGATATTAGAAAATTAGGGAAAGAAAGTTTATTTTAAAAGTTCATTACAAGGTCAGTGAAAGTCATTAGTGAAAGTAGATATGACAAGTTGTTTTTAATAAGAAATTATTATAGTGTTCAAAGTTAATAATTATTTAGAATTATATTTAAAGGATTATTTAGAATTAGAATTTGATGGACTTTATATACATTTAGAATTAGTGGGAGTATTTAGAATTTGATAGATTTTATATATATTTAGAATTGATGAGAGGATTTAGAATTAGAATTAGAAAATCTTATACATTAAGTAATAGATTTAGAATATATGTAGCATGCAAATTTATACAAATCTGGAAGTTACTGGGAAATAAAATTAATTCAAAATGTTGATGGATTGTGAGTTTGAAAAAAAAGGAATATATATATTTTTTTAATATTTCGTTGAACAAAAAAATATAATGTTTGATGAGTCTTGAAGGATTTGTGTGAAGATGCTAAAAAAATATGAAAGAGAAAAAGAGGTAGAGAGAGAAAGAAAGAGTGAAAGAGAGAGAGAGTTCTTTTCTTTTGTTAATAATGAAAACAAAAGGTGTTTGAAGTATACGAAAGAAGATGGAAATGAAAGAAAGAGAGACAGAGAGAGAGAGAGAAAAGTTTACACAGGGAAATAGGAATAACAAAAAAGTAAGATAAGATCGGAGAATGTTGGGGAGGGGAGAGTGGAGAAGAAAGGAGGGAGGAAAGAGAGAGGGAGGCGGAGGAGGGAGAGGGAGGAGGAGGAGGAGGAACAGGGAAGGAGGAGGAAGACAAGGAGGAGGGGGAAAAGAAGTGGAAGGAGGAAAATGTTAAGAAGAAGAAGAAGGTGCAGGAAGGGAAGAGAAGAGAAGAGGAGATGGAGAAAGAGGAGAACATGCTAGGGAGTGGGGGGAAGGAGAAGGAGGAAGAGGGAGGAAAAATGAAAGAGAGGAGGGAAGAGAAAGAAGAGAGGGAGGCGGAAGAAGAGAGATAAAGGGGGGGTAGAGAGAGGGATGGAAGGAGATGAAAGAATAAGAATGAGAACGAAGATAAAAGAAACAACAGAAGGTGTATAAAGTTTTTAGTCAGAGATGAAAAGCAGTTTACTGAGATGGACACGTACAAAGGGAGGGCATACAGGAGGTGAGCATACAGAGAGAGGGAGCATGCAGGAGAGTGGGGCATACAGAGAGAGGGGGCATACAGAGAAGGTAGAGAGCATAAGAGGGTAAAAAGAGGGCAACATAGAGGGAGCATAGAGAAGGGAGGAATGCAGGGTGAGAGACAGACATGCAGGGAAGGAGCATAGGGACAGGGAAGGAATGCAGGAGGGTAAAGAGAGAGAGAGCAGCATACAGGAAGGGTGGGGGGAGCATACAGGAGGGTGGGGAGAGGGGGGAGCATACAGGGATGTTAGAGAGGGAAGATTGGAGGAGGGCATAGAGCGAAGAGGAGGAATGCAGGAGGTGAGACAGGAAGAAGCATAGAGGGAGAAGAATACAGAGACATACATACAAGCAGGGAGACATGTATACAGGGAGAGAGAGCATAGGGGAAGGATAAGTATACAGGGAGCATAAATACAGGAGAGAGAGAGGCATGAAGGAGGAGTATACAGGACATGCATACAGGAGAGAGGGAGCATAAGGTATGCAGGAGCATGGGGAAGGTATGCAGGGGCATATACAGGGAGAGGAGCATACATGCAGAGGGGCATGGGGAAGAGTGGGGCATGCATACAGGGAGATAGGAGCTGAGGTGGGATGGGTATGCAGGAGCATGGGGAAGAAGTATGCAGGGAGCATACATACAGGGAGAGAGGGAGCATACATACAGGGAGCATAGAGGGAAGGGAGCTGTGTAACGTGTTTGTTAAAACTTTGTCAAATCAAAACTTTGTTATTACCTTCGTTCTCTGGGTTGGGCTGGAGGCCGCCATGTTGGGTCTTGTTGTTTGTTTGTTTGTTTGTGTGTGTGTGTGTTTGTTTATTCCACCATATTGGGTCTTGTTTGTTTATTTGTGTTTGTTTTATTTGTTTGGGGTGTGTGGGTGGTGGAGAGTTAGGTTAGGGGTTAATCAGACACACCTGAGTTGATATCTATCTGTTTGTCATTCAGGGGGTAGGAGGGTTGGGGGTAGAGGAGGTTGTGGGGTATGGGAGGGAGGTTGTGGGGTGGGAGGGGGTAGAGGAGGGTTGGGGGGGTAGGAGGGTTGTGGGGGTGGGAGGGGAGGTTGGAGGGGGGTAGGAGGGGGAGGTTGTGGGGGGGTGGGAGGGGTTAGTGGGGGGAGGAGTTGTAGAGACAGGAGGGGGATTGTGGGGGTGGGAGGGGGTTGTGGGGGAGTAGGAGAGGGAGGTTGTGGGGGTGGGAGGGGTTGTGGGGGTAGGGAAGGGGTTGTGGGGGGGTAGGAGGGAGGTTGTGGGGGTAGGAGGGTTGTAGAGTGGGAAGGGGGTTGTGGGGAGTAGGAGGTTGTGGAGAAGTGGGTGGAAGGTTGTGGAGGGTAGGAGGGAGGTTGTGGGGGTGGGATGGGGGTTGTGGGGGGTGGGAGGGAGGTTGTGGGGGGAGTAGGAGGGTTGTGGGGGGTAGGAAGGGGGTTGTGGGGGGTGGGAGGGAGGTTATTGGGGGGTGGGAGGGAGGTTGTGGAGGTGGGTGGAAGGTTGTGGAGGGAGTAGGAGGGAGGTTGTAGGGGTGAAGGAGGTTGTGAGGGTGGGAGGGAGGTTGTGGAGGTAGGTGGAAGGTTGTGGGGGTAGAAGGAGGTTGTGGGGGGTAGGAGGGAGGTTGGAGGTAGGTGGAAGGTTGTGGGGGAGTAGAAAGGAGGTTGTGGGGGTAGGAGGGAGGTTGTGGAGGTAAGTGGAAGGTTGTGGGGGGTAGGAGAGGTTGGGGGGGTTGAAGGGAGGGGTTGAGGGGCTTGTTATTTAGATACAACTGGGAGAGGTTGTAGATAAGAAGCTAATGTAGGCTTTACGCTGTGTCTGGTTGGTGAATCTAGTTGAAAAAACGAAATTGCAATATGTGTGTTTGTGTGTGTTTGTGTGTGTTTGTGTTTCGTTTGTTTTAGGGTTTGTGTGTAATAACACTGAAAAAGCGAAAAACTGTCGAAACTTTGTCGTCAAAATTGTCCCTTAGTGGGGCGTGTGGTGGAGGACAAGTAGTACAGGAAGGAGATGAGTAACACAGGGGAGAGGGAAGGTGAGTTACAGAGGGAAGGAGGGAGGTGAGTAACGGGGAGGAAGGAGGGAGGTTGAGTTACAAAGGGGAGGAGATTGAGAATGGGGAGGGAGGGAGTTTGGGATACAAAGGGGAGGAGGAGAGTTTGAGTTACAAAGAGGGGAGGGAGGGAGGAATAGAGGGAGGAGGGGAATCACAGAGGGAGGAGGGAAGATTGAGTAACAGAGGAGGGGGGAGGGGGAGGGAAGAATTGAGTAACAGGGGAAGGGGAGGAGGAAGATAGTACAGAGGGAGGGAGGGAAGATTTGAATTCACAAGGGAGGGAGGAGGAAGATAGGTTTGAAAGGGAGAAGGTGGTGAGGGAGAGTGAGAAGTGAGAACAAAAGGATGGAGGGAAGACATATAGGGAGGGAGGAAGAAGGAGGGAAGGAGGAGGGACTTAATGTGCTTAGAGGGAGGGAAGTAGATGGAGTATAAGTGAGAGGGGATGGGTTGGGAGAGAAGGAAGGAGGGAGGAGGGGGGAGGAGGAGAGGGGGAGAAAAAGTACTGAGGAATTGTTTGCTCTCTTATAGATAGTTTTTATGGTTTATTTTATTTATTTTATTGTGTTTGTTTTTGTTGGTGATTTACAAAAACGTTTTAAAGAGCATAATAGAAACGTTTTTTTAGGAGACTTTTAGTAAATAGAGAGAGATAAAAGTTTGAAAAATATGACGACAAAGAAAAATGAAACGTTTGAAAGTAGAAAACAAAAAGTTAAGAGGAAGAAAAATGAACGTTTAAGGGAGAGATAACGTTTGGAAACAATTAGGTGGGTGGTTTTTGGGAGCCTTAGGAGAGGATTAATACAGTTTACTATGATTAAAGAGTCTTAGTAAAGCCTCTTTGGTATTTTAATGAAGAATAAAACACTTGAGAATGAGGTTTGTGTGTTGGTTAAATAAGTCTCGTTTTTAAATAAGACTCACAGGATGGAATTTCATCTTTATTTACATTCCTCTCTCTCTCTCTCTCTCTCTCTTCCCTTTTCAATGCCCATTTGCCTCACTGGATATCGTTTTCCATAGTAAAACTTTAATCCTGAGGTTTTGTTTAGTCTCCCATCAAACTTTGAAAGAAAATTGGATGATATATTTCCCGTTTTCTGTATAAACATTTTTGTACGTGTTAAACTAAAAAAAATAAAATAAAACTAACTTCATTTTTTTAAAAGCTTTCTGCCGCCTTTTGTCTAAATTACGACTTAATGAACGATGCTTGATAGTCTTAGCTGTTGAAAGTCCAGAAGTTAAAGTAACAAAAGTAGAGAGAATAGACGGAAGTAAATATAAAGGCTGACACAATTTTTTTTTCTCCTTCGTGTGATATTGTTTGGTCAGCGGGAAGGACCAGAGGAGCGGTATTTAGTTTAACGAAGAGTAAACGATGAAAGAGAGAGAGACGTTTAACGAAAGAAACCACAAAGAGAGAGAGACGTTGAGAGGAGATAAAACTGTGTCTGTGTGTTTGTTTAGCAGTGTGAGTGAGAGGATACGTTACCCAGAGACGTTTAACGGGGGTGAAAACGTCGAGATGATTTTTTTTAAATGGAGTAAAACAAAACGTTTATTGAAGGGAAATGTTGAAGAGAAAGACGTTTATGTTACAACAGCAACAAAAACGTCAGAAGGAAAACATTTACATAACAAAAATAACAACAAACGTCTAACGGAGGGAAAAAACGTTGAAGATACAAACGTTTGCTACACAGGGAGGAAAGAATGTAGGATATTCTTACCAGCTGAGGAAGAAAAATGGGGAAACGTTTGACCAAAGGAGAGAAACTACACATGATTTACCAAGCCTGAACGATATGAGGGAAGTTCTAACGGAGGGAGAGAGATGGGTGAGGGAGAGGTGGGTGAGGAGAGATGGGTGGGGAGAGGTGGGTGAGGGAGAGGTGAGAGAGATGGGTGAGGGAGAGGTGGGTGAGGGAGGTGGGTGAGGAGATGGGTGAGGAGGTGGGTGGGAGATGGGTGAGGGAGGTGGGTGAGGAGAGATGGGTGAGGAGAGGGAGAGGGGAGGGAGAAAGAGAGAGAGAGAGAGAGAGAGGGCAGCAGAAAGGAAGGGAGATAGAGGGAGACCAGAGATAGAGAGAGATAGATGCTTGAGGAAAGGAGGAGAAAGGGTGAGAGATGAGACAGATAGTGAAGGAGAGAGCCAGAAGAGATGAGAAGATTTTAATGTAAGAAGAGAGAGAAAAAGGAGGAAGAATAAGAGGTAAAAGAGAAATAGAGAGGTAGAGATAAGAGATAGAATATTAAATCGTAACCAATATACTTATCTACATGACCTCACACCCTACCCCCTCCCTACCTCCCCCTCCCTCAACCTAACCTCCTCCGACCTCCCTCCTCAACCTAACCTCACCTCCCGACCTCCCCAACCTAACCTCCTCCCGACCTCCCCCCCCTAACCTCACCTCCGGCCTCCCAACCTAACACCTCCGACCTCCCTCCCTCAACCTCACCCCCACTACTACATTAATATAATATACCCTCAAATAAGTCGTAGATCAATAATAAAGAAAAGATTTATAGTGTATCTCCCTGTAGACATTCTGGGCTCGTCTGAGAAACTGACGGTTCGGAAGGAAAAGCTTAGCGCTGGGCTCTCTATTTTACAATATTGGGCTCGGAAATGAAGGTCTTAAAGCCGATGTGTGGAGAGCTGTGTGTGTGTGTGTGTGTGTGTGTGTGTGTGTGTGTCTTTGAGTTTGAGTGTGGTGTGGGTGTGTTTTGTTGTATTTGGATGTGAATGTGTTGTGTTTGTGAGTGTGTGTGTGTGTGTGTATGTATGTGTTTGTGAGAGTGTGTGTGTGTGTGTGTGTGTGTGTGTGTGTGTGTGTGTGTGTGTGTGTGTGTGTGTGTGTGTGTGTGTGTTTTGTAAGTGATTTATTTATAGGTTTTATTTTCATTTATTTTACTGTATATATTAATTTATCTTTTGTATCTACGATAATATTTACTGTATGTTTGTTGGTAGTTTGTATGGATGTATTTACAGTATTTACAATAATAATAGCGCTGTGTAAATGAGATTGGATGAGTTATCGGTTCCATCTCCTACGTTTTCCTTTTCATTTCGTTTTCTTTTACAACGGTGACTAATGTATATTTTTTTAACCATTAGTTCTTTTAAAATTAATTGATAGTTTTAGAGATAATTTTTAAAGAGGATAATATAGGACCTATATATCTTATCTCTCTCTCTTCCTTCTTCTTCTTTCCTCTTCTTCTTTCTTTCCTCTTGTATCGTTTTAATCCACTTCTTACTCCCTTTTCCACCTTCCTCTCGTCATTCCTCTTCATCTTCCACCTCCCATTCCTTTCCTTTCCTACTCCCCTACCTCCCAACATCCTCCTCCTGCTCCTCCTACTCCTTTTCTCTATATCCTCCTCCTCCCACCTCCTCTTCTTCCTCCTCCTCCTTTATAAATGGTTCCTCCTCTCCCATAATCCCATTTAAATGACCTGTCCCTTTTCTGTGTTTGACTCCCCGGTAAAATGGCCATTGGCTCTCGACCTTGCCATTAAATGCTCCCCCCTCCCATCCCTCCTCTTCCTCCCCCCCCTTCCCTTCTCTCCTCCCTTCCTCCTTCCTTGACCCCATGGGCTTACCTTAACCCCTACCCTCCTCCTTCCCTCACGACCACCATGGGCTTGTGTTGTTCCCTCTTCCCCTTCCCATTACTACTACTATGGGCTTGTTCCCACCCCCACCCCCACTACGACTCCCATGGGCCTGTTCCTCTTATTACGACCCATGGGTTTGTACCCTCTTTCCGTCTCCATCAAGACCACTATGGATTTGTTCCTCTCCTCCGCGAGCTTGATCCCACCCCCCTCCATGCCCCCAATAGATCTCCCCTCACGTCATGATTCCCTTCTCCATCCACGACCCTCGACCCCTCGACCCCCAGTCAAGTCGTACAGGTCCCTCCTGCTGTATCAGGCCCTTAAACTGATTGTCAACAGAGCGAACGACCCGCCAGCCTGAGCTAATAACACCAAGTCGTACTGAGAGTCATAAGGGGAGGAAGAGGGGGGGCAAGGAGGATGGAGGGAGGAGGAGGGGACAAGGAGGATAGGAGGAGGAGGGAGAAGGAGGAGGTGGACAAAGAGGAGGGGAGGTTATGCCTCAGCCCTTTAAAGAAACACAAGTACAGTGTGTGATGTTATCGTCTGGGAGGAGGTTGTGACGACAATACATACACATCCTCCTCTTCCTTCTCCTACTCCTCTTCCTCCCCCTCTTCCTCTTCCCCCCTCTTCCCCCTCCCCTCAACATCAGGACGGGCTCAGCGCACCACCACCGCTCGGCCGTACAACTTGTGTAGAGTTAAGAGCAACGAAAAAATTTCTATTAACAAACGCACATAAATCGGTTCATTTGCATCTATATGTGGAAATACCAGTGGCGGAGGCTCAAGCCCGGGTCGTGGCTGGGGGGGGTTAATAAGTAGACCTTGTGGCAGAGGGACGGAAGGGTGGAACTCCTTATCGTTGGTACAGGTGGGGGTAAGGCCCATGTCGCAGGGCGGGAGAGTCGCTTGCATAGGTAATGCGAAGAGAGAGCATAATGTCGCCAGACTAAATGAAAATCTATGTACTTTAATTTGGCCGTTGCGAACTAAGTTGTCCCCCAGGGAAGGATAAGTTTGGTGGCGGATTTCCTACGTTCATGGGTACAGCAGGTCTCTCACGCCTACGTTTTTATACCTTACGCCACAGGGTCACAAGATCCAAACTACGGCGCACATTTTTCGTGGTGGTAAAGTCCGTCTTGCACCCACGGTTCGGAATGCTATTATGAAAGCGATGGAGCTGAAATTGAAGGATACCTGTCTGTCTTGTTCAATTTTGTCCATCAAGAAGAGGCAAGACACAGCAAAGTTGGGGGGGAGGAGAGGAAGAGCTGTGTTGTTGTGTGTATATGATGGTGTGTGTGTGTGTGTGTGTGTGTGTGTGTGTGTGTGTGTGTGTTTTGGGTGACTGTTGCCTCGCCTTCCTCCTCCATCTTCCTCATTTTCTTCTTCCTCTTGCTGCTCGCCTTTGCCTTCAAGCTGCTCTCTCTCTCTCTCTCTCTCTCTCTCTCTCTCTCTCTCTCTCTCTCTCTCTCTCTCTCTCTCTCCTGGCTATAACTCTACCTGTATACTCTCAACCTAATATCATCCTGTAGAACGAACATTAAATAAAATAAAGTAAAATAAAGATAAATTAAAGATAATCCATTTTTTTTCAGGTAATTTCTCTCTAAAACATCTTAATTAATTATCTCATGTGAAATTATACCCCCATTAACAGGTAATATATTAATTAACCGTCTCTTTGTCTTCCGTACAGCCCGCCTACGGTAACTTCGGCAGTGATGAGAGGCCTACGGTGATCTACAGGGACTGGCATCCACACTTCCACAACAGGAACCCGACACTACTTCAGCCGCCCACACCCATCCTCATCACACCCAGACCATGTATCCACACCCTCAGGTAATGTTGAATCTCTATACGTCTCACCATGACCACATCATCTACCCACGTTATCTTAGTTTCATCCACTTATTCACTTCAACTATCCATGTGAAGTCCATTCCCCATCACTTACCTACTTTATCTACCCACATTACCCATCTACTTAATCCACACTCCATTTACCCACATTGCTAACTAATACAATTCATGGGTCAGGTCGGGTCACACACACACACACACACACACGCACGAACGATACCTCCTCCTTCCCCTCTCTCCCCTTCCTCCTCCTCCCCATTTCCACCTTCCCCTCTCCCTTTTATTCTCCATCATCCCTCCCTCCCCCCCCCCCTCGTCTTAAACTACCATACTATACGTTGAGCCTTTTAACACATCAGTAATAAGACTCTCTATATCCTGAGGCTCATTAGATATACGAGTATGATTGGAGGAGGAATTACGTTATCTTTATTATATCTTTATTTCCCTCTTCTCTGTTTTCTTTTGATCATTTTTGTCTTTTTTCTTAAATTTCTTCCTCTTTTTGTCTGTCTTTTTCGTTATCTGATTAAATGTGTTCCTATCTTTTTCCTCTTTTCCTCTTCTCTTTCTTCATTATCTCTTTCGTTATCTCCCTTTCTTCGTTATCTGATTTAATATATATATATCTATTCTTTCCTTATTTTCCTCTTCTCTTTCCTCTTCATCATCTCTTTCCTTCGTTATCTGATTACAAATATTCCTATCTTTTGCCTCGTTTCCTCTTCTCTGTCTTCATTATATCCCTTTTATCTCCCTTTCTTCGTTATCTGATTAAATATTTCTCTCTCTTCCTTATTCTCCTCTTCTCTTTCCTCTACATCATCTCTTTCCTTCGTTATGTGATTAAAAATGTTTCTCTCTCGATGCTTCAGATGGCCGTGGCTGGCAGCATGGGTGTTGCCAACCCACAGTTCCGCCTCAGAACCTCTACATCCCGCCCATATCCCAGCATAACCACATGGGCCCTGTTCAGTAAGTTGGCAACACTGATTTATTTCTTGTTGGTGTAGTAAAAAAAAGCTAATTTAGTAACTGTTTCTGTGTTAGTGAGGATTTATTTTTTTTTATTCTGGTAATATTGTACTTTAACATCACTGACAGACAGACACAGACAGACAGACAGACAGAACTTTTCCCTTAAGCGACAATATGCAGTACGACAACATGAGTTAAATTTGCTGCCAGACGTACGTTTCTTTGCTGACAGCCGTACGATTCATCACCACAATAACATTTTGGGTAATGAAAAAAAAAAACTAATAATAAAAATGATAATAATGACTGTTACTTACATTGTCATTATTTCATTATATTTTAAAAGCTTGTAAATCGTTAACTTTGTAAATTATTATAAACTTGTAAACAATATAGACACAGGTAGACGCAGGTAGACGGGGGAGGGGGAGGGTGAAGTGACGTAATTTATGACATCAACTACATCAATCTGAAAGATAAATTATACATTAATTTATAACTAACTGGCTGTGTCCGAAGCCTATCAAATATTTACCGAATTAATTAACTAAAACTAAGTGTACCAAAAACTCAATCATTTATGAATTACAAAAATTAATACACCAATACATCCAAAATGTATTCAACTAGTACTGGAAAAATACCCCCAAATACAATTCATAATAGATTAGAAATACAGTAGTAATTAATTTTATTTCGCCCGTAGCATTATAAAGAAAATTAGATGCATTTTTTTCCTCTTTTAATTACGATATTCTAATTAGTTTCGTTTATTTGATTACAAGGCACTTTGAGTGAGTGAAATATATCGGGGAATATTTTTGAAAGGTAATGAGTAAATTGCTTGTTGTTGTAGTCTGTGATATGTGGATTAGTGGTTATCTGTCTGTAGCGGCGGTAACTTGATGTAGCGGTCATCTGTCTAGCGATTATCTTGATATAGCGGTTATCTTGATGTAGCGGTCACCTGATGTAGCGATAATTTAATCTAATGGTTACTTAATCTAGCGGTCACCTGATGTAGCGGTAACTTAATCTAGCGGTCACCTGATGTAGCGATGATTTAATCTAATGGTTACTTAATCTAGCGGTCACCTGATGTAGCGATAACTTAATCTATCGGTAACTTAATCTAGCGGTTACTTAATCTAGCGGTCACCTGATGTAGCGGTAACTTAATATAGCGGTCACCTGATGTAGCGATAATTTAATCTATCGGTAACTTTATCTAGCGGTTACTTAATCTAGCGGTCACCTGATGTAGCGGTAGCTTAATTTAACGGTCACCTGATGTGGCGCGGTAGCAATCTAGCGGTCACCTGATGTATGGCCCAATCGCCAGTAACTTTATCTGGCGGTTATAATCTAGCGGTCACCTGATGTAGCGGTAACTTAATCTAGCGGTCACCTGATGTAGCGGTAACTTAATCTAGCGGTCACCTGATGTAGCGGTAACTTAATCTAGCGGTTACTTAATCCAGCGATCACCTGATGCAGCGGTAACTTAATCTAGCGGTCACCTGATGTAGCGGTAGCTTAATCTAGCGGTCACCTGATGTAGCGGTAGCTTAATCTAGCGGTCACCTGATGTAGCGGTAGCTTAATCTAGCGGTCACCTGATGTAGCTGTCACTTGATGTAAAAGATAACTTGAGGTACCGGTAATCTGTCTGTAGCGGCAACCTGATGTGGCGGTCACCTGTAAAGCGGTAACTTGGTGTAGCGGTCACCTGTAAAGCGGTAACTTGATGTAGTGGTCACTCGTCAGTAGCGGGAACTTAATCTGGCGGTCACTATAGTAGCGTTTTCTCGCTTTAGCGGTCACCTTTTTTTTTGCAATTACTTGATGTAGCAGTCGCCTGTAAAGCGGTAACTTGATGTAGCGGTCACCTGTAAATCGGTAACTTGATGTAGCGGTCACCTGTAAAGCGGGTACTTGATGTAGCGGTCACCTGTAAGGCGGTAACTTGATGTAGCGGTCACCTGTAAAGCGGTAACCCGATGTAGCGGTCACCTGAAGGCAGTAGCCAACTTGATGTAGCGGTCACCTGCAAAGCGGTAACTTGATGTAGCGGTCACCTGTAAAGGCGGCCAGCGATGTAGCGGTCACCTGTAAAGCGGTAACTTGATGTAGCGGTCACCTGTAAAGCAGTAACTTTATGTAGCGGTCACCTGTAAGGCGGTAACTTGATGTAGCGGTCACCTGTAAGGCGGTAACGATGTAGCGGTCACCTGTAAATCGGCAGCTTGATGTAGCAGTCGCCTGTAAAGCGGTAACTTGATGTAGCGGTCACCTGTAAAGCGGTAACTTGATGTAGCGGTCACCTGTAAAGCGGTAACTTGATGTAGCGGTCACCTGTAAAGCGGTAACCTCAAATAGCGTTCAGCCTCATATAACTTCAGCTCACAATAGCGGCCACCCACATATAACGTTATTTACTGTCTGCCACCACAGTATAACGGTAATTCTCTATAGCGATCATCCCCATACAGCGTACACCAGCTGTAGCGGTCACTAGTAAAATAACAACACGTTAAACGATAGCTTGCGAGGTCTGGTACGAAATTTTTTTGGGTTGACGTACTGTAGATGATTTTGCGTACGATAATTAAAGTTGTGTGACGTTAATTATTATTATTATTATTATTATTATTATTATTATTATTATTATTATTATTATTATTATTATTATTATGCATCGTTCATAAACCAGCGAGTCATAAATTATTGTTCGTTTTCAAATATTTTTTTTTTAATCAATATATTTTTTTTTTCGGGTCAAATAATTTCCTACATGTAAATTATATCATTCAAATTATCTTTTTATCCACACAAATTATATCATTTCATCGTCTAAATTATTATTCCCAGTTTTCTTTGACGTTAATTATTTTTTATTCTAATTATTATGTTTTTCACCTAAATTATCGGTGTTTTCTTGTTAGTTCCCCAACAGTAGTTCCCGACAGTAGTTTCCCGACAGTAGTTCCCCGACAGTAATCCTCGACAGTAACCATTACTCCACCCCACAGGACCTCTGCCTACATGGTCCATCCCGGCTGTGGCCCGCCGACATCTGTCTACACCAGCGCTAGTCCGGGCATGCACGTGACAGGACCACCTCAGGGTCCTCACATGATGGGCGCCATGATGGGCGGTGGCTATTACCCCCGCCCGCCCATGGCCAGGAACGGCGGGTCACCCAACTCAGGAGGGTCACCTTCCCCAGGGAGTGACGACTCTGACGACTCTACGCCCTTGGCACAGGTGAGTGGTAATGGTCTTAGTACAGGTGGGAGATAATCAAACACAGGTGGGAGATAGTCAAGCACAGGTGTAGTCTGGCACAGGTGTTATGATCCACGTATATTTGTAATCATTTAGCTTCAGGTGGTAAGTCTGCCATAAGTCCCTCGTGTGTGGTAAATAAACACTATATCCAGCATCATAGGTCGTGTGTGGTAGGACCTGGTAGTTGGTGGGCTACTGCAGAAGGGTGAGGAACTACACCATGGGTTCTGTTGGGTACTTTCTCCTATGTCGGGTAGTTCCTCCTCCTTCGGGTATATATCCTCCTCCGTCGGGATTACCTTTGAGAGAGTCGAACTAGTACGGGATAGACCAGTTGCCGGGACAAAATACCTGTAGAAGGGCCACCAGGTATTAGCCTTGTCGTGCCCTTGAGTCATGTTGAGGCAAGGGTTCCTCCTCCTCCTGCTGCTCTGTACGGGATTGTCTCGTGTGAGTCCTTGGGCGGGCGTGGGGGCGTCTTCAAGGCAGGTCGTTCATTCTTCGTCGTCGTCGTCGGAGTAGGAGGAGGAGGTGCAGTATGGAGGCGTTGGTGGCGGCGCTGATCAATAGCGATTTACCGGCAAGTTTACGACGTGGCGGCTCTGCTATACGCTCTGTTTTCCCGACAGTTTGGGGACAGTAAATTCCAATCGTGTAAGAGGCCGCTGTGGTGATCCCTCGCGTAAGGCCTTCCGACCTCCCGCACCTCCCGTACCTCCTTGACGTGTTATCTTCCCTCCTCGCTTGTTACACTTCACTACTCGCTCTTCATTCCTTACCTCTCTCTCTCTCTCTCTCTCTCTCTCTCTCTCTCTCTCTCTCTCTCTCTCTCTCTCTCTCCTTTCCACACTCCCTCACCTCAGTCCACTCTTCGGTTCTTGACTACCACTGTCGTCTGTCACCCCTCCATCTACCCCTCACCCCTCCATCAACCCCTCCCCACCCCTCTATATACACCCTACTCACCCCCATCTACCCTATCTTCCCTCCACCCCCACACATCAACCCCTAGCACCTATACACCCTCTTCACCCCAATACAGTCAAAGGTGTAAATTTCACCCCAGTTCACTCTTCCTGTATAACCACCACCACCATCACCACCACCACTATCACCATCACCACCACTATCACCACTATCACCAACATGTTTAACATTGCCTTTACTAACATCAACACTACTGCCACCATCACTTTCACCAACACCAACCACCTCACCAACACCATCGCCACCATCACCACCATACTATAATCCACCATTCCTTTAGCTATTCAATAAACCACAAGGCATCACATTCTCTCTACCGTTTAACTTAAATTAGTAAATATTTTTTTGTGTTAATTTCTGAATTATTCTTTTTTTGTAATTCTGATGAGTAAAAAGAAATAAATCTAAATTAGGTTATAGTCAATTAAATCTGCTAACAGGAGAATAAATCCGACTTGAGATATTGGTAATAAAACAAAATCTTCATAATAAAACGCGATTAGGAAATTGAAATCAGTTGTATTGAAATAAATCAGTATATTCGTATTAAAATAAACTATACTCTAAAAAAATATATAATAACTTGTAAATAATATATTGTAAGTTAGAAGAAAATAAAACTCTCAAAATCGGTCTATTAGTCATTTTAATTCACTCGTCGTAAAATAAAAAACTAGGCTACTGGGAATTAAAATCAGCCTTGGAAAAAAAAACACCAAAAAACATTGCTCAGTAATTGTTAATGAGAAATAATTTAGAAGAGAGAGCTAAGAGTCAGAGAGAGATAGAGACATTGTCAGATTACACTACATAATGCTGAAAAGAATCCAAGATTTTTCGTTGTAATTTAAATCGTAAATATCAAGGATGTTAAAATTTGACGTCCATTGAAGCGGTAGATGACGCCTGTCTTGATTTTTTTAAAGTAATTGTTTTTATTCTTGTTCATTTTTCAACCGATTTCTTTGATCGTTGTGAATTAAGTTGTATTTTGTGCGTTACTGGTGAAATCTATGCTTTTATTAATTATATGAGAAACAAGTAAATTATTTTTTTTTTGGTGTGTTCATGAGATAAATACCAGATTATCGAGACTTTTGTAATGGTAAAAAAAAAGTAAATAATGTTGAACGAGGTATTTAAACGGTGTATATTGGAACAGGTGAAGTTATTCTGTATGCTCGTGTAATTTACGGTCCAAGAGCCTCATTCATTGTACTACCCCTCCCCTCCCCGGGTAGTAAGCGCTATGGAGTGCTCTCTCTCTCTCTCGTTCAGGGAGACAAAACGTCCCAAGCGATCATTTCTCATTCACCCTTAACCACCTCATCACCAATTAAAGCGAGCATCCATAATGAGACGAGCTCTGATGCGCCTGGGTGGCCGGCGGGGTGGTTTGTGATGCATGGCGGGTGGCGGCGGGCGGCCCCCCTCATCAGCGTTGCCTGAGCCGGGCGGCGGCGGTGAGTTCCGTCCTCATTCACGTCTCATGAAGATCAAACTATCACTGATTCATGAGACAGTTTTGACGGAGCTACGGCCTGGATAACTGCTCTCTCTCTTTCTTCCTCCTCCTTCCCTTGTTGATTATTTTCTTCCTGCCTGAATAATTACCAACCAGAATCTAAGATACTCGAGTGGGAAAGGAGAAATATATTGTGTTAGTTACTGTTATACAAAGATAGATTACGCTGTTTCATTTACTGATACAATTTAATAATTATATACCCTTGCGACAATGAGGGATAGACATCATCTTGACCTTTTAATTCAAATTCGTGTGCAGTTTTTATAAGTGTCGGGTGGTAGTGGTAGTGGTAAATTAGTGAAGGAGGGAAGAATTACAGGTAGCAGTACGTCGTAACACCTGGTGGGGCAAGCTGGACACTGGCTGGTTACTCATTAAACCTCACTTAACATGTCCCGACGTTCTCTGTAATGGTGTAAACTTGCTAAATGCTCCACTAGACTTTCATACTGTGGCTACTGTGTCGGGGATATATATACTCTTGGTTATATTTGATATATGGTATATTTTTTTAACCCATTGTAACCTGTATTTAGTGATGTCATTTGTAACAACCTCAGTCAACGGAATATTTAATGAGTTTATTTTATTATGAATATTTGTTTAGTTTATTAAATATGTAGATTTATTAACAATATTAATATAAATTAACACCAGCTATAAGTTAACAATGTCCGTACTTATTAAAAAACAAATTAAGCATTTTCTTTTTGGTCAGTGAAGGGGAAACGTGATGTTATTGTCCATTTTTTTTGATAGCCATTATTCTTATATTTCTAGTAAGTAAAAGGAGATGGAAATTATTATTATTATTATTATTATTATTATTATTATTATCATTATTATTATTATTATTATTAGTAGTAGTAGTAGTAGTAGTAGTAGTAGTATTTTGAAAGGGGATACGTAACCAATGCACACAAAGTTGATTTAGTCAGTAATAACACCTACTAACTTAGTGTTATTGATTTAGTTATTATTATCAGTTATTTTTATGGTTATTATTAATGGTATTATAATTGTAGTTGAGTATTAAGTAATGTCTGATATTTTATTGTGTTGACAGATGGGGCGAGGCAAGAGACCATCGTCAGAGAGTGTAGAGGGTCCAGCTAGAGGCAAGAAACCCAAAGTCTCAAAGAAAAGCAAGAAGAAGAAAGATCCCAATGAACCCAATAAGTAAGTACACCTACACCCTTAAGGTATATTTTATCCACCTCCTCCCATCCATCACCCCCGGAGAAGCGATTTTACCCCCACAGTTTGATATTTTTTGATGTTATATTACGAGTATATTGAATATCTTGAGCTGTTATTTTTATCTTTATTAACTTAGGATATTGATTAAATTATTTATTTTTTCTTGAGTTGCGTTTGTCGATAGCGGTATTGGCTTGAAAATTAAAATTGACTTGAGAAAAAAACCCCCGATAGGTTCTGAATTATTTTGTATAGTTGTGGTAATGATATAAGTACACGTTTATTAATTATTACAAACGTTTTTTCCACTGTTTTTAAGGAAATTTTATACTTGGTGTTTACATTGACGGAAGCATTTATTTATTTTTATTGGTGTGACAGTATTCCCATTAGTATCGATACAGTATTGTTCGTATATTATGCACGCTTAGTATAATTTAACTTTAATATTGGGTTATAATTAAGTAAATCTCTAAAATTGCTTTATTCTTGAAAGGTAGATGACAAATGGCACTTTGCTGGTTCAACACTTCGTTTTTCTCTCATTATGTAGCTCTTGTTATGAAGTTTATCATCTATTTCCCTTATACATTAAAAACAGTAGTATATTGTAGTAGTTGGCTTGACTTTTGATTCGTGATTGTTACCGATTTGTGAAGTGTATTGATAAACGGATGGATCCATATAAAAATAAACGATACTAATTTTTATTTTTTTTAGGTAAATAAACTTATAATCTCCAACATACTAATACTGAAGCAACTTTGTATTAACACTAAAAGAGTAAAGATAATAAAATAGTGTATGGTTTTAACGTAAATATCACATGCATATAAAGTGCTAAGATGACTAACTCTGAAGCACAGTTATAATATATCCAGTAATTCTGGTTCAATGTTGTGTGGATAACTGTGTTGTTCCGTTTGAGTGTTTGTCAATATGTTCAGAGATTTCTTTATTTTATTTAACTGCGTCACTCTTCTCTGTGATAATTTTCCCGCCTTGAAACAATTGTTGGGTCGCGTCTCCATATCAGTGTGTTGTGTTGTGTTGCCGCTCCATCCAGCACACCTCGCTAACTCTCTTAACCTTTGCCAGTATTTATCAAACGAGCCTCGTGAACCACAGGAACAGTAGATGCTGCCACAAAGCAATCTGGTGGTCGTAAATCTCATACATATGCAAGTTGTGCTTTAACTGGCCAATTTCAATTAACCGACCAATTATTCGGCAAAATAGGGCCAAGTCTAAAGTTTATTACCTCCGTTAAATGGATCATCTCCACATGAAAGCAGCAATATACATATCATTTAAAGATAGATGGGTAGTAAAGTCACAAACAATCTTGCTTGTGGCCCGTCTCGATAATCGCTATTGTGCCCTGCCTTAAGGTCCAGATTGGCGTGTTTGCCCTCCCCGCTGCCTAGGCCGGCAAGGCTGGCCACAGCGTACCCGCGGGACGCACCTATGTGCAGTGGTAAACTCATATCAACAAGAACATAGTGTACGAGCTGTCTCTACAAGTAAGTGGGAGGGTTCCGCCGGCCATTAGTGTTTCATGCCTGTAATATTAGAGCCAAGGGTTTAGTATGTTATGTTATTAAGAGGAAATTTAATCTTGTTTATCTTCACACACGCGGGAGGGGGACGGCGGCAGACGGGCCAGGCCAGGTAGAGGTAATTAGACTCAGGTAGGGATGGACTTGTTACCCCGCCACAGTCGTCAGGGGTCAGAGGGAGAACTAAGACGCTCAATTGTTTTAGTGATTTTTGATTGTCATAACCACGCCAAACTGAGAAATTAACTTTACTTCTTGAAATACTTTTATAAATATTTTTGTTTATAATATAAATTAAAAAAAATATCGTATATTGTGTATCGGTAAAATAAAAGTGAGATTAGTATTACAATATTCATGTTACAAAATAATTTATTATATATATATATATATATATATATATATATATATATATATATATATATATATATATATATATATATATATATATATTAATCAGTTTCGAGTGAATTTAAACTTGAAAAAATAAGAGAAAATTATTTGTAACTTCGCAGGTAATTTGTTTGATCTAGAATGTGTTGTTGAATTAAAAGCGACAGTTTTAAATGCTAAATATTTGCTTGTGTTTGAAGGCAGTAATTGCGCCATGAGTTTGGAAGTCAAATCAGTTTCCGTAAATTTTAAGTGAAGGTAGAATCTTTGTCTCTTTAATTAGTAAATTCGGTGAAACTTGCATGAATAACTGTCGATAATATAGGGTTCTAGATTTAGCAACAAAAAATTGAAAATTATAGAGCTTAATGCGATGGTAGTCAGATGAGCTCATGTATATTCTAAGTCTTCCCTATACCTTAAGTCAAAGTTAAATTAGGGACCCGTATTATGAAGGGAAAAATGAGTTATCAGTCCATTTCAATGTGAGATAAGGGACCCATAATGTAGACGAGCATATCCATCAACATCGTCTTGTAAGTTTCCCGCACGGTTCACGGTTCACTTGGTACAACATAACGGCCGACTCCCTCCATCACCCGCCCCCCTCCGTCCATGCCATCACTCAAGACGGTCGCTCTAGGAAGGGTTAGTATAGCATGGGCCCCTCTTCCCCCCCCTTCTCGTAGCAGGCTCTATCAACATTTTATATTGCAGGAAAGCTGGCCAACAAACGTGATTATATGGATCAAAAGCATGCATAATACGGGGAGAAGGTTGCCGCCAGATCCTATCCCGCCATTCTTGGGGAAGGTTCGTCTCCCTCCGTCCCTCGTTCGCTTTAACGCCTCTAGCGGCCTGGGAGGGGAACTTTGACGTCTTGTATAATTATATTGATGGATGATTGGTGATGAATAAACTAACTAGAATTACGGTGAAGAATCATAACTTAAGAGTAAGTAAGAGCGATAGTTAAGAGGTTCCTAGAGTAATCCGGAAATATTGTACTAAGAGTATTATATGGTAGGGTAGATAGCGTGTATGAAAAGTTTTTTGCGATTTGGATTTTACGAAGAAAGGAAATAGGTTTCTAGTAACAGTAAATCCCTTTGAACCGGGACATCATCGCTATAGATTACAAGAACCGGTCCTTCAGCACTACCGGTTTCAAAACTATACTACGAGTAATTTAAACTAACCCATTATGACCTTCGGAAGATATTAATAATCACCTATTCTAATCCCAGTATGAACGAACCTCTCCTTCCCATCCACCACAAGACGGTAGCGTAAACTGGTCCCTTCTATCTCCACAACTTGTAAACAATATGAACTGGTCCATCACCCCTGCAACAATAAAACTGTGTGGCCAGCATTCAACGGTCTCTCTCTCTCTCTCTCTCTCTCTCTCTCTCTCTCTCTCTCTCTCTCTCCAGCAGAATATCTTGGCCCAAATTTTAGGAGCGAACCGCTGGCATCCGTCTGATACCAACTTGGGAAGGCGAATGTTTTCCTCGTGTTTTGGGTGAAGGGAAAGGGTAGGGTGTGGGAGGGGCTGGTGCTATTGAGTATGGTTTGGTTAGCTGGGGTAGGAGGCCGTCGAGTATGGTTAGCAGGGGTAGGGGCCGTCGCGTATGGTTAGCAGGGGTAGGGGCCGTCGAGTATGGTTAGCAGGGGTAGGGGCCGTCGAGTATGGTTATCAGGGGTAGGAGACCGTCGCGTATGGTTAGCAGGGGTAGTTGGGCGTCGAGTATGGTTAGCAGGGGTAGTTGGGCGTCAGTAGGTTATGGGGTAGGAGGGCGTCGAGTATGGTTAGCAGTAGGGGCCGTCGAGTATGGTTAGCAGGGTAGTCAGGGTTAGCAGGGTAGGGCCGTCGAGTATAGTTAGCAAGTATGGTTAGCAGGGTAGGGGCGTCGAGTATGGTTAGCAGGGTAGGGGCCGTCGAGTATGGTTAGCAGGGGTAGGGGTCAGTATAGTTAGCAGTAGGGCCGTCGGTGCATAGCAGGGTAGGGGCGTCGAGTATGGTTAGCTGGGGTAGGAGGCCGTCGAGTATGGTTAGCAGGGGTAGGGGCCGTCGCGTATGGTTAGCAGGGGTAGGGGCCGTCGAGTATGGTTAGCAGGGGTAGGGGCCGTCGAGTATGGTTAGCAAAGTGAAGGAAGGTGGTTGATAATTGTTCAGTATCGGTATGACTGAGACATTATTATTATTATTATTATTATTATTATTATTATTATTATTATTATTATTGGTGTATTTGTTGACGCACATTTCTAGGTATTGTTACGGAAAAATATTAGGAGTGAAAAAATATGCTTAGGATACTATTCACATAGAATTTCCGCGCGCGACCTGGCCAACAATAATTATTAAAAGCATCAAACTAGAGTGGAAAAAACCCTTATATATTCTGTTATATGATGCAGGAATACATACGTAGTAAATCAATCATCAGAACAGAGTATTTATGTGAGGAATATTCTCATTTTTGTCTTATGAGAACACAAGATTGAGAAGTAACGATATTTTCAGTGAATTTCAATTTCATAACTTCTTGTTGACAAAACGTAAGTAAAATACGTGATATAATTTAATTTTCAATCACAACTTTTTTTTTTATTGACTGTGAGTGTCTTGGATTCAGAAACTACAAAACCATCTTTCTGTAATTCTCAAACATGATTAACAAGGAAGATAGAACGCTAAGGAAAATACTGTATCTAGTTCAGGCTACAAAAAATAATGTTATATACTTTATTTCTGTAGCAGTAGGGATGAAATAGTAATGAAATAATTATGTATTATGATCATCACGCATTCCTCTATCGGTAGCATTGGTGATGATAATGAAACACTTATATTAGTTGTGTTTGCGAACTTTGCGCTACACCTCGTCTTGCCCGGCTGGTGACTCGACTGTTCACACCGGAGTCAAGCGCTTTTTGCAGGCTAGATAAATCACTCGCTGGTTCCCTGTACATTATTTTTTTCTCTTTCTTCTTTTTTTTTTGCCGGTCCCGGTTTCGGCTATGATCACAAATTCGACAGAAAGAGATATTTAATAGTTTGTTAGCATCTAAATGTCGTGTTCTTCTGATCCGATGTCAGCATTGATGCGTAACATTTCTCAGCGGCGATGTGATGCAATGGCGTACTTTGTCAGATGTAATGGTTCTTCACGTATTATTATTATTATTATTATGGGGATTGGGAAGCCCACAGCGGTAAGATCGTCCGCTGGGTCAACAACAAAATCTCAAACAACACACGTACGGTCCTATCAAACATTTCCCTGTGATGTTTACTGTACATTATGCAGTAACCATTTGTGATATAAACCCCCCTCAGTGACAGCTCTTATACCTCACCACAAAAGTTTTAAGAAGACGAGGAAAGAATGGCACACGCGTCCTTAAAGTGCAGTGCGTTAGTTTATACCAGCGAGGAGGTCCAAGGTAGGTAGGTGGTGACAAGTTAGACGCGATCAAAGGCCTCACTTAGAAGCTCTCTCGGTATCCCTCATATAACTGGAAGCTTTGATGGTGTCTTCCCCACCTGGTTGTACTGTATATAATGTTTGTGTTGTTCATATATCACATAATATATACAGCACTCGCCATGAGGATATAACGCATACTTTTCTTACTAGGCTAAATAACACGACATGTTGAATATTTCGGTACGTGTCTATATAGTTACTTATATTCATTGTTTATATTAAATCAAAAGCGAGTGAAAAATAACGTGTATTTTTCTTTTAGCCGAAGCGACGGTATAACCTCTAGTGGGTGTAAATAGATGTAAAAAAAAAGTTTATGGAACGAGATTTTCTAACTACCGAAATGGGAGCTGCAGTGACTATAAAACTTTGTTATAAAAATCCTCACGCACTAATTTTTGCTCGGGAGCTTCCAATTTGATGAAGAGAGGCAAGAAAACAGAAGTCGCCACGAGAGCCATTATTGTTTCGCCACAGTATAAATGTTTGAAACTATTTCCCGACTGGGAGTTCTTAAGAGCTTGCACGAGTGTAGTTAGATTGCGGAGCCTACCGCCAGCATCTCCGACGAACCGAGTCATTCTGAAAACAGATACGTCATTTGTGCTGAAAGGCGGTGTATATAAGCAGAAAATTTTAATGAAAGAAAAATTTAAAAATTACAAGTAGCTTAGTCGAGATCAGCCAGAACCCAAACGATACGGCGATGTGACAATTCAACCGCACTGTAACCCCACTTTACGCTGGGGGCTTTTACGTATGGCATCGCTACTTGAAAATATTCGATTTGGGGATCATAATGCCGTCGACAATCCTTAGCATATATCCTCGCGGGAGTGTTCCATACATGGTGGCAGGAGGCATCACATTACAGCCTTGAGCACTTGCCGTAAAGAGAGGAAAAAAAATATATGCGCAGTTAGTAGCACCACTCCACATTATTTATACGATGCCGACAAACACCTCCCGCTTGTTTGTAGTGACTGGATAACATTTGTAGTGGTTGGGGGAACGTTTAATTGTAGTGGTTGGAGAGCGATTGTGTGTAATGACCCAGGGAGCAGTTTTTTTTTGTGCTTGGGGAACCTGTGTTGTAGTGTATGGGAGCGTTTAATTGTAGTGGTTGGGAAACGTTTATTGTTTTTGGAACCGTTTAATTGTAGTGGTTGAGGAACGTTTGTTTGTAGTAGTGAGCGTTTGTCTGTAGCGTGTATGTGTGTGAGCGTTTGTAAGTAGTGACTGGTGAGCGTTTATCTAATTCAATTGAAGTCCTATCCTGGTTCACGCACGTTAACTCTTCTTGCACGCGAACGACACACACGCACGCTTCTTTTCGTGCTAACAGTGTGTTGAGTATTTCCCTATACAACTGTTGCTGCTGGTGTACGTGTGACTCCTCGCGTGTTTACTGTCCTTCTGGTAAGCTAAACAGTTATATGAGAAGTAAGGAATCTCCGGCATTCAACTTGTAAGACGGGAAACCTCGTCAACTCTTTCGCGTTTGTGATATTGTGTTCACTTATGAATTATTTTGAATGTTTTCCTTGGTATGTAATTTTTTTTTGTTCCGTTTACTGTTTTTTTTTATTCTTTTTATATTTGTTATTCGTTTATCTATTGTATTTAATTAACTTCTTTCGTATATTAACCGTCGAATCACTTTAGTAGTTAACAAGGCTTGAGGTTAATGGATTTTTTTTTTACTTATTTCCTGTGATACTTTATTCAGCGTTTGATTTATTACAATATTATGATTTTTGTTAGATGAGTTTTTTCTGTAAGAGCTACGACTAACCTAATTTTACTCACGCGGATTTTAACGTGAATTCTCTCTTTTAAGAAACGTGTCCAACAAACGTAAGATAAAATTCATTTAGTCTTAGTACCAAGTTGAATATGGGATCTTGAGTAATTTTTTTTAATATTTAAAAAGTTATTCCTTTAGATAATCAGAGAAATTGTCGTTCATTTTCTAATACTGATGAGATGCGGTTTAATGTGTTTTAGTGAGATATTAGTACGTAAGGTGCCCCGCTAGGATGGAGTGGTGGCGAGACTGAGTGACTGCTATACCCAAACACACACACTGAGCTTGTTGTGTCTACTTTATAAGTTATATCGAGTTAAGTAATGGCAGGTTCCCAGAATTCTTACAGCTGAACTTGCAATGTGTGTGTGTGTGTGTTTGTGTGTTTTTATTTCTTTATTTTTTATCGATGTGTGTTTTTGTGTTGGGGTCGTAGTGTGCACAGAAAATAAGTAATGTATTTTTATCAATATATATTTATTTTCTCGTCATCAATTTTTTCAGAGTGCTAGATGTGATGGGTGTATTTTGCCGTTTCTGGGTAATATTATTGTTATTTATTGTATTTTTATTATCAGATATCCGATAGAAATTATAGAAATGTTTGTAGATTATTTGCTGTCCGTTTGTTTTTAAGCTTTTCGAAGTTTATTCATTTACGCATTACAAGTTATCCTCTGGTTCTAAAAACTTGTCATTTATTTACTTATTTACAGTGAGATAAATATCAAATAGTTATTAAAACAAATTGTCAGTATTTTTTTTTTAAATTTTACTGATAAATGCTCAAAATTTATAAGGTAAAATTCTATAGAGTTTGACATTCAACGGGGAAAGTTATAGCACCGTACTAGATAACTATTGTGTAGGTGAGAACAGGTGAATGTGTGTGTGTGTGTGTGTGTGTAAGGTGAGTCAGGGGCCCTAGGTAATGTGGGTCCCAAAGGAGGTTGTCGGGAACGCATCAGTAAGGGGGACCATCGTTTATCTAAGGGTGAAAGGGGAGGGGGCGATACACACTATATGACTACCTACTACTACCACTGTCACTGTCTACCAACGACTACCTACTACTACCACTGTCACTGTCTACCAACGACTACCTACTACTACCACTGTCACCACTACATCACATTTGCCTCCCCCCAACACTATCACCACCACTCCATACCTCCACCACCGCCTCAACACCACCACTAGTCTATACTACTACCTCCTCCACTATCACACCACAAACGCCTCCCCACCACCCCCACCCACCACAAACCTCCCCACCACCCCACCACACCAAACCTTCCCACCACCCCACCACACACACCACCCCACCACCACCACAAACACCACCAACACACCACCACCACCACAACACCACCAACACACCACTCCCTACCCCCCACCACCTCCTCACCCCCCACCACTCCCACCTCCCCTTCCACCACTCCATAAAGACAGTAAACACGAAATATGGAAAAGGTTTTGTAGTGCTCTCGAGTGAGTATTCCAGAAGACATTAATGGCTACGGTACCGTCTCATGATTTCATACAAGAATCGAAATATAACAAAGTGAACAGGCGTACCCAACAGTTCTCAAATCGAACTTCTTGAAACACCCTTACAGCGCCTGGTCGTAGGGGTGGTGTTTACACGAGTTAGAGGAGGGTGATAGGATACGCCCCGTTGACAGGCTAAGGTTTTCATTTTTAGCTCCGCGCCATAAATAAGGGAGAATGACTTTTGTATCCCTCTCAAAGAATCATATTAACAACTTTCCCCTCAACGGATGTGCCGAGAAAGACTAGAGGAGGAGGAGGAGGAGAGTATGCTACTATATTGTGTGTATGTTGTGTATTGTGGTATGATAAGTGTTGTAGAATGTGTCATGTTTATTGGGTAAATTGTTATGATAAGGTGTGTGTGTGTGTGTGTGTTCTTGGAAGTGACTATTACAGAATAAAACCAATTTTTATTTTTTAATACAAATATTCCCTCCTGTATGCAAATTAACCCCTTAGTTGTCAGGCGCAGTACACCTGCCTAAGCTAACACGTATGTCAGTGTGGCTTGTTTGTTTGTACAGTATGTGTGTGCGTGTGTGTGTGTGTGTAAATAATAATAATAATAAACGGTTTATTAATAGAATTGCAGCCGGTGGCTGAAAATATACAGACTTACATTTGATTTAGACATAATGATATAATATGCGTTGAGTGTGTGTGTGTGTGTGTGTGTGTGTTTTGAAGCCTTACCTGTGGTGATTAAGAATCTTGGTTGAAGCTGTGATGGAAGCTTTAGTTAGAATTGATGGTGATGTCTCAGTTGAAGCCTTTAGTTGATGCTCTAGTTGGAGACTGATGAAGCCTTATTTGAAGCCCTAGAATCTCTAATTGAAACCCTGACTGAAACCAAAATTTAAACCCTAACCAAAATCGCCGTAATTGAAGCCTTGACTGAGACCATGATTGAACCCCTAACTGAAGCCGTGGAGGTATACGGGACGGGGGGAGGAGGAACACAGGGGTCTGGGTCTCACTGGGGTCGGGTCAGGTTCGGGTCGGGTTGGCACGAGACAAAAGCGTCGGCGGCGGTGAGAACACGTTGCCGACATGTTGTGTGACGTGGCACCCTTCTGCAGTCGTATTGGAAGATGACAGTCCCGACCGTATTGACGTGCCCCGGTGATGTCGCTTCTCTACCTAACCTACCTACCTGCCGCCCGCCCACCCACCCACCCACCCGCGCTAACTGCAACTTTCGCTACAACAGCTGTAACGCGAAGAAGAAAATTGAGGAGGAGGAGAAGAGAGTAAGTGAAGAAGAAGGAGAAGAAAGTGAGACGAAGAAAATAGTTAAGAGGGAGAGAATACGGAGTAGAAGAAGAAGAAGAAAGTGAGAAGAGGAAGAAGAAAAGGGAGATCAAATAGTTTGGAGGAGGATAAGGAGAAAATGGTTGGGAGAAGAAGAGGAAGAAAGATGGAGAATGCAGAGAGAGACAAGGAGACAGAGAGAGAAACACAGAGACAATGAGAAAGAGGTAGAGACAGAATAACGTGGTAGAGATAGAGAGAGAGAGAGAGAGAGAGGTAGAGACAGGGAGATGGAGAGAGAGAGAAAGAGGTAGAGACGGAGATAGAGAGAGAGAGAGAAAGAGGTAGACAGGGAGATAGAGAGAGAGAAAGAGGTAGAGACAGGGGAGAGAGAGAGAAAGAGGTAGAGCAGACAAGACAGGGAGATAGAGAGAGAGAAAGAGGTAGAGACAAGGAGATAGAGAGAGAGAGAGAGAGATGTTACTACTGTTTCTACATGAACCCAAAGCAGAAGTCTATTGAAAAGAAAAGACTAAATATTTCATCATGACGTTGTATCAAATTTTTCCTTTGATCTCCATTTCGCATTAAAAACGAAATGGAATTGGGATCTGGGAAGAAATGTGATCTATTTTGTGTAATAACGTCGTCCCGATTGGATGAACAAGGGATCTCCCTCCCTCCACTTCTCTCTCTCTCCTCCCCCCCACCACCATTACTCTCCACGACTCTCCCTTACCCACAACCATTACTACTCTCACCCTCCTTCCCGATACCCCCATGCTCTCCTTCCTCTCCTCTCCCACACCACTACTCCTTCCATCCTTCCTTCCTCTCATTCTTCCTTCTCCCCACCACCACCACCACCATCCTCCACCCTGTACTCCCACCCTTTCCTCCCTCTCATCTTCTTTCCTTACTCCAGGCAACGCACGAAGCAGAGAATGTGAGCAAAAAGTGACACGTTTATAAGAAGAAACACTTCCCTCCCCCAAAAGGGTCCAATTTCTGATCGACAGGAGTTAAGTCGTTTTGAGAGGGCTGACGTGTGTGTGTGTGTGTGAGTCGAGTGGGGTTGGGCGGACTCTATATAAGCACTCTCGGGGATAGGCACTGGGAAGGCAGTGAAGTTAAGTCAACACACACACACATACACCCACACACAGATTATAACACAGTTGGTTGGATTAGTTTGGAACTTAAGCCAGAGAGAGTGCGTGTTTGTTTTGATCTGCCAGGAGAGAATGTTGGGATATTCTCAAATGTTGAATGAATGTTGAATGTTTATGGTTAATAATGTGGTTAAATTAAAGACCCCCCTAAATGGTATTATTTTGGCTGTTGAGTTGCATCAGTGAAGTGAATAAGACCCCAACGAAGTACTCCGTCAGGGTTTTAGCTAGTCCCAAGACCACCACCACCAGGGTATTAGCCAGTTCCAAGACCTCCTCTACCAGGGTATTAGCTAGTCCCAAGACCACCTCCACCAAGGTATTAACCAGTCCCAAGACTTCGACCAACTCAGTGAACAAGTTCCTCCTACCAAGACCCTCCCCTCCCACCACCAAGACCCCCTCCCACCACCAGCCCCTCACCACCACAAGACCCCCTCACCACCCCCTCACCACCACCAAGACCCCTCCCACCACCACCACGACCCTCCACCTCCGCCACCACCACCCTCCACCTCCACCAAGACCACTCCCTCCACCACCAAGACCCTCTCCTCCACCCTCCCTCACAAGACCCCCCACCACCACCAGACCCCCCACCACCACAAGACCCCCACCACCAAGACCCCTCCCACCACCCCACCCCCTCCCACCACCACCAAGACCCCCACCACCACCCTCCCTCCCTCCCCACCACCAGACCCCCCCACACCACCAGAACCCCCCCACCACCACCACACAGACCCCCACCACCACCAGACCTCCCACCACCGACCTCCCACCACCAAGACCCCTCCACCACCACCAAGACCCCACACCACACCCTCTAATTCAGCAGCATGAGCCACATCTCTGTACTAAACCACATTATGAAGGAAGTTTTAACCAGACGGCCGTGGTTGTAATATCTTGTCTGTGTGTGTAGTAGTAATGACAAGTTGTGGGTGTGTTGTGCTGTTAAACGTAGTGTCCTTCCTTCCTCCCTTCCTTTCCTTTCCTTTCTGCCTCCCTTCCTCCCTCCCTCCCTTCCCCTCCATCCCTTCCTTCCTTCCCCTTCTTTCCCCTCCCATCCTCCTTCCTTTCCTCCTCTCCCTTCTCCCTACTTCCTTCTTCTTCTCTCTACCCCTTCCTTCCCTCCTTCTTTTCTCATATCCCACTTCCTTCCATCATCTTCATTATCCTTCGTATCTCCATTCTCACCCTCCCATCCCTCACTCCTGTTACATTACCCCATCATTCCTTCCCAATGTATCACCCTCACCCCCATCCCCAATCCCTTTTAATTTACCCCATTACGTGTTAAGGCATGGGTGCTTATATTCGTGTGTGTGTGTGTGTGTGTGTGTGTGTGTGTGTGTGTGTGTGTGTGTGTGTGTTTACCCTCGTCTACTAGCGGCTAACAGTCCCGAATTGGCTGGGATTTTAACGTAATTACGGAGGTGTTTATCCGTTCTTTGTAAGTGAGCTTCGGGTCTGTGTTCTACTCGTGTGATATAACAAAGCAGGAATGGCAACAAGTATTGATCCGGTGAATGGGGGTTTGTTGTATTCAGGCGGGTAAATATCCCATGTTTATAGGCGATTATGAAAGAAAATAGCACCATTATTGCTTATTTGATGATTGCACGGAGTTTGTACTATATTGAATTATAGATTAAACCTCTAAACAGAAAGCTTTCAGCCCGGCTACGCATTTGTCGACTCATTTTTTACATTGTTTACTCCGCGGAATTGCAATAAAATTTGTTGTTGCTAGATTTTTTTTTTCCGCATAACAAAACTGTTTACCAAAAAAAAAAAATACACATTGAACGCGACGGAATATTTTGCGCGTGATCAGTTTTACGTTTTAATGGAATTCCAATAACGAGGGATGGCAATATTGGATATTTTCTGTGATAAATGATAAATGGAATTGTTTATGAAAATTCGGCTGAAGGTGACACAACATTTTTCAATTAAGATTAGGATCCAGTTTCTTCGCCGATTCTGACTCGTCTTTTGTATAGTTCTGGTAATGAAGGAATCACAGAGTTTCGCCCGTTTCCCAGAGAGCATCGTCTTGCTGGTGGTGAGGGGGGAGGTGGGTTGGAGGAGGAGAGGGGTGTCAGAGATTGGGGGAGGGGGGTGGGGTGGCGGGGAAGGTTGGGGTGGGGAGGTGTGTGAGAGGGGGTTGGAGGAGGGAGGAACAGTAGGAATGAGGTGTGCTAAGGAAGAGGTACGGTATTCAATTATTACAAGGATGGCAATGTTATTATTATTATTACATACAACACAAACTAAGCTCATTGTTATAATCGGTATTGTGGGAAAGAAGGATTTTTTTTTTGTCTTAAAGGAAAATATCTGTTCGGGTTAGTTCAAAGGGAAAGAGTTTAGGATTTTTTTTTTAATCACACTTTGTATCTTGTGTATTAGGGTGTGTTTGTTGTAGGGTGTGTGTGCTGTCAGCGCGAGTGTGTTGACGTTTATATAGTAGAAATACACCGGGGAGGAACTGAGTTCGTTTTAAGTGTAAGCGAAGATGAAGTGTGTTTCATATTTAAGCGTAGAGTGCGTTTCGGGTTTAAATGTTTAGTTTAATTGTATTATTTTTAGCTTATACACCGCACTGAGTGTATTATTAGGTTAAGTTCAGAGCTGAGTGCGTTTACAAGTGCCTTTTAACTCAAACTGAAGAGCTGAAAGCGTTCTTGAAGTTTTAAAACGCGGAAGTGAGTGCGTTTATAAGTTTAATCGTGTGGCTGAATGCGTTTTAAACTTGTACGTGTGTGTGTTTGTACTCTGGCTTGTAAAGTGTCAAGAGGCGAGGCGGTATGTGGGGGAAGGATGGGGGGAGGGAGGGTGTGAGAAGAGTGAGGAAGGGTGAAGGAGAGAGGGTGAGGGAGAGAGGGAGAAGGGTGAGGGAGAGAGGGTGGCGCAGTGTGATGTGATGGTGGAGGAGGAGGGAGGAGGTATATACACGATGCAGGGCCCCAGGTACAGTTAGTGTTGACAGGTGGGTGGAGGTGCACGTGATGGTTGACGGTAGACTATGTGAGATGAAATAATGAGCAAGAATATATTAAGGGTGGGGGGGGGGGAATACTGGATGAAATTGATGGTGGATGGCTGGATGAGGCTACAACTGACGGTAACACTATACAGCGGATGAAATATTAGACGATGGATGAGACAGTCGTGATGACCAGAATCATTACCGTGTGTGTCCCTCTGATAATGAAAGTAATTGGACATATATCAGTAGTAATATACTGGAGAGAGAGAGAGAGAGAGAGAGAGTGTTTTATCCTGAGTTTCATCTGAGGTTCAGGAGAGGGAGGGAGGGGGTGTACCGGTAGTAACATGCCCCTCCCCCTTACAGAACTCGAGGCCAACAACAACGTTATAACCCCCGTCCATATATTAATATAACAACAAGATATATTGAGTATAACGATGAATAACAGAGTACCTTACATTCAACGTGTGAAGAAGAAGATCAGAAATCGATATGTATAACTCGTTGAAGGGCGGACGAGTGAGGCAGCCCCACCGCGGCGTTGAACGAACTGTAGTGAGGCGAGCGAGAAGGGAAGGGAGACGGTTCTTACGGGTGAAATATTATATTGCTTTATTATAATAGGCAAGGATAATAATGTCTCTAATGTGACTTTCAGAGAGCGTAGCCGTAGCGCGCCACGTATTATTGCTTCATCTACATTATTATGGATTTTATACTACTTCTGTATACAGTTATATATGTATGTATTTATAGATATACACACAGGCAGGTGGTAGCGTGGTTACAAGTAATAACTATTGTGCTACACTGTATTACGCTACATGATGATATAGTATTGTGCCCTTTGTTAAAAATCGACACCAGTTATTCACAAATACTGTTCTTAAGTATAGACTATCGTGTTCGGCAAGTGAAGTATATTACTGTAGTGTCTGTTATTGTCATGTTCTTCAGCCACTGTAAAGTTCTTCAGATGTGTTATTGTCAATTTATGATATTCTGTAACGTGTTAAAAAAAACAGTACAGGAATACAGTATGTGTTGAGATGCGTGAGTGTATGTATACGGTGTGTGAGGCAGCCAGGCCACCACTGACGGGGCCTCGCCAGCTAGACTAACCGCCCGCCCCGCTACCCGCCGCGCCTTCTACCGGGGATTCGCACAACATATACATAGTTCTGTTATCCGTAGTCACCACCATCGATCACCGGCTCTCTCACTACCACTTGAACATAGCAGAATATTCTTTGGCTTGAGATTATCATATGTTACAAAATAACTGTGTGTACTTCCCTTTGTAGTTCATAACTGGAATATTGCATGGTAAACTCCCGCTACTTGGCGGTTATACAGTTAACCTATTACAAGCACAAAGACCTAGTTTATATTTGGTTATTTAGAGACACTCTTTCGTATGTAAATTATGGCTCGAATATAATTTTGTAAATTTAGAGTGAAGTTAAGGACAGGGGAATATAAAGCGCGTGACATTTATTAGTACTACTTATTCTATATGTACACAAGTGACGTCATGTAGAGCGTTAATATTGTGGGCTTTACCAAGCGGGACCAGATGAGGCTGGGCGGCCGGCGGCGCAAGAGATGATATAAACGCATAAAGACGCACTAAAAAGAGACTCTGGCATCGCTACAGGAACCATTTTTCATTTTATTGCCCATGTTATGATTAGCATGTGACGGGCAGCGACCGAGATTAGCTCGCAAGATGCTGGGGGAGGCATCGGGCCAGTGGGGATTAACAGGGGTCTAGCCTCGTTGTGGCCGCCATCCTAACTCAACGTCTGATTGGATGATTTTGCCAACTTTTTATCTGATGAAGAATTGTAATTCAATATATTCTTACTCTTCTTTATATATATATATATATATATATATATATATATATATATATATATATATATATATATATATATATATATATATATATATATTGTAAGAATTTTAGTTGGATTGACATAATTTATATATTAATATAAATCGTAAGGAAACTGATTTGTAAAGAGAACAGAAAGGATTAAAAAACAAATACCCGGCGGTGCTCATTGGTCAGGACGTAGTTGTCTGGACCAATCAGGGTGCGGTCCACTGATGGCCAGTCCCCCATTTAAACTGGTAAGGGCAACGTCCGCATTGATTTATCGCTAATTTGTCTCCACTCACTTTAGCTTTCAGGTTGTTTTGAAGACTGGGAGTTCTCCCAAGTTACGTGTGTAAATACAAGTCACTTGGGATTGAAAATATTACGTTCAGATCCAGATTAAGTTACTTAGTTACTCCAGCCTTGTGATCTGTTAATAGTTTAGTACTTGGAAGGATTTTTAAATATATTTTTCCATTTGAAGGGTTTTGTCAGTAAATAGAAATATGAATTTTACGTCGATGCACATTTTTATCACTGGCGTCGTCCCATGATTTGGCGATGGTACTGAAATGTGGATTATTTTGCCCATAGATTTATAGAGGTGAGTAAAAAGTTTTCAACCTCTGCGTAGGGATGTCGTCCCCAGCCCCTCTCGTATTAATCTATGGGGTAATTTATATACATGAGTATACTGTATTTTATTATAATAATTTTGTTATTGCGTGTATATCCTAAATTGTCTTTATTATTCAAAATATGTGAAGTATCAAAGATAAAAAAATGGTTATTTAAATTTTATTCTTGCAATTCTTAGTTTATTTACATCGCCTGTCTTTTTGTTTCAAAATTTATGGTGCAAAATTAATTTTTTTAGATGTATCCCGCCATTTTGTCTCCCGTTATATGTTGGAGTAACATTCGTGACTGATGAAAAATTTGAGCTATAGTACATTTGTAGATGTAGCTATGGAATATTATCTTGATTATTCTTAAACACAAGCTTTCCTGGGTTTAGGAAAATAAATATTCGCAGGACGAAAGCCACAAAAAGTACCCTGAGCCAGAATTGTGACTTTTATCTGTTTTCCCGTTTTGTTGTGTATATGATAATACTCTTCATCTTAACATTGTAATTAATTTAATATTATAATTTGAGATAATACCGCAAGTGATAATTTGTTCTGTAAAACCTAGGAAAATCTATTATACTGTTTTGGGGATAGGGTTAGATAGCTTAGTGATTTCTCACAAGTCACATTAGAACACATTTGACTTACATAAATTACTAGAAAAACTATGTCGACCAAAAATGGCAATAAGGGGGAAAAAAGGGTTAATTCTAAATAGTATTAATAAATCTTTCCGCACCAAGACGTAGCAGCTCGGCAGATATTACCACCCACGCAGTCACTAACTAACACCCATGAGAATAATATTATACTCTACACAGTTACAGTATATTCACAGGAGGAGAATTTAATGACCTCTGACGGAGAAGAAAAAAAGAACAATACAAACGCTGATCAAAGAAAGTGACAGGGAAGGTTGTTTACGCGCTGATAAATTCTCCCGTAACGGTGGAAGAAAGAATTTTACCGAGATACAATATTATACGTATTTGGGTTTTGCGCGATCATGTTTCTATGTAGTTTTACGCTTGAATTACATGTATTCAATCTACATATGTATCAACTAGGTTCTGTAATCAAAAATAAAATCATAACAGCGGTACGATATATTTTATGTGACTTGAGTCTTCAATGTTGGCAATATATTGGGCCGCCGTCTTTGTGAACGTAGCTAAAATGCGAGCCGGGTTATAGACGATCTCACATCTCTAGTTTGAAGAAAGAAATAACCCACGAGCCTCTGAGAATCCGGCTTTAGGTATTACAAAGAACACAGTTATCGGAGTAAGTCTGTTAAAGCAAATCTAGCATCTTCATCGCTGGGTGTAAAAGAATGTGCCATAGCTGGAGCCTTTATCTCTTTTCGCGCCCCCTTTTTTTTAAGTCCCTTTTGCTGTTTATGTATTCTAATACTACAAAAAAGTAGTAATTTTTCTTGTATTGTGTTTCCTCCGGGTTAAGATAGTATTCGGTGTGCTAAAGTGATCGTTCAGCGGCGAGGTGTTTCACTCGGGGCGGCGCGGTCTGGCTGGGTGGAAGACGGTCTGTAAACGGTGGTCCGGCGTCGCACAGGTTTGGGGCGGGATGAAAGGAGACGAAAAAGACGTCATTTTTCTTCTTGTGCAAGTCCTTTGTGACGCGGGCCCGAATTAGATTAGTCCCCACTTCCCAGAGCGGGGTTACTTTAATTGAATTTTAAGCCATAAAATTGTAAATGTGGCCATATATATATATATATATATATATATATATATATATATATATATATATATATATATATATATATATATATATATATATATATATATATATATATATATATATATATATATATATATATATACTATTAAACGGAAAACCCTTGGAAGCCCGCTAGTAATATATGGTGTAGTAACTTATGTGAAAATCCGTTTTATTTGAATTGAAAACACAAAGAAAAGTTACACATCGTCACAGAAACCATATGGGTATTTTTTCGGACAACTTACATAAAACTCTTAGGTGATTGAGTCTTTATGTAATCTGATTTATGATCTGTTAAGTCTTCCCTAAGAGAATGTTGTTAAGGGGGGACTTATTCTTTACCCAGAAATATTAATGGTGTCTTCAGAAGACGAGTATTTAATGTTTTTTTTTTTTTAGTCTTCATTTAAGTAATTAAGTTATCACATCTGAGGCAATTAAACTGATGTTTCAGGGGCGGATCCGGGGGTCCTGGGGTCCGGGAACCCCCTTCCCCCTCCCTGTTCATCAGAAAATTCCAATGCCTTTTCTTCAAGGCAGCATTGTACTCAGGCATTTTTATAGTAAAAAAAAGTAATTACTCTTGACCTCAGAATATCTCCTAATATCAAGTGCACATGGCCTCAAAATGCCCACGATATTGGTCAGATTTCAAAACAATTTCTGGGTGAGCTGCCTGTGCTTGCCATGTTTCCCCACCCACAACTTCTTGGACCCCCCATTTTAAATAACTGAATCTGCCCTTGTGCTTGGCTGACTTGTACATTAGTTCAATATGACCAGATCCCTACTCCCCTCTTCAAGAATTGTATGAGGTCAAAGGTAAAAATGCCTCAATATTATATACCTGTACTGTATTGTGAGCTATTCTCCGCCGTATTTAGACCAGTGAGGAGGAAAGTTAATGTGCCTATAATTTAGTACTGTATGATGATATTTAACCCTTTGAGGATGATGGTCTAACCCTTTGATGACGAGTACATAACCCTCTGAGGATGATGGTTTAACCCTTTAACGACGAGCAAATAACCCTTTGACGATGATGGTTTAACCTTTTAACGACGAACATATAGCCCTTTGAGGATGATGGTTTAACCCTTTGACGAGTATATAAGCCTTTGAGGATGATGGTTTAATCCTTTGACGACGAGTATAATAACCCTTTGAGGATGATGGTTTAACCCTTTGACAACGAGTATAATAACCCTTTGAGGATGATGGTTTAATCCTTTGACAACGAGTATAATAACCCTTTGAGGATGATGGTTTAACGAATCGAGATTGGTGCACTTTTCTCGCTGTATAGATGTCACAAAAATGCTCAGTGTGTGTCTTTGGGACCATTATTAATGTTGTAAATCAGGCTCGGACCATGTGCTTGTGCGGCCCATGGAGTAATTGAGAAATTCTATTTAATGTGGCCCGTGGCTCTGGTAGATGCAGCCAGTTTATGGTGAATAAAGCAATATTTATTAAAAGAATAATCTTCACACATAATTCGTTACTGTTTCATCACTTAAGAATAAGTAACAACAACGAAAATGTAACAGTGGTATAAGTACAGTATATATAGTCAACAATATAAACATTTTAACTTGGGTGAGTTTATGGGTCAAGTTCGGCGCAGTCTGTTTGTTGGATTAGCTGCAATGTGGCAGTGGGTAACTTGGGAATTATCTATGGTTGGGTAAGTCCAATTAGAGTCATGGGTGGTGGTCACACAAGGTACTTCCAGGATAACACAAAAACACCTAAATCGCACCTCGTAAACCCATAGTTGGCGAGTAATTAGCAGTAAAATAATGTAATTAAAAAGTTCCAAGCATCATTACGACCACTAATTACCCCACAATCAAATCATGGGTCATAGATTTGGAATCAACATGCTCAGGAGTACCTATACTGAGATTTTCAACGAAATAAAATTTTTGGCCGAAAAGGTCAAAATATGCATGCGGCTGGTGTGAGAGGACTCGGAAACACTGCTGAGAAATGGCTGACGAAGTTATGACTGTTCAGGGTTTGTTATAAGCTATTTAAAATACATTGAAAGTATAAATTGAAATAAAGGAAATTGCAAGTAAAAGTATATAGAAGCAAAAGCTAATATAACCTAAGAATAAGGTGAAAACGTGCCCAAATAACCACAAATCGCTGTATCCATAGGCGACTGTGTTTCGCTCACATGACACCACCAGCAGACTATAGTACATGTAAACACAGCATCTTGTGGTGGTCACGGAGATATGTGTACAGCCACGACCTGCACAGAGAAACAATGTACTGTACAGAGATCTACTGGATCCCTTACCATTTGGGGGGGGGGGGATACTGTACAAAAATAGCTTCCTACAGCCCCTTCCTCCCCCCACCCCCTCCCCCCCCAAAAAAAAAATATGCTGCACATAGATTTGGATATTTCGTGTTTTTGAGTTTTACACAGGTCAAATATCACAATAAATCGGTAAGACTAAATGATAGAGACAAAGTAAAAATGGTCCCCAATCAGTGATATAGTTGTAATGTGTCTTCAGGTAAATATTTTGGTGTTTTTATCAGTTTTACTTTTACCCCAGTGTCAGGTATCCATTTTCTCTATGTTATTTATTTACTCCATTAACTGGGATTGATTTTCTGAACGTCATTATTTCAATCACAGTTTCATTCACGATAAGAATTATTTCTACAGGCCAGTGTCGGCATATGCACTCTTCTTCCGAGACACCCAGGCCGCCATCAAGGGCTCCAACCCCAACGCGTCCTTCGGTGAGGTGTCCAAAATTGTAGCCTCCATGTGGGATTCCCTGGATGCTGACCACAAGAATGTTTACAAGAAGAAAACAGAAGCAGCCAAGAAGGAGTACCTCAAGGCTCTCGCTGCCTACCGTGCCAGTCTCGTGTCCAAGGTAAGGGAAGGAGTTGACTGCGACGTGGGTTTATTTATTTTTTATTGCCTGGTTTTCAGACTTGACTAACTAACCCAAGTGCAGTAATATCTGCCACAGCCGAATGATATGAGGACCACTCCCCAGCTCCTCTTACATAGTTGTTGTGGTGTTATGGAAATATACCTGTGATAAACTAAGGGGTTAAAACTGTAACAAATACACAGTACAGTATGAGGGAACTATTGTAATTCATTGAAAGGGAATCAAAGCTATGAAGGTGGAAGATAATGTAAAGTGTTGTATGTTTAGTGAAAGTACAATATCCTATACTGTACAACATTGCACATTTTCAATAGTTTACATTCTTGATAAAAGTATTTGTATAATGTAGTTGCAAGTTTAATATTTTCGGGTTCAGTATTTTATTTTTGTTTGTTTTTTTGCATAAGATTTTATTGTTATCTGCCTCACTTTCGTTGTTATCTGGCATAAAATGGTCCGACTTATTGTGTTTGTCTTCAATCATGTTCGGCTGTGAGAGGATTTACTGCAACGCTGCACTGTTGTCAACATGTTAGCTTAAGCTTTTAACAAAGTTTGTGTGGGAATGAATGCAATTGAAGTGACTATTTACCGGAAGCGAGCCATTGCTTAGGTTTGAGTGTACAATATACTGACTCTACTAAGCTGTTAATTGACTGACAGATTGTAACTGCATGAGAGCCTGCTTGTGGCATATTAACCAATGTAACCATTGCTTTGTACCAGTGTACTTGTGACGAGCTTGTTAATGCTACTAGAGTGAGGCGTGACCCCTGGCTTGTGTTACAGGGCGGTGAAGGTGAGGGAGTTTACGGGGCACCTGGGTATGGTCAGTTTGCCCCAGGGTTTGGATATCCTCCCACCACTAGCGCCCCAGGACACCCACAGGTTCAGTCGCCCACACAGATGTCACCACTGGCTAAGAAGTCTCCTCTACTCTCTTCTCTTATGGCTGATCCACCCCCACCTATGATGAACCCACCAATGTCACAGCCCATGCCACCTTCTGGCCCTCCCATGATGCCTCATGGTTCTATGCCACCCATGTCAGCAGCCAGTATGGCTCCTCAGGCACAGCAGGGCCCCCAGGGTGCCCTTCAGCCACCCACACCACAGCCACACCTGACGCCCCTGACCAACGTACCTTCTACCTCTCCCTACATGAACCAGGTATAGCTCGTCCTAGCCCAATTAGCTTCCTGTCACGCTGCTTCAGCACTGTTCTGACTTCCCAGAGGCAGCATCATATATACAGTACAGTATTCTGCATGAGTAGGGAAAATAACAATAATGACTAACAAAACTTCTTTGGTATTACGTTGACATAAAATGTAATTTTGGTGTGTGAACAATACAGATTAACATGCATACAGTACTGTACCTGTACTGAATATGGAGTTTTAACATAGAATTTATTGTAAAATCATATTTTTTCGTTGTGATAAATGTTTCTTGCAATAATCAGCAGGCACCTGGACCTCTGACGAGTCCTGGAGGTGGTGGCTCCCCGGGTAGTGGCCAGCAGCACCAGACCCAGCAGCAGAGCCCACAGCAGCAGCAACAACAACAACAGCAGCAGCAGCAACAGCAGCAGCAGCAGCAGCAGCAGCAACAGCAACAGCAGCAGCAACAGCAGGCTGCCACACAGCAACAACAGCAGCAGGCAGGACAGCAGCAACATCAGCAACAGGGTGGACAACATGGCCAACAGCAGCAGCCTCCACAACAACCACAACCACAACAGCAACAGCAACAGCAGCAACAGCAGCCAAGTGGACAAGGTTCGGGTGGACAGCAGCAGGGCATTGGTCAGCCAGGACATATAGGTTGTCCAAACTCTGTATCAAACTGCATCAGGAATGGATGTACCAATCTTGCTGTGCACAACCCAGAGTGGGAGGATGAGTACTGCTCCAATGAGTGCGTTATCTCACACTGCAGGTAAGGAGGCCTCTCCTTACTTATTTATGTCAGCATAGATTAGATTATTGTAATAATGTATCTATCTATTATCAAGTAGGAGTACATGTCATTCCCAGCTGATGGGATAAAACAAATGCACTAACCCTACATATACTGTATACAAATACAAAAGTACACATGGAAGAACAGTACTGTACAGTACTTTCTAGTTATCCAAAATCAGTAATAATAATAATAATCATGAAGAACATAATGATACAAATCATTCTTCATATTTTCCCTAAATTTGTGAAGATTTTTTGTCTGGTGTTAGTTTGTGTGTAAGGAACAGTTTTAAGTTTTGTCAGGACAGAAGTTTCTAAACTAACTATTGAACACCCCAAAAATGCAGTATTTGTTTTTAAATACATACTGTATATATACCACTAAAATTATTGAATTGATTTACAAAATTCAGAATTTTGATAACTGCTGTATTTGAGTGTGTGCTGTAACAAGTGAGCACATTAGCAAACATCATAACCCCAGTCCTGTCATAACAAGGCAGGATTGCTTTTAAAATTGTTTATTTGTACAGTCATGGTCAAAAGCCCCGTCACTTTTCCTGCTGCTCCACAAACCCTGAGATTCAGACTCATGAATCCAAAACATCCGTGTTCACTGCTTTGGGTTCACGTATCTGAATCTTAGGGTTCATGGAGCTGCAGGACTTTTGACCATGGCTGTACCTTTGATTGTAAAGGAAGTGAACAGTTAAACTTATTCCTTAACTCATGAGAATAAATATCAAGCTTTGTAAGTGTATAGAAGAATTTGGGAACTTGGGCATTACTTGGCCAGAATAGATCTTAGAAATTCACGGACTTGTAGATAATTTAACATACTGTCAGAAAAAAAAAAAAAATGCATTACAACATCAGCATTTTTTAAATATGTTATTAAGTAGCTTTATCATTAATTGTTGCCTTACATATTAATAGTAGTAGTTATTCTCAACAGACATGTCTTCAGCACTTGGGTGGCCAGCAACCATCAGCAGCCTATCAACCCAACTTACCCAGCGCCAGTTAAATAAAACCCTAGTGTATCAAGCTATGTCACTTGGGGACCAGCTAGCCAGCAGTCCAACCAATCAGTCAACTAGCAAGTCAGTCAACTGTGTGGGTTAAGCTGATGAAGACAGGTACCTGCTATTGAAATAAGTGCATGGAATTGAGTCTTTTTTTTTTTTTTTATTAAGGATGGACAAACACTTGAAGATGCTAGTTGATCTGGCATACATACAGATGCTAAGAGGAAGTAGAACAGCTGCAGATGGAGGACTGGAGTTGTGTTGTTGCGTGGTACCTCCTCATTCCCTAGATGTTGACAAACTGGGTGCTTGTATGAAAGTCAAGATTTTCTAAAAATAAAAAAAAAAACTTGTCAATGCTGGGACTTCAAAATAAGCATCTTTCTATCTGTTCAATCTTTTCTTGCTCTTTGTAGTGTCCCAAATGTATTATTCATACCCATCTGATTCTATTCTTCTTCTTCGACCCTAGATGAGAGAGTTCCAGAACAATCGAGTGCTGTGAAAGTGAGCATTTCATGTATTTTTTTTTTTTCATACTTATGAACAAGGCTGTGTCAACAAATGTAATGGGATCAGTAATTGCAGAACTAACAATAGATTCATTTTCCTATTGGTAATATAGGAAAAACGAGTCGTGGTGATTCGTAAGCCATAAACAGTTCCAAATTGCTAATCGCTTTACAAACAGTAATGCCAAACATGACCAAATGGATGGAGGGGACCAAAACTTTAAGTTAATCCTTTTATCATTAATGCTTTGTAACACAGAACAAATTATCAGAAATAAAGAATCAACAGAACGAACTACTATACACAACAAGTCTGGATTATCTGTCGCTCGTGACTGATTTCTTTCTCGGGTATATGTCATGCCCTCTTTCACAGCGTTTGGAACAATATTTTGATCATAAGAATTAAGTAACTCCAGCAGTAAATCATGTCTTAGGGAGCTGGGTTTGTAAATATTTGTGTTGATTTTTTCTTGATAAAGAGAGAGAGAGAGAGAGAGAGAATTATGATTACGATTATTATAGATATAGTAACATTTACAATATAATTTGTAAATATTTCAACAGTATGTACAAGTGATTGGTGATTTTTCTCCTCAATGTGATTGAATTATGATGAGTTGGTGATTATGTACGGTATGTATGTATGTACATGTATCATAGTAGATTTGTCCAGAGGCTTATTATTTGATTAGCAAGGAGAACATCATTAGAATTGACCTGTTTGTCAAACTTGTATCAATTCCTTCCAAAGCAATCACAGGAGATGGAGACAGATGTAAAGCCTCCTGTGTTTGCCACCCCTGCATGCTGAGTGTATGCATAGCAATATCATTTGGCAGTTCCCAGGTTTTACTTCTGAATTTCAAGAGGTCTTCGGCCGAGTTTGTGTCAAGAGAACACATTGCTCAATCCTCACTGTACATAAAACTAATTTTTGGAGGACTGATAGCCGGTGCACCCTCTTGGGAGATTATATAACTTGATTTTTAAGTTCTGGATACAGCCAAGAGGAGACATATGATTTGCTTCTATTTCAAACTTTTTTTTATTCTTCAATAATATTTTCTCTTGGGTGAAGCTTGATGCAAAGCACTGCATGAAGAGAGATGTCTTATTTGGTGTATTATACACTAAAATTCAGGGAAATGGGATGTAGATGTAAAGTACTGATGATCACTTGTAAACTACCTGCCTTCACATCAGGTTTTACCCATGCTTGTAGCTCTTAGAAAAATCCTTCGGTCCTAGAATAAAATAAAAGTCAGTGTTTGCCCTTCTTATATAGCTATGGTAAATATGTTGATAAAATACTGTGCTTCATGAGACAGGCAGAGGCTCCACCACTCCACCACAGGTAACTCCTTTTATGTTCCATTTGCAGTGATTCCATTAAATACTGTACACTAAAGTTGCTTTTGTATCTTAGATATGAACAAATTGTTTGCTGTAGTTGAACAATATTAAACTGAACAATTGGAATCCTATATGATTTCTCGTGAAAAAAAAAAAGATATAGAACAAGTCAGTAAATATTTTAGAACAATAACCAGACAAATGAAGTAACACCTTTCATTGTGGCAGCAGTTGTGTTGGCCATTCTTGGGTGGTGTTTCATGTATTTAACTAATACTTGTTAGTTAATGGTTCCTTAAACTGTTTTCCAAAAATAAAATTGTTGTGGAACGGATTTGCCACAGGGCATAATTTTGAGGTTGTTGTGTTAATGTGTACGATGCCTGTGTGTGCTCTCTTTCACTTCTGTATTCACAATATAATAAACATTATACACAGATTCAATTATTATTTAACCTATTCCTAACATTATGAGAAATAGCAGTATGTATGCATTTGCTCCCATCACAATGATGCAAGTGATAATGAAACTACAAGAACTAGCTATTTTATTTATTGCAATAATACAGATGTAGGGTGGTAAGGCAGGGTCAAGGCAATGTAAGTGAAGAAACTTTACAAAAAAATATAAAGGCTAAAGTTAGAAGGACAATTGAGCACAACGACATGCGTAAGAGAAAAGTAAGACGAATAACTTTCAAGAGAAATACAGGCAGCCTTTCTATCCGAAACCTCAGATACTTTGACAAAACTCTTTCACATAATGTTTACAGAGTCTGCTGATACAAAATTATTGTGTACAAGAACATTGTAATTTTTTAAATTGTTAAAAAAAAAAATCATGGCACACTCAAGAGCAACAAGTTCTAAGTCATTCACATCTAACATGTTAAAAATACTTGGAAAATCTACAAAAAAAATTTCCAAGTTTAGTTTTTTAGTAAAAAAAAATTTGACCAATAGTTTGTAAATATTAAGATGCCATCATTGACATTGAATGAAATATGTTTGAAGGTAATCATAACAAATTAAGTTATAACTAACAGGAAATAAAGCTGAGATTCTATAAGTGGATTATAACCAATTTTGTAGTACACAGTGAAGTTGACGACAACTATGACACTACTTGAAGAACATATCTTACCAATGACTAACACGGACTAGGATCCCAAATAATTCTCCATTCATTAGATAATACAAACTGGTAAATTCCATTAGTATGAGTGAATTCTACCTAAAAATAGTAATCACAACTTTTTAAATAACATCTATAAACAATATGTAACCTAGCTAAACCACAGCTTGGGCTGAATAAATGAATATAAGATTAATGAAGTTTATGCAATTTGAAAAAAATGGTTGGCTTAACTGATGAGCAATAACTTATTGGTATACAACCTATATTTGCTGTTGCTAGTGTGGTGTTCATAAATCCAGTTGCTAACTCTTGTTAAAGGTTTTCCATTAGCAACTTTATCTACATTTTGTAGATGCACCAGAATGTTACATAGCACTCTTCCACACTATTAAATTTATTCATAAATCCTCAACCTGAATGAAAAACTATAAAATGATTTGATGCAAGTATTTGTCGAAGCAATCACAATCTTGCATTTATAAAATAAATCTTGATGAACTAATATCAAGATTTAACTGCTTGGTCCTCTACATCAAAGCTGTAACATATGTAATATATTACACACTGTACATTTTTATATACCAAAACTTACCGAAATATCACGGCTTCCATTGATATCATGATGAAAAGGCATTTTATAAAATTCAGTGATATGCATTTATCACTTTTTTTTTAACAAACTGTAATAAATATCAAAAGGACTCTTCTTTGATTATCTCTAAAATATGCTTGTGTGATAATACTACTTTTCTAAGAACAAGACATATGGTCTTCACATAAAATTTGAAGTAGTCAACATCATTCTTAGAGGGGTAGGCCTTCACCTATAATAATTCTTTTTAAAATACAATATTTACACTAATTTCTTAGCACTATAAAATCTTAACAAAAATTACAGAAGGAGTTACATCAGCTGCAATTTTACTGTCTGGAAACAGTCATGCTAACTTAACTGTGTGAACTATGAATATGATAAACATTCTTACTTTTCCCTAATTACATTGCTAAAAAAATAAGACCTCAAATGATATGAGGATAATCCTGTACTTGGTGATAAATTTTTAAGTAACTTTAATTGATAAATGATAAATAAAATAAAATAGAATCACAATATATATATATATATATATATATATATATATATATATATATATATATATATATATATATATATATATATATATATATATATATATATATATATATATATATATATATATATATATAAAAGGAGATGCTTAATACATCAATAGATCACTACAATAACCTAAATATTGTGATTAATGCTCTAGAGAAACTCCCAACTGAAAAATTAAACTGTCATTTTGTTACATAACAAAAAAGAATTTCTGGACACCTAAAACTTATGATAGGAGGAAAATGACGGTATATTTGGCAAACAGAAAATTTTAAATAAGGGATCTAATTCATAAAAAGATTGCTATATCTTGTATCATATTACAGTACCACCAGTAGAGACAGATTTGATAAAAGCTTGTAGAGATGCTTCCTTAGGCAGTGATGCAAACAGTGAAGAATTGTTAATATTTATAGACAGAATGACCTGATGTTTTCAGCATTACAGTCTAATGCTCTCATTTTCACTCTCCTTCCTGCTAAACAGGCGAGTCCGTGCAGAATTTTGTGTGGCCGTTGATATAACTTCCATCCAGCGGGAGAATGTAAACTCTGATTCGGCTCTGCGGAGTGGAAATATAAGTAACATGATGTAATATTTGGTAGTGTATTTACAATTTTTAAATGTACTGCTCTCCTTGTAACCTGTGACACTATTATGTTAGATCATCAGGTTTGTCAAAGGATAAGTCACTCACAAGGAAATCCATTTTTTTCCCTCACATCTTTCTCTCTACACTTCACCCTTCCCTAATGTCCCCTTACTATCTCTAATTCTTCCCCTTTTGTACTGAATACATACATTATATACCTAAATATAGTGAAAAAATTTAAATTGGGTCGCATAGGAATGCCATACAACACTCTGTATACTAAGCCTTCGGTACGCAAGGAGGCAGCATGGCCAGTATTGCACTCGACTGCATTCTCTTCCCCAAGTTGTAAACTTAGGTATCCATTTACAGTTGGGTGACCTGGGAATGCCCTAGGATTAAATTACCGACCCATGGAACAGGAGGTGAAATCATACATGGAATTTTTCTCAATGGTAATTATTGTACTCGCCAACTACAGTATTGTTTTCCGAGGTTATTTTCTGGTGTTTTTGTGTTATTCTGGTCATACTCAAGTAGTTAATACCATTTAAATTTCAAATCTGAGAGAAATGTCATATTTGGGTGAAAATGCCTGTTAGGTTAGGCCAAGTGAGGTTAGGTTATGTTACCTTATGTTACATTAGGTCAGGTTAGGGCAAGTTAGGTTAGATTTGGGATATCATTGTACAGTAAAGCAGAACCCTACAAATTCACACAGAATAATCCTTGATTGTTGGTCAGTTGCAAAACAACAAAACAGATTCAACCATCTTAGTTCTAACCCTTTCAGCTATATCAATGGGAGGTTCCCTGAATCACACAACCCCAGCTCAGTAAGAAAATGGAACTTATAGCAAAATTAAGGCTCAATCCACTGAGTCTAACCTAATGCTGGTCTTTTGTGACTCCTGTATAACAGCTAGAAAATACAGGCAGGAGGCTAAAAGCTCTAAGGAGTACAGTATTGTCCAGGGATAATACCAGCATCACTAAGTCTCATCATTTTTATTGGAAACAAAAAATCACTTATATTTATAAAAACTGTGCACTGTATTAGTTAGTACCATAACCTTCATCCTTTAACACTGACAAAAGAGAAGCGAGCCATGTGTCCTACCTGAAGAAGTAAACATGATTCTTAAACTGAAGCTTGAAGACAAACTCCTTCTGGATCTGGTCATCCTCTCCCGGTGTGGTGATGGTGTACCCCAGTAGTGGGAGAGATGCCAGGGGGAAGTCGTCCTATGGAATATAAGTAAAAGCTGAAGTACACTACGGGATATATATTACACTGAAGTACATCAGATGCAAGTGATAACAGACCTTTATAGATATAGGAAATATTTACACATGCTGTAACTATAGGAAATATAAATATATGCTGTATTAGACATGTACACACACAGGTGGTAATGTACAAAACAGCATCATCAAAGGTCACTCACTTGGAAGGTCTTGTAAAAGAAGAGGCAGAAGTTGGTGAAAACAACCCACAGCTTCTGCCATCCCATGCTGTTTTTAAATTTCCGCAGCAGGTACCCACTCAGCTGGTTCTGAGTAAATATAATGGTTATAAATATTATCCCTACATTATTGTTAAGATTCCCTGCTAACATAAATGCTATATACAAATAGTTAATGAATTAATTCCTTTTACTTCAGGATGTGATAAATCAGTGAGTGAGAAACATGCAATTTATTTAATTTTTAAATACCCTTTCTCCTGGAATTGGAAATTAATGTGTTTAACTACTTTAACACATCCTGAATAACAAAATCTAAAAAATCATGATAAAAAATTACATGTGGAGAGTAATCAAAAATCTAAAACTGATTATATAATTCAATCACAATAATTTAGAATTTTATGACCACACATCTTTAATATTAAATAACAAGAACTGATAAACTTAATCCCTTCACTATGGGGAAGCCACTTTTAATATTTTATTTGGCTAATGCTATACAATTTCATTCAGCACAGAGGGGAGCCTGTACAAAAGTGGTTAGGTCTTAATTACTTGGAAAACTGCACAACATTTACACACCTGTACAGCAAGGGAATAGTCAAGTGATGACACACTAGTTGCTCTGTGCCAACAAACATGTACAGTAGTGTTGGATCGCTGTTGAGGAGAAGCACCTTTTTCACCCAGGCCCCTGGAGGGGCTCAAAGGATCCTCCATTGTACTGCTTTCACTGCGGTCCAAGACTTCATCTGATGAGCCTTGTGTGTAGAGAACGTAGTGTTACACAAGTCATATGTGTAATACACGAGTCATATGTGTAACAAGTACTGGTATATAAAGTTTTACTTTTGATATAAAATATTAGTTGATCAAAGTACTATATACAGTATCCAACTTACTTTGCGAAAGAGTAACCCACATATTTGTTTGCAGTTCAAGAATTTTTTAACACAATATGTACAGATACCACAATTGGCAAAAAATAGAAAATAAAATTATACAGTAAAGACTTAAGTAGCAAAACTATAGCTATTTGCTTGATCTGTGAAGGAGTCCTAAGCTTGTTATGTGGTTAAGTGCATTTTACATGGAAAATCACTGTGGTTTGTACTCTTCATATTTTATCTCCTGTATTTTTCACAAAAGTCAGAGTTCTGCACATGTTTCACTCCCTACGGTGAGCAAAATACTGAGATCCTTCTGTATGAACTGATTGAGTTTTCCTTACTGATAGATTTTAAGGAGAGGTAGTGGAAAGCATCATCAGGTCGAGATTTTGCCTGAGTTATAGCCCTTGTGAGATCCTCCAGCCACTTAGCCTTCTCCTCTTCACTGTTTGCTGCAACCATTAAGGCTCTGTGGGTTTAAGAGGGATAATAATCGTCTAACAATTTTATCTGTAGAAATTCAAACACACATGCATATTCATACACAAAAAAAAAGGTGATAAACATTTGCACGGTAAATATTTGTACGGTAAAATACTTAAGCTTCCCCCAGTGACATTTGAACCTGGGAGTTTGGACTGTAACACCAAACAACCTAAAGTAACCTTTATCATGCCCACTGGTTAGCACAGAGTATAAATGTTTCAGAAAATATGTGCATAAACACTTTCTCACAACTATAATATATAACCTTTACCTAACCTAACTATGACACACTCTTGGCTGAACAATAACAGGGGGCAGGACACATGCATCAGGCAATCAATAAATCATATATCCTCTAAAATTCTTTATCACCATTCAACAAGTCTGATCAGTACCTGACTTAACATACTTAGCTACTTTCAATTCATTTTATGATTTATGAAGAAATTACTCTATAATCCAGACTTCTGACTTATCATGGGAAGTTCCAGCCAACTAGACATGAATCCAGGGAATTTAAGGATCAATCTTTTAATTTCTGGCAATAATCTCTCAGGTAAGTGGTTCTCATATTACTGGACTCATCCAATTAAAACAAGAGAGAGGAGGAGGTGCATCAAAGCTCCAGGAATGGACAGCCAAACATCCCATATGAGAACTGACCAGTATTAGTCACATCCCTCTCTTAACAAACAGATCTTATGTTACCCAGAACCCTCTAGTATACTGTATAATGCCACGTTAACATCAACAGCAGACATAAAGTCAGACTTATGAGGAGGAACTAAAAAAAAATTGAATTACAAGAGAAACACCTAAGATGATTCTAGTACACCATAGTACACTATCAACTGCAATATAACAATGCTCCTCTGTACTACCATTACACTAATACTAAAAAAGTGAAGAGATTTCAATTGTGTTACTTACCTGTTGCCACCATAAATAGTGAAACAATTAGTAGCCCCCATGCGGCTCTCTGTCTCCTCGACCATCACACCCCGGAGAGGCAGTTGACCATGCACTTTGAATTGCAGAACTGGTGTTGTTGTCCGGTTTGTGTATAGCAGGACGTCATTAAACTTTAAAAAAATTAGAAATAAATACACATTTTAATAATAATACAAATATGATAGCTTATTGAACATTTATTATTTTAGTTTTCTGAATAAATGAGATTCTAAAATGAGAGTTGAAGGACTGAAGTACAGCAGGTGTTGTCTAATGGTAGACCCTGCTGCCATTATGGCATCACAAAAATTGTGACCAAGTCCCAAGTTGCTGATCTGACTTTCTGCCTCATTTACACACAATTACAGGGTCTCAATTGTTTCTCTTACTTTGACAACACAACATACATATTGTTACGACCCTCCTCCTTTCACAGCTTACCCAGCTTCCACCGCTGGTTACCGGCGGCCAGGGTCGTATGTACAGAGCAGTAGATATCTCACAAGAATTGTCGAATTACCACTGGCTATCCCGCCAGCCTAGATAGTTTCCCAAAGATCGGTATTAGTGTATAGACAAACAACAGGCAGGTAGATTTCCACCAGATCACAGAAACACACTTGTACACTGTATTCTTTTTTAATAAACACTAATTCTCCACAACACTGCTAACAGGGTAATGTCTTCACAGCTTAACTCCTCACTTCAGCACACTATCAGTTTACAATTCCTTAGTCTTCTCACTTTATATTAATCACAACAATTCCACAATACTTGCACAACAATTGCCTTCAGTTGTTCGACTAGGCTTAGTCTTTACACTAGGAACAGGGGCGAGCAACTAACTAACTCCAAGGCAGCCCGCGGCCCCATATATATTGTTCGCCAAATGCCTAGAATATTCTAGTAATGTCCAGAAACGGGAGGTTGGCTCGAGACCTGCCTGGAGAATGCTAAAATGATCTAGGCTTACAATAAGAGGTAAATCATAACAAAAATGATGCAATACATTCTAGAATATTCTTACATAATTAATACATCAATATCATCAATATATACACGAAAATTTCATTAAATTTGCCCCAAATAATTGCTGCATGGGACAGAAAACAATCAAACACCTAGTTTACAAGACGACAATACAAAATTATGCCTCGGCATAACAATATATTGTTTTTCACTCTTGATATTTTTGCTTTAATTCTTGTAATTATTTATGGTCCTTTATTATTATTATTAATATTATTATAATTATTATTATTATTATTATACTTTTGCCCCCAGGCCCCTGTGTCTGGGTGGGTTAATCCCCATAGAAAAAATATACACAGTACCCGGTATATAAAAAAATAAAAATAAAACTTGTTTCCCTTTTTACAAAACAGTTGTACAGTATAGTCTGGATTTACGCGGATTTTGTTTACGCGTTTGGTCATTTATGCGGTGCCTTGCCAGAATGAAATGTTTTAATTACGCTGTAAATTTCATCATTTACGCGGGAAGCGGCGCGAGCAGGGTGCGCACAAGGTTGCCCAGTCATCAAAACATTACCGAGTTCTTCACCCGCCACCCACCACAGCCGGTCCAAGTCAGTGATAATGAGGATATAGACTTTGAGGGGTTTGACAAAGAGGCCCTGCAAGTCTCTGTGGTGGATAGTGATGCAATTGATACAACTGATACAGGTGAGGGCCAATAATCTTCCCTCTGCCTCGGAACCAACCCCCCCATCCCCGTGTACCCAGCCATCTTTTCTACTAACATAAGTGTTAAAAAACCTAATATTATTGATATTTCTCTTAAATATTAATTGTGTGTGCATACCATCATAAAATTAAGATGTTATTTTTACTACAGCGTACGTATAGTGTCGGAAAAAGTGTAGTTTGGGGGTCGGCCCAGTCTCTATTTCAATTAATCCCATATGTTCTGTTATTTCGTTTATGTGTTTCTCGTTTTACGCGGACCTCCACGGGTTCAATTGACAGCGTAAATGCAGACTATACTGTACAGTACTGTATATCTGAAAAGCTTCACATATTTAATTTTTTCTCTTGATAAAAAAAGCCTCAGGCATGGGGTAAAATACTTACCAGGAAGAACATGCGCTGCTGGTAGCCTTTACGAGACAGTTTTTGTAAGCAGCCCTCTCTCAAGAACTCCCGGCCAGGCTGTATCAAGTTGTCAATTCCAATCAAGTCACGTTGTAACTCAACCAGCTTGACTAAGTTCTCCTGTAACAGAATATACATATTTTTTATAACCAATTCAATAATATATTAAATATTAATTCATCAGAACAATGACAAAGATATTATAAAATTTTCAGTAACGATGATTATCATAACATTACTAAAAACTGCCCTTTTGTTTGATAAACTAATTACAGTATATCTAACTAAGACAACAAAACTTACTTAAATATCAAAATACAGGCAATCGTGTAAAAATTTATGTAACTGCTACTATACTCTTACCTAAATATTAAGCAACACACTAATAATATATATAACTCACAGAAGCAGAAAGAACAGGGACCATTCCCTTAATAACTTGGCTCAGCTTGGCCTTGGCAGTCATACACTCTCTGTAGTCGTGATGGTTTGCACTGCCGTAATGCTTCACTAAACCTGTCAAGTACAAATTTAATCATAAATATTATGATAACTTGTACTGTCACTGTCTAATACCACTTGGAAAGCTCAGACTCTCACTCATTGATGATTCATATTGACATCAACAGAGTAGTGTACCTATCACTACAATTTGCACTGTTATTTTTATTATCACACTTTCACATTGATAACGGTTCTGATTCTAATATTTAACGTCATGTAAATTCCGGAAGAGAAGCCACCTACACCTACAGTTAGTTATCTACATAATATTAAAAGTGGATCATAACAGCATAAAAAGAGACTCACGATCAAGGAGTAGGTGATAATGCTGGAGTCGGTGTAGAGGCTTCAGGATGAATGATGTCAGAGGCAAATAACAAACCTTCTGCATCTCGAAATCGCGATAAACTTGCTCAAATCGTCGGTTCTTGCGGAATGAAGACTCCAAGCCTTCCAAGATTCCATAGTGACCCTCCATATATTGCTCGTACATCTGGGGGAACAACAACATCATCTACTCTACTGTTCTGAAGAATATGGGACACTCTCTATGCTGGCTAGAATTTGTATAAATAAAAATGTCTCCTTAATATCATGAACCTTGGTAGATGGACTGGATATCTAGCAAAGAACAATTTATAATATTCTGGAGAAATTATGGCCTTCCTTACCTTCAACATGCTCATATTCTTCAACATAATATCTCCCACTCTCTGAGATTCCAACTTGTTTGATCCACTTGCCCGACCATCCCTGAAAGAGACCAGAATCCATTAAAATCCCATTAACATTTATAATAATGTAGTGATATCCCCATTAGCCGAAACAATTGGTGCAGAACACTTTCAGGAATGAGAGATTTCCGGGTAACGAGACGACTCTCTCAAAGCCGGAAAAAATCCCCCATCAATGGAATTTTCCTGAATTTTCCGGATATTGGGAAAATTTTCTCTTAATTTTCCGGAAAATGTGCCCTTCGAAATATCGTTCCCAAAGCTGTAATTTTCCGGAAAATTACAGCTTTGGGAATGATTTTCTGCGAAAATTTCAATTCTGGCTATCGGAAAGTTCCGGGTTTGAGGGATTCTGGTTAACAGAGATATTACTGTACTGGATAAGGTCAAACTTAATACTATAAGCTAAGGCATCTCAATATTACATTAAATCTTAGGCTGTTCTTTCACAAAACGTTTCTATATCAACTCTCACCCAGCAGCTACAAATTCCCGAATCTGCCTCTAAAGCTATCTTCCTTTGATGATAGACTACAGTTAACTTTCACTGAATGTTGGTCACCGTTAAAAGGTTAAAGAAGGTCCATTCTGATATACTGTACAGGACTACAGTGAGGCAGGCAACTATCAGGCATGGGAGTTGCCAATGACCATAATTTGGCCAATAACTGGAGCTGTCCTATTCTTCTCACAGAGCAAGAGTCGTGCAACAATCTCTCCTCACATATTCAGTCTGACAGCAACCGTAGAATTTACAATACGAAGGAGGTGTTGGAAATATGTATATAATCATCCCAAAACCTATGACCAGAGAGAAGGGTTTGAACACTTACCATTGTGCCAGTCGGGTGTCAAGTTCTTTAAGAAACTGTGAATGGAACTCATAGATGGGGTCAATCAACTGAAACAGCTGTGACAGAATATCGGTAGGCATTCCTTCCTCCTTCCCGACTTCTTCTCGTAACCACTGAAATGTAAAATAAATTAACTCGTCTTATAAAAAAAAAAAGTACAATATATTGAAAGTATTCTATAATAATTCATTCATATTCTGTTGTCTCTCTCTTGATCTAAATAATTTTTGACTTTGACTTACTAAGATCTAAAATTGACTCTAAACTTTGTTTGTGTCTATAGATATAACATGAGGCCAAGAGATGTTGCCTTGATGTCACTTATAGTTGCAAATATCTCACTCCCAATGTAACTTTTTGCCAATAGCTCAAGTCCTTAAAGATATGTTTAAACAGAGAGAAATTAATCTTTGATGAATCTTTTGGGAACTATAGTCTTACTAACATGTTCACGACTCTTAGAGCAACACGTGTCAAACAATACCAAGAGATATACAGAGAAACCTTCATATATTGGATTTCTCTATCCATGTTATTCGTATGGTCCCTCGATATAATGGACTTTCATCTCTATATAGTCAGTTAGATGGAGGTTTCACATCAAACACACCCTTGATATAAACAGAATTTTCTCTCCTCATAGCCCATTATATTAAGGTTTCACTGTACAGGAAACACAGTAATTTACATAGGGTAGAAAGTTTACCTCACGTTATGCATAAAACTTACCAAATTAATCACTTCAAGATCCTTTTTGTATGTTCTTTCTGTGGTTAAGATTTCCTTGGCGATAAAATAAGCCTTATCACTTGGGTACTTTCTTTTCCTAGACTCTCCTTCCATCTCTCCAACACGCGAGGGCGATACTGACTTGTCATGACCATTTGGGATGGAGTCCACCCTGGGAAGAATAAATCAGCCTCATTTAACTACTTTAGTTGTGACATCTAAACTGTGTAAAAAAAATTTATCATAATCTTATCCCATATTTAACCACTTTGTTATTGGGATGCCACTACACAAGGTGGTTAATACAACATGGTTATATGCTTCTCTTGAGCCAAATATTCCACGCATATCTGCATGTACAGTATATAGTATTAATGTACTACCAGATGTTTCCCTAAAATTCTCTCATACAGCAGAGCCTTGGAAACATACCTCCTGTTTTCACTGTTCACAAGTTTTCTTCATAAGATGAATTTACTAAGGAACTCTGAATATTGTACTAAGTAACATAGTCCATCATGAACAGCATGATGGATGATTTTAAAACATTTTATGTATAGACAAATACAGATGTAGACTCACTCCATAAAAGTATCTTTACGATTTTATGTATACAACGGACGAAAGATTTTGACAACACTACCGAGAGAACAGGAGTCGCGGTGTTCATTTTTAAATTCATTTGACCCCCTCCGTAAAGATGCTTTTTGAAACCGTTGGCAATTTCCAAAAGGTCTCAAAAGCATAATATAAGGGAGTTACACTTTACAAGGGGGGTTATCTCCAGGTAAAAGAAATTAAAAACATTACAAACTTCCTGTAATGTATTTTACCAACCCATCGAAGAGTGTTGTTAGGTCGAGTACGTTATATAGTAATGAATCCTAAACTACACGAAACAGTATATTTAACACAGTATCCGCAGCAGTCTCTCTCTTCCCACACCCGAGACCCTAAACTTACCTGTTATTTACGTGATTCGAGAGGGGAATATTCTCCTTGTGTGCTGAGAGTGGCGTAGTGTTAACTGGTGAAGTGTTGAGGGTAGGAGAGCTGCTGACCGACTGCTGCTCCTGAATCACGTTAGCTGTTGGGGAGGTCGGGGCGTGAGGGGGCGGCACTGGGACTTCTTCGCTGACCTTCTGAGTGTCGGCTGGAGGTGCTGCCGTTTGCACTTGCATTGAATTGGTGGCTGTCAGGAGAATAAAGAAATTAACCACAACTGAATATATAATAATTTCTGTAAGTAAATAAAATATAAATACAAAACTTTCAGGATAAATGAAACTGATATTGGTATTTAATTTTTCACTATGCTGCAATTTAATATTCTGATATGACTCGCCAATAACACCCGAGGTTATAAAAAGGTAACTTGAAGCTTCCACTACATACATTAACCTGTATTATCAAGGCTAGTACAATATTATTCTGCAGCTCAGAACATTTACCTAAAGCAGAAGTCATCCCAAAGATTACTTACAGAACTACACAACAAATTAAAAGATTAAACTTGAAAGCTTACAGAGGTGGGGAGGGGAGGGTCTCCTATGAGCACAATGGGCTCGACTGGGAATCCCTGAATACCAGACTATAATTATGAAGCATATACTCCCTGGCCCAACTTCATGCAATGTGGCTTATTTATATTGTATATACAGGAAGAAGAACCCATATTCTTTTTTTTTCAGACATACATATAAAACAAAATTAATAAAATAAAATAAGTGTCATACAAAGCAGTAAGAACAAAAATATTACATTTATACCAGAGATCAAGAGTCCTAGAAAAAAATCCTGGAATCTATTACAGTACAGGTATACGTATAAACAAAATCTGTCAAAAGTCATAATAAGAGGCTGGAAAGTTGAAATTATTTGTAAGATAAGATAAGATATAATAATAATAATACATGACCATGCATAAAACCTATTTCCAAAAAAACAAATTAAATACCAGAAAAAAATATCTTAAAATATAACTCCATACAATAATTGGCCAAGTCTCTCGATAATTAGAAAAAAAATAAAAATTTATGATGTGTCTATTGATGTATGTGTGTGTACATAAAAAATATCAATCCCTAAGTATGCACAGTTGAATGTGTCAAGTTTTGTGCATACAGTAGTACTGACAAATGTGTACGTGCAAAATATGATAAAAGATGAGAATATAAAATGTGAAAATATGAGCACATCAAAGACTTCAAGTCATTTCTAACACTTGTACTGTAGAAGTAAACTGAACCGAACACTGTCATCACTGTTGGTATATTAACTATTGTATACTGTACTTTAAAATCTGGGTCTTTCCCCCATTAAAAATTTGCAACGTGTATTTGTGTTTCATTACCTTAACTGGATGGTGAACTGGTTTTGGAAACAAAATTGAATAATAAAAATTGTAATTACATAAATAATGTATATATAACAGCACTGCCATGACTGTAATTCAGTTTCAATGCCAGTCACAGTTTTACAATATTACTCATATCTTCAATACATTAATCACAATACAAAGAACTCCTGTCCCACCAAAATGCCTTCTAGGTCTGCTTTTGCATGAATGAAGAAATGGAAACCTCTCTCAGTGCAAAGAAACTGCTTAATTATGATACGAGGAGAGCTGCTTTAACAGTTTAGTGTACAGCACACCACTATTGACTCACTCCAAACGGGCTTTGTATGACTTCAGGATATGAAACTAATCACAGTGAACTTCAGTGCATTTTATAATGGAACTATTGTGAATTTTTATTCCCACGAAAAAACTTACAAAACAATTTCAGAAAATTTAATTTAAAATAAGGGCCTGATCATGTAACCCTTTCCTTTAGTTATACCACAGCTCTCATTACTGTATGTACCTGGGCCAGTACACCGTACACTTAGGCAGCTGGAAACTGATCACCCACCTGACCCCAACAAGTCTTAAAAAGAGAGAGACTGATGTGAAGGTTGCCTTCTAGAGGCAGGAGATCTGATAAAGCTTGTGTCAACCTGATCAGTGAACATTAATTTCTAGTCACATGCTGCCATCTTGCCAAATTTCAGGACCAATCCAACATTTGCATTCAGCTTCCAGCTGATCAACCACAATTTTAGGGGAGGAGGGAAGGTTTGGGTCACCTTAATGTGGATTTATGTAGCTTGATGATCATGAGGAAGCTCTCATTACAACAACAGCTGGAAACATGGAAGATGGTGTAATACTTAAGTCTACAGACCAGGTAGACATACACCAAACAGAAGAGGAAAGAGGATGTTTCCTGAAAAAATGTAGACCCACAAAGTACAGTAACTATGATGGTGTCCTGCAATCACTGGGAAAACTAATCTACTGGTATCCAAACAGAAACACCATGGAAACAGTATCACCTGTTTCTCACAAGGCACAACTGCACTTTAAAAACATCTCAACAAAATATGGGTGTACAAGAAACAGGACTCAAAATCGGAGGCAGTACATCCTGAACCCATCCCTCAACAGAAGGGAACAAACACCACTCTCAGAATTCACTGTTCCCTGATGACTAAGATCCAACCTTGGTACAGTATACTGAACAGCCTTGCATAGATAAAAAACCAAGTCAATGAACAAAACTTTGACTTTCTTCCATCTTAAAAACAAAGTGAAGATACATGTGACTGAACTTCACTCCAGGCTTAGCTAACCTGCAATATGGTTCACACAGTAAACCAAACAAGATTTATATACAATATTTCTAAAAAAAATTACATTAGTATAATATTAGTACAGTATTACAAAAAAAAACCATGGATTGTCAAATTACTAGGATTCAATAAAAGCAAATGGGGAACTTCCCTTAAAATATCTTCTAGAGTGCTCATCAGACTAGGAGCAAGCCCATAGTGAAACTAGTCACTCTATGAGGAAGGCAACTCCATAACTGTCCGAGTGAAAGACCCAGTACAGTCAAGTCTTTTGTTAGGTTAGTGTTAGGTGGATTAAAACTTTACTACACCTCCTGCCTCTAGGGGACAACTTTTGTATTGATTCTCCCTCTTTGCAGGCCAATGAGTGTATGATCAGCCTTCAGCTGCATTGAAGAATAAAGCAAGATGGACCAAGTACACAGAGTAATATGAGCCACCCTGGGGCAGGCACATAGCTAGAGAAGAACCTTTTGATAATATATCCCCGAATTTGTGTACCAGATTTATTTATATTTAAAAGGTTCAACAGATGCTTCACAGTATTTGTTAATTGCAGCTTTAACTCTATAATTACACCCTGTAACTAACAAAAAGCGTATAAGGTACATTTTAATGAGCATTGCTCAATATGCAAACTTCTGATACCGTGTATATCATGTAAACACCAGATTTCAACTTATCTATACTTTATATACCAGATTCAGTAACTATCCTGAACCTTCATTTTTTATTTCATCCCCCAAAAAATATTATAATTATCTCCCTTAAGTCCAATTATACTGTGAGACTTCTGTTGAGTAAAGAAATTTCTGACAGTTCAAAAGGAGCACGTCCAAACCTCCCCATTTTGTAACTATAAATTCAATCCCCCAAAATTAGGACTGAGAGCTCCATAAAACCTATTTGTCAGAATATGTTAAATAATTCACACAAAATAACTAAGAAATGTAATTTATAACTATAAATCTGAGGCAGATACTGTTAAAATATATTCTCTAAAGTTTCCTTTCATATACTGTACTAAGATTTTCTCTTCTTTACCTATACTGTACAGAATTACAAAATAACTTCTTCTTTTTTGGGGAAATGGTAAATTTTTATTCATTTCACCTCACTATAATAGTAAAGAAAATAGTGAACTGTCACAACAAATACAGGCTCTGATAAAACAGCAGTTAACTACTCTTATACTGTCCGTCCAAGGAGTGGCAATGCCTGTCTACTGCCAGACATACTATATAGAAGCTAGCATTAGCACGTCTTAACTCTCCAACCAATTACGTTAGAAAAAGGAAATTTAATCGTTATCTTTGGTCTTTACTCAGCAGCTCAATAAAAACTTATTTCCATAGTTTTACTAAGTGAAAATAATCTTTATTGACATCCCAATTTATGTTTTTTTTTTATCGATGACTTGGCTACAAACTGATTAAAATTATAAAATAAAAATACTACTTGTGTTCTTAACAAATACTGAAACGGGGGAATTACCTCACAGTTGAACAAGAGAAAGTCACTAAGAACAACAAAAACAAAGATAAGATAGAACTAAGTGACAAAGGAACAAGGTTGGAGAAATAAAACCAGAGCAGAACAGCAGTCACACTAAAACAATTTCAGTTACAAGAATATTGTATCATATACGTATACCCTGTTGAACCAAGATCCAATTTGTTTTCCTCCTAACATAATGCTTACACCCCACCCCAGGACAGTCAGTATAGGAGTTGGTGTGTTTTGGTGTTTATACCTGCAATGTGTAGGGCAGCTGCTACAGCTAAACAGTAAAATCTACAGGCCACATTCCAGGCAGTAAACAAAAAAGTATATATAAAACTAAGTACTGGTAATTATATATATATATATACCCTGTAATATATAGGCTTCTTATATGATACATAACAACAAGACACTTCAGTGTGGAGTAAAAACTGATAAATATCTATATTTTTGTAGTAATATATATATATATATACTGTGTATATATATATATATATATATATATATATATATATATATATATATATATATATATATATATATATATATATATATATATATATATATATATATATATATATATATATATATATATATATATATATATATATATATATATATATATATATATATATATATATATATATATATATATATATATATATATATATATATATATATATATATATATATATATATATAGGTGTAATCCTTTCTGTATTGTTGCTTTTGTAAAGTTTAATTCATAAGTCATGCAACTGCACTAATTCTATTGCTTAAAGAAACAAAATATACAAGACAGGTTTTCATCTATCAAGATATTAAATATGCTATTTGTCTACATAAATAAGTATACATGAATCTACATAGAATATTATTTGCAAAAAATAGCCCCTGGTGTTTGCCAAGTACTGTACTGTACTGTAGTTATATATATGACTAGATAATCAATCACAACATGTACTGTATTGAGAGGCATGCAAGACGTGTTTTGCAACGTTGTAGTAAAGCAGCACGACAGTAGGCGAGGCAGGCATTGCCACAACACTGGGACTTACCTCAGAGTGTAGTAGTTGTTAGTAACATTGCCCTCGCTGCCTAGTTTTTAAATTCTTTTCAATGAGTGATAGAGGCTGGAGTGCTATGAATTAACATTCCTTTGAATTATGTTTTATATAAACGATAAACCATAACTTTATTAAGACACTATTATAGTAATGTTGAGGTATGAGGTAACTGTGTCAGGAAATTAATGGGTTCTGGACTTATACTGCTGATTCCAAAGTTGTACTCATATTCAAAGTCCTGTCAACTCAAGAGTTCAGTTATTGGTCAAAAGTTTCCACTCCAGTAACTATCACACCTTGTTGTTGAAGGCACATTAGTAATGATAAGGACTCATGTCCATTGGCACACTCCATTCTTGTGCATCAAGCCAGTTGGTTAAGAGTGTGCACACCAGGTCATTCAGCTTGTGCAAAAGGGGAAGTGATGCTGAGTGAATATGACTCATTTAAACAGACAGGAGTGTGATGGTAAAGGAAACACAGGCGGATGTTGGGAATTTTCACTCTTTGACACGTGTTTTGACCCCAGAAGACTGTGAGGTCGAAATAAGTGTCAAGACTAAAATCCCGAACGTCCGCTCGTGCTGCCGAGTATCTGGCTAACTACAAATCAAATGATATGTTAAAACTATGATCAAATTCCCTGGACTACTTAGTAAGTCCAGCAGTACAAGAGTAATAATGATGAAACACTCTTTTATCATAATACAATTAGTGACATAATGTTATAAGTTACCACAAGACCTAGTAAATAACACCACTTAAACAACTAATCTACATATCAAGTAATAAAATGTATACAATTAAATCTCCTGATGGTAAAAATACTTCCAAAGAAAATAACTATTTTTTTTTTAGTTACAATTACCCTCCTGTATTAGAACCCATTTTATGGTGAGGTTAATCTCTCTTTTGCTCATAATTTCTATCAACAACAAGAGTCTGACTGACATTCAATGAGGCTTTACTTGTGTGACAGTCATACACACTCTTTAACCTAAATTTATCAAAAATAAACTACTGTATTACATTTAATATACCATTCATAAATAAGCAATATACCTCCACAGATTAAGCTTATGTAGGTGATAATTTAATTCCTGATATTAGAGATTATGAAGGTCATGAAGAAGAAATACAAGATAGTATACTATCAGAGGCAAGATGGTTGTGGCAACTTATAATATCACGTTAAGACGTTAGTTGTGAACTGTGAGATGCTAAGAGATTTGTCAAGGTAGTGGTGGTGGTGGTGGTGGTGGTACAGAAGTCATATCAACAACTAAAGATTAAGATATTATCACATAAAAAATTGGTACGTTTATTAGTCTGTCAAGGAAACATTGTTATTTAAAGTATAAAATAAACATTATTAAAAAAAAAATTAATTCCTCAACATATTTCTTAGAGTTAGATTCATTAATAAAAGATCTCTCTAAGCAAATATACTGTATTTGTTTTTTTGTTTTTTTTTAAATCTTTTGCACTGAGGCTGTTAAAAGTTTACAACATTGTCCTCATTATTTAACCCTCATTATTAGTTTTCCATCAAACTTTTCCATGCTGAACAAATATTTTACATTATAATTTACATATTTAACACCATTATTATTGTTTTATTTCTTCAGAAGAGAGAGAGAGTAAGTGTACTAATAATTCCACATGAACAGCACAATCCGAGCACCTCTACAGACATTCAATAGTACAGTACTTCATCTCCTACCGACCGACAATTCATAACCTGATCACTGACGTCACTTATGATTGGTCTCGTTGTTACTATTTACCTCTCGTGGTCAATGATCAGGCCGGGAATTATCCATTTTTCATGTTCAATTTTTTTTTTTCACACACACTAAAAGGTATTCATCAATTAAACTTCAAACTCATAATAATCGAAAACATTGGAAATTGAAGTGAACTGCTGAAGCAAAACCAGTAGCTAGCAAGTGTGGCATTCCTTCATCCTAATTTAATTTCTGGTGACTTGTTACAAGAACCTGATTTGATATGTCAATTACGCTACATAAAACTGTGAGAATATATTAGGGAGGTAAGTTAAAATATTGATAATTTTCACTGACATAAGTTAATTTTACATGAAATTTATAAAAAAATATGTCAAATATAATGAAGGAGGAAGAGGAGAGAAAAATAATAAGGTGGATGAAGAGAGAACAGAAAATGAAAAGTAGAGGAGAAAGAGAGAGGAAAATAAGGAAAATATACAAAGGAGAATGAGGAAGAAAATTATAAAAAAGCAGAGAAAGTGGAATAGGAAGAGAATCAATCAAGAAGGTGGAGGAAAAAGAAGAGAGAGAGAAAAAAGAAGGAAAAATAAAGAAAGAGAAAATAAGGAAAATATACAAAGGAGAATGAGGAAGAAAATGAGATAAAAAACAGAGGAGGAAAGAAAAGAACACCAAGAAGAAGAAGAAGATTAAAACAATAAGGATGAAACAAGGAGATAACAAAGGAAGGTGATGAGTAATTGGGTAGGAAGAGTGATTAGTAAAAGATACAATACTGAATTACATGCAAGAATCAGCTGTAACAAATTCAATATTACATTACAGCCTCCTTCGACACCAATCAAATTTGACGTAAAAAATAAAATCTTTAAAAAATTTATCAATAAAAAAAGTAAAAACATTTTCATTACAGTATATGTATTATAAACAAAAAAATATATACTGCATAAAACTGTATATGTATATATCATAAACCACACCCATATCCTCCCACAAATATCCATCTCGTAAGGACTGGTTTAGGTGTTCCCCGACAAAAACTGGGTAACACATACAAAACCTCCCTCTCTGACTTGCTTTCCTGCTACACGGTATAACTTTGAGTTCCCCCAATACTCCGTACACCCAAACACACACACACATACACACACACACACACACATTCCCTCAAGTCAAAAAAAGTTAGTTCATGTAATTAGTGAATGGTTAGACAAAGCTTTAGTAAAACGTGAAGCAAACATAATTTTCCAATGATATCGAGTACCTGTAATGTCATAAAGCCAAAATTTACAGGAAATTCAAATACTGTAAAGAATATTATAACTTATTTCATGTCTATATCATTAGTCCTTTGTCAAACTATCATTCAAGTGTACTCAGACGGTCATACTCTGCTACATGATGAAATGAAGACAAATTCAAAGTTATATACATAAATCCCAAAGTCATTCTAGTGTTGAGTTAATTACAAAAGCTTTACTTATAGTATTTACTGAATGTTCTCTAATAAAGTTAAATTCCATTATTATCTTCAGCATGGAAATTGTAATGGTAATACCTGTATTTATATATCAATTCTGATACCTTTCACATTTGTAAAACAAACAAAAACAAACAGATCTTCATATAAATTTTGAACACACTGTATGATGTATAAAAAATGTACAGAACCTTATGCAGCCATACAGTACAGTATATGAAAAACAAAAATATTAATTGCGATCTGAAACTTTATGGTGACAATTCTATCAACACTGTGTACTGTACAATGTACATCCATTATATACTTAACACTACTGTGATATTCAAAGTTATGTGAATATTTAAAACTTTTTATCTACAGAAAACTCAGTCCATTGTTTTGGATCAAAAGTATATAATAAGTTATGAATGGAAAGCTTTGCCCAGTAAGTTTGATGGTGATTCACACTATCAATCAGTCGAGTTACCCCATGTCTGAGGACTGGCAGCCACGACCAACCAATCCAAATGCTTTTGTGCTCTCTGCCAATCATCCTAGATTTTGTATCTTTCCAGGGACCCAGTTTTTAATTTCCTTTATTCATCTCAGTTTCTGCTTTCCTCTGGCTCTTCCATTTTTAATTTACCCACTATAACAGGGTACAGTTCAATAAGCTACAATGGTGTTAACCATTACATTCTGGTGTTATGGTCAATAAAGCAACATAGATGACCATTACACTGTCTTGTTGTTAAGGCAGCACTCAACATTCACAACTCAAAAAGACCCATAGTCCAGTTACAATATTAAAGGAAGGGTGTTGGAGGCTGTGTGTGTGGCCAACGCCTGTTCATTTATCAGATTAATGATCCACAACAGGGACCCAGCCACCGCACTTACCATAAAATAATCAAATGCAAGTGTTATTATTAGCCAAGTATCTAACAATGCTTGCTGTAAGGTACATGGTATCTACCCAGTCTATGTAGTACTGTATATATAATCATGGCATTATAATTTCTCATTAAAATCTGAATAGATGCATAAGTTTAAATATATATATATATATATATATATATATATATATATATATATATATATATATATATATATATATATATATATATATATATATATATATATATATATATATATATATATATATATATATAAATCAATGGAAATACTCTGAGGAAATTATTGACGAGTAATCATGACTGTGTGGTACTCATCTACAGGGAGAAGAAAGAAAAGAGGGATATGGATTGCAGTTTTCTTTAAAATAATTTTCCCTTAAAGAACCATAATATTATGCAATTTTATAAAGATCAAGGGAGAAGGCATCAGAACTTGATACTAAATTGCTTCCAAAAGATCTCACAGAGTACATATACCTCTCTGCATACACCCATTAAACTTTTACTGTAGAAAAGCTCGAACATCTTTGACTTCAGAGTCTTACTTCACAATGGTTTTCAGTTTCTGTTACATCTACTATTTCACAAAATCTCTTAATTGGGATTAAAACCTTTTACATAAGCACCAGCCACTCCACAGCAGATGCTGTTCTTGAACTACAAGAATTTATGAATAGGAAAATAAGTTACTCTCATTTCTGAATCTGCCATCAACATCAGCCAATTTTACACAGTATCATTCCTGTACAGCACAAACTAAACATTTCTGTAAAATATGTAAAATAATAAACACACAAATACACAATCATGAAACAAATATTTTATGACATGACTTTAATAGGTAATCACTATTTACAAAAAAAGCAGCCAATGCCTCCACCATTCTGCAGCATAACTTGAGACGTTCAACAAAACCATTTTAATAATGAGCATACAGTACATACATTTAGTGGTGCTTTACATCCAATGTAAAGAACACTAAATTTTCTCAATGTAGTTCAAATTCCTTAAACAGAATGATAGTGTGAACTTGCTACCTTTCAATAGTAACTACACAGCAAGAGAGGAAATTGACTATTCCAAAATATTATATTTTTAAGTCCAACTAAATTTTCAATTAAAATTCAACTAACCTTATAACGAAAGTATTATTAAATAATCCACTAAACTCAACTTTTAGAATTATTATCAATTGATAAAATAATTCAAACCAACCAAATGGTAGCACATATGTTTCAACAGCTGTATAGTACCTTATATATATATATTATATATATATATATATATATATATATATATATATATATATATATATATATATATATATATATATATATATATATATATATATATATATATATATATATATATATATATATATGTATATATGTTTGACATTCTAGTAAGTGCAATTTGGCACATCCTGATTCCAGAGTGTGATAGTCTCAGTTAGGGAATTACTCGGACCTTTTAGGGGCTTCATAATTCAGGATAAATAGTATGTACAACTGCCTCCGAGCCTCCACACCCACCAGGAGCGACTCACTACATGGGAGCAAGGCTTACCATCTCAGCATGTGATTATTAGGATTTTTAAGTACTATTAGTGACTGGGAAACCTAATCCCACCCACCTTAGTGATTTAAATACAAAATTCTTAATAAAAATGGTGACATTATTGTAACATGTTTGTATGATACATTATACCATTGTATTACTCAATATTGAATAGGAAATATATGCAAAAATTCTTTAAAATATGGCCGATGACATAGTAATGGACAAGACAAGGGATTAATATACAGTGCTAGATGGAAGAGCCTACAATTATATTCAAACTTTTAACACATGCAGTTCTTTGTAACACCCCATCAATAATGTCTGCCTTCAAGGGTTTTTTCCGCTTGGTAGCAACACACCCATTCAATAATGCTTGCTACCATTATACCTTTGTCAAAGACATATTAGACTCAATTAAATTATCCCCATTCATATAAAATGATTTTTTCTTCTTAAACGAGAGATTAGTTTATTAGGCTAAAAAATAAACAGTATATATAAAAAAGAAACCAATTATATTTGATCTGATAATCGATTGACTTCACACTCAAAAAATAAATATTTAAAAGATATAAACAAGAGACAACGAGCTTATCTTGAACATACAGTATATAAGAAACGGCTGTTAGATATACCTTAACAGATGGTCTGAATTATCCTAAATTCTTAAGTCCAATGAAAAATGCATAAGCAAGATTTGGTAAAAAAAAAAAAAAAGTACATGAACTTGAGACAAACGAATAAATGATTGTTTTATAATCAATCCAAGATCATTATCAGGCACAAAAGCACAAGAAGAACAGCTCAGCGGGACCAAATATTCAGCAGAGGAACACCAACTCAAGTCAGAAACACTGCAACACTCTTTACTGTACAACTAAACTATCTAAGACATTCAAGTATATCTATAATACAAAAGGATGAGTATTAACAGTTAATTATATAACAAAACAAGTATTACCTCTTGCAGTAACTAAAAATGACCAACACTACATCCAGTCATGACAACATTCAATCTACTGATGCTTGAGTGGAATCAATGCAGCTTAATAATTCCCAGTGTATAAGTTTACGTTTTCTGTTGATGTATCTGACGCCTCCTTCCCTTCGAGGATTCCCCCTGATGGGTCGCCCGTGTAAAACCTTCGACAAACATTTCAGCCACTGGTCATCTCAACAATTTAAGTTAAAGACTTTGCAGTGTGACTTGAAACAATTATTAAAGAATTCTACAAACTAGTTTGGCTGCAAGTGAAGCAGTCGCCACCTGCTGTCACTAAAACCCAACAACTGTCGAAAGGAGGAGGTTGCCTTAACAAGCATACACAAGCATGATGGTAGGAAGAAGCAAGGGAAGGTAGAAATACACAGGTAAGGGAACCATTATGACAGAAATGGGGGAAATGACTTTCAATGAAGAACAATGCAGAGTTTGAGAATATGGCAGACCTCCAAGTGGCACTACAGAGTGAATGTGTCTAAGGAGAGAACCATTACTGGGAGAAAGGACACCCCCTTATACTTCTCTCACAGTAATGCCTCAATGGCTGACCCAGATCATCTGGTATAATACCTGCAATAAGCCTTATAATGCCTGATCTAAAAATTCAATATGCTGAAAAATGGCATCATTACTTATCTGCACCAGTACGATAAGTTAATCTTCGCTTAAGATGTGCGAACATCTATGTAGCCTTTGTCCATACACAAAAATATTAATCATCTTAGGTTATGTGTTCCATTAATAATGCTCTGCAGTCACAACCCATGAGACCTAGGTTCAGTCCTGGAAGGGATGGCAGGGTGTTATTTGTTATAGCATTCATACAACTGGTCAGTCATGTTTTGGCGTATACTGAATTGACCTTCCTCATGTGGGGAGAGACAGTCTTATCCACACATGAACAACTATTTCACCTCCAGGTTTAGTGTTCATGCTAACATTAAGAGTTCTCAGGAACAAAAGACAGATCTCTGAGTGGATGATCACAAGTTCCACAAAATGTACAACTGATAAAAAAAATGTAAATAAAGACAATATAACAACTAAAAATATGTACAGTCAGTGTTTGGATATGTTTGATAATCAGTACACCAAATGTATCAAATACATTTGAAGAAGTACAGAAGTAATAATTTGTATTTGTAGAGTAATGTTTTTGTGGTAATACTGGCCAGAGGATTTTGATAAAGTACAAGGGACTCATTCCATGTCTCCTGAGCAAATTAGTTTGATAAAAATACTGTTATACATATTTGTTTAAACATATAATTAACATGCAATCCTAAGACTGCCATTCTACACATCCTATCTTGACCAGGACGGTAAATTTCACACCGGCAACACTGAACTTGATTCAAGTTACTTTACTGATACACCTCCAGGTATACAACACACCGTGAATGACGGCAGGTGCACAGACTGGAGACCTTCCACCTGTGTAAGCACCTGGCTATATTAGGGCAGTGTATGCATAGACAGTTAATTGTGTGGCTAAATTTGTCTTGCAATACCAAGTACAGTACTATATGCTGTATGTTCATGTCTGTGTGAAGATATACAGAACGAAATAAACAATTGAATTAGCATAGATCTGTGTCTGTCAAGCTGGTTGTGGGATATATACATGTGTGTGTGTGTGTGTGTGTGTGATCTTATTCTCCGCTTGTGAGTGTTACTGTTATTATGAGTCTATACTTAATGTCTACAATCATATGTTTGTCTGTCAGTAATGTATGGTTATTCATGGATTTGCAAAGGTGTACAAAATTGAAAATACAATATACTCCAATTATAACTGTAAGATTTATACACTGAAAAACGGCATCAATATATCTTTATAATGAATAGAAACCATACACATCACTTTCATATACGTATACCATAAATTCTGAGCAATAGAAAGATACCACTCACACTGCATCTAATACAGTGCTTAGGTATAAATTGTTCTTATACTTCAACACCTCTTCGACCACAATCTCAGGAGCACGGATATATTTGTTTTGGGTCGGTAACCTCTCAGGCACTCGTCATGCACAACAAGCCTAAACTGGATATCCTACGTTCGTTTCTAGATTAAAAAACTATCGTCCGTGGATAATGCAGCACCATACAACACCATATTATACAAGCGTTAAACATCACCATAAAAGTACCATAAAATGTAAAGTTTAGGGTGAGTCAGTCTTTCAAAAACTCAATGTACTGAACAGTCAAGATTATAGGGCAGTGTTATTGCTTTCTGATAAGAGTATTCAAGATGCAGTAATCTTTGTGTTATCTTAATTCAATTGACCTTTAAGAATAATTATATGGGAAGGTAACAATAACAGCCAATGGTATGATTGTCTCATTGCGGCTTCTGTTTACCGAGTTAACAATGTCGTCTTCTTCTGTTTATTTTTCGTCTATAAACCTCCATTTGGTTGTCAGTCGCAGTCTCAACTCAATAAAACGGTCCAGCTATTATTTACGTCTTTTTTTATTATCTTATTAGGGTTTCGAGACCTTTTGTTTTCCTCGAGTATCTTCTGGCCACCGGTGACTTATTTTCATCGTTTCATACAGACGTTACAAACAATTAGTCTCTTTAGGTAACAATTCTCTTCTCACAATGGTATGAGTTGCAATAATGAATGCAAGACTCATGTGACTTCACCATCATCAAAAGATTTAAACTGGGTCACCTTTATAATATGTGACTGTTAGTGAATAGCTTGATGGTTCACTATATAAATTATCCTTAAGACTCCACACTATATAAATTATCTTTAATGCTTCACTATATAAACTATCTACATTTCAAAAGTAGTTGATTGAATTTATCACAAAATTTACTCAAAGTATAAGAATTCGTCACCAAAGCTTCAAAGTATATACGCTTACACACGAATATATCTATCAATACTTATTTGGCTTCAAAATAAATTTATAACTGTACGTGGAGATCCATGTGTAACTCGTCTCTGCCACCGTTACTCCGGGAAATATTTGCTCCGAAGTGACCCACACGGTTAAAGGGCCGGTAAATAATAACTCGCACCACTGTCGACCACTCACACACAACACTGTCTGACCCCTCTACACTCGTCAAGTGATAACAGACATCGGTGAAGGCGACTACAGCTAATATATCTAATTTGCATAAACACGTCTTCTGCAAATAAAATGGAGAAATAATAATAATAAAAATTTGCACTATAACATGCAACACCACATTTAGTAAAATATATCAGAGGCTCATGAACTAAAGAGAAAACACTACAAGACTCCATCAACAGCCTGCCACTGCAAAATAAAAAATCAAATTAGTTTGCTAATAAGTGCAAATGGTAAGACAAGACAAAGAGGAGGTGGCAATGTATCTAAAACTTCAAAACATGAATAGGCAAACATTTAGGGAAGGTTTGAGTGATGAGGCTTTTAGATGTGGATAACATGTCACTTCTTAATAACCAACTGATACACAGTTTGCTTTAAATAAGACAGCTTTCAGTCATTTACCACAACATTACACATTTATCGAGCTTGGGGCTTTTAGCATGGTTTTGTAGCGATGAAGGTAACATCTGAGTTATAAAATCCCGGTAACTATTCAAAACTTGGTTACAGTACAAATATATTTGATCAATGTTACAAAATGGTTCATTCTAAACACGGTGGTCATAGAGACACACTAGCACTACAATGGTGACACTAAAGTGTGTATACTGCACATGATCCCAGTCTGACAAGAGTGCTTGCCATGAACTAACTTAGCACAAGGGTTGGTTACTAAAGTAGTTCAGCAGTTTTTAGGAAGTTTGAATAAGTCTCTCTCGCTCTCCACTTGTAAGCTAAGTCAAGAGCCCTATGGAAACTTCCCGTCACTAGTGAGCTACCCTATGAGGCGGTGACTAAGATAAAATAAAAAAAGATCATTACTGACAAATGGTTAAAGCCAATGTTTCACGTAAGTTGAATCTCTTGTCTTGCTTGCTCCTGCTTGTCTTACCATAGAGCACAGAGTTAGGGAGGGCCAAACCTATCGCACAAGTGAACAGGCACTCCATTTATGTATCGGCACCTACGATCACCCAGCAGGGCTGCAAAATAACAACCAGAGAGAGGTGAGACGTTGCAGCCAACAGGCAGTCCACAGTCACAAGTGCCAACACCTACACCTAACTCAATACTGTACAGGCTACTAGAGAAAATTGCAGGTTCCATGCTAAAACTCTTGAGCGTACCTCATATTGCACAGTGATAAGAGCCATACAATTAAAAGGTCTCTATTAAGATTTGTAACTGCTCCACATCTTCTGATTTTCTAGTACAGTAAATAATTATGGGGAGTCTAAATGACTACTTATTTCAGCTGATTTCCATACAAAAGCTCACAAAAACAAATTACTGTACTGAAGCTTAACAAACTCAACATTAAAAAAAGCTAATATACCCACCCCCCCCCATGAAATGAGTGATGCAATTGGCAATAATTAACTAATAGGTTTCAATCTTATCTAATTCCTATAAAAGGCATAAATGAAACTGTAATAATCTTCACAAGTTGATCAACGAATAACAAATAATTTTATCTTCACTAATGGCATCAACTTCAGCATTATACTAGTAAATCAGAAAAAAAGGAATTGTGAAGCATTTATGTATCAGAATTCTTTACAGAGGCATTCTCAAAGGATAGTCTAAAAAGTCTGACCAAAAGAGTACAGTAATGACATTTTACTGGCACACTTATTGTCAGCCTTATGAAAATAGTTATGATTTCAGATCTGTCAATGGCCAGTCTAGCACATTAGAACCTGATCCAGAATAATGCATGCTGTAGGCACATTCTGCAGACTTTAAAGAAGAAAAGGAAAGGTCTTACTGTCCACTCGTATATACAATAAAAGCCAAAGAATATTAAAAACTAATTTATATGAAATCTTTTATAATCTGGTGATGCCCAACAAGATTCATGATAAGTTATCTTCTAAACTATATCCTACCAGAGATCTACCAGTTGCCAGTGAAATCTATCAACCTAATATGTTTATAATAAAGTTAAATTACATTAACACCATTGACTCCTAATAAAAGAGCTCACAAGGTTCTCAAAAGTGCACCAGCAAACAGCATCATTATTACCACCTACTCTTGAATAAACACAATCTAGATTATTTCTTTTGCTTAATGAAATGAACAACTTACTATTGATCTCCTATAAACACTGAGATTTTTTTGCTGCCATAATAATACTGTGTCATGAACTGAAATATATTGTAACATCCTTTTCTGCTTGGTACCTAGACTGTGACACAATTTTTGATACCTTGGTTGACTACACACACATGCATGCACACACACACGCACGCGCGCACACACACACACACACACACGTATACAGTATATAAAAATTAAAATCAAAATATTAATGTTCTACCACTTAGGTGTCAAACATAAATGCACTAAATCTTTGTAATTTCAGAATAACAAGTCACATACTCTGAGACCAGAAACCTGATACAGTATACGAGTCCTCAGTAATATGTAACGTGTGCTGTTGAACTAAAACGTATACAACAAATCATACACACATTATGGGAAAAGTTTAGCCCCTGTAAAAATAGATTAATTAAAATTTACGTTGATTTATATTATATTTAATTTTTTTTTTTCACATTCCCGCTGGGGAGGAATGGTGGCGTGTATTCCCACCTTCAGACAGTTTTCCTTTACATGAAAAATAAATAGAAATCCCCAATCTCCATTAAATTATGACATAAATTAACCCCGTGAAAATAATAACTAATTCACGAGAAACATTTACACCAGATTTCAAAGTTACTGGTACAGGGGCTCATTGTATGTTACATCAGTCAGTCTCTGAGGTGATGGCGCAGTGGTGGTGAAGGTTACGGCATCACCTCAGCTTCATTGGGGGAGGTGTGGTGAGAGGTAGCAGTGGTGGTTGTGTACAGGCGTAGTCACTGAGGAACGCCATGAGAGACTGATGTGATGTTGAAAGTTTAATATATTTGACCTTGATGTATATTCTTGTGTATGTGTAGTCAACCAAGAAAGGGGATTTTCAGAAGCTACCAGCACGTCATAAGTATAGAATCATTTCAATTATTAGTATTTACAATTTCAAGTGGACAGTGACGATGTTCCCTTTCCCCACAAACTTTTAATCAAACCAGTATAAAAATATACATATAAAGTCTGATATAACTGGGGGCTTGTGGTACAGTACAGTTCTTCCAGGTGGTGGAGTCTTTTAAAGGTAAAATTCTTAAACTTCTTTAAAGAGACAAACAGATGAAACATTTATATTTTGTTTTAGAAGGAAAGAAAGTCATTGAACCCTTCTGCTGTGATGTCAACCCTCACCCACAATCCACATCATTTGCACGTAGTATAAGAGGTCAGGTTTTAATAAGGATTTGTTTTAATATGGCAGCAATTAAGAAAAATAAATAATGTATGTTGTTTAAACACATGAATTCCCCCCCCCCCAAGATTATATAATAATTTCGCATGCTGGTAATGAGAGAGAGATTCAAAAATATATTCTGGTCATGGGTTCCTTAGTTTTCATATTACAGGGATAAGTAATTTTTTAATGGTTCTCATCATCTTGTTACATTCATTCTGTGTTTGATGATCTGCCATATACAACTACAGTATACTATCCTGCACTTGATGGTCTACCACACACTACTATCCTGCACCTGATGATCTACCACAATACTATCCTGCATCTGATGATCTACCACACACTACTATCCTGAAATAATGGTCTACCAGACACACTATTATCCTGCACCTGATGATCTACTACACACTACTATCCTGCACCTGATGGTCTGGCACATACTACAGTCCTAACATCCACCTAAAATAGTCGGATACATAATACTACACAATACTGTAGCTGATAGTCTCATGACACACAAACCCTGACCATCTAAAGTCTTATATTGATACATTTTAAATCTTTGACTTACCTCCAATTACCTGTTACTTTTTGTTGTAATTTCCTACTGTTTTTTCCCTCTCCTACAAACACCTATTAAGCCAGCTCATATTTTTATTGCTTATTCGGATACCATACAGGGTTTGTCTTCCACCTACTGTGACAGCGAATAGGTAAGGAGGTGACAATGAACTGAATTATCTTAGAAAAATTCTCTAACACTCTAAGATCCAGCAGAGTCGAGATAACCAAGTGTGTGTGTGTGTGTGTGTGTGTGTGTGTGTGTGTGTGTGTGTGTGTGTGTGTGTGTGTGTGTGTGTGAGCAAAACAACAATAAAATATAAATTCATACCATTAAATAATTCTCATGATCTCTTTCCAGCGCTTAATTTAGTTTTACATTATGGTGAGGTCAGTATACCATGTGGAACCATATACAGTTGTTTACAGCACACATTGATCTATAACCGAACTGGATCCACAGAGAAAAAAATAAGAAAATGGCGATAATTAATTTTATATTGCAAAGGGACTACTGTACATGTTATCCAGACGCCAATACTTTCTTGAACTGCTGAGACAGACTTAATTTGATGGCCCTGTTTAATTGTTGTTAATTTAAACAACAGCAAAAGGGTTCTAGATTAAAAAAAAAATCATAATATCACAAAATCAAAATAGAAATAAACGTAATCTGACGGATGTGAGAGAGAGAGCAACAACATCAGAGTCACTAAGAGAGGAATTATGGACTAGTAATGACCTTGGATTTGATTGTTCGCCAAAAAACTTGATTTAGTGATGATAAAAAATACGTTATATACATTTCTGGTATACAATCGTAGAGTGTATGAAGTCTAATACAAAATGCCCTAAAATACAAAAGAGAAAAAAATACGCACAAACCACACACTTATCATAAACAAGTAATATTTCTACATGAATTTTATGAACCGTCCTGTAGACACCATCAGCTGTTCCTCTCTAAGAAATTAAGAAGATAATCTGGTGCATAGCGACATCTGTTGGTTTTCTTTGGCACTTAAGGAATGTACTTAGTTGAACAGAACTTTTAATTCAAGCTTCTCAAAACACCATTATACAGACCGTACTAATAAACTGGTGGCAAATCTTTAAGTAGTCGCCATTTCATTTCCCTCCCTATCAACCAATGGAAATTTCTGGTGTTAAAACTGTCTGCCGACCATACAGTAGAGTATGCCCAAAATAGTATTATATATATGTACAGTATATATATATTTATCATGTGTTTGAGAGATAATCATTTTAGCCTTAAACTGCAACAAATATTCTGGTGCAATAGATAATAATGTTATTGTTGTTATAACCCTACGATAAATATTGTTTATATGGCAACACAGACGTCACATTATTTAAGACCTGGTATGGGCTAGGTTGGGTTAGGTTAGGTTACGTCAGGTTAGGTTCGTTAGCTTAGTACTGATGATATTAACTCATATTTTTGCATTTATGTTTGTGTCGATGATTGCTCCTATGTACGGATCAGTTCTGAATCTATGAAATATATTGAAATTAAGGACAGTATTGCCATGACACAATTATCCCTGAAACACGTGATTATATATAGAGAATATCATGGTTGCCACATTTCTGCAAAACATGGGAACATCAGTTAATTCCAAAACATTCTAAATTTATGAGCAATCGTCAATTTTTCCGATTTACATAAAAAAATGATAATAAATGTTAAAATTACTGTATTTCCTAAACTCTTCATGCACCATTTCCAATATTTTGAGCATTATACAGTACTGTATCTTGAATTAACTATACATACAGTAATTTCAAAGCAGTATTGGAACATAGAAGAGCAATATTTTTGAAGCCTCGTGATTACCTCTGTGAATTTGGGTTGATAATCTATCTACTGTACTGGACTGTAATTATTAACTGTTCTGTTCTTCAATTATGAAAAGAATAAACCGTGAAATTATCAAATAATTATACAAAAATATTTTCCTTGACCAGCGTTTCTTCCATCTATAGTCAGTCAAAAATAATGTTCAGAATCTTAAAAAAAAAAATAATAAAAATCTTTGGAACATTCAAGGAACATAATAAAAAAGAGAACAAAATGTGGCCACCCTGATATACATATATACTCAAATTCAAGGTGAGAGAGTATATGGTCATATATTTCTAAGTGGTTGACCTTTAGGTTCATAAATCCTCTTAACGGAACAATGACGGGTAATGAGAATCCAGCCCCATTATCGGGGACTACCGTAATAACTACTGTGGTAAAATATCCATCACTAATGAGCGACGAGTGGAAGAAAATATTAGCTTGTACTTAGAATTTAGAATTAAAATATTTACCAACATCCAAGAGTAAGAATTGTGATGTACAGTCACTCAAAAAACTATCTCTACAAAATTGTGTTGAGAAAATATGACACAAAGGACGAAGGATTTTTGACAACCCTACCGAGACAACAGGAGTCGTAGTGTTCATTCTGAAATTCATTGACCTCCCTAATTCAAGATAGTTTATTGAGTGACTATACATATATTGTAAAAAAAAAAAAAATAAATAATACTGTAATCTTTTCAAGTCGACTTTTATGAAGATGAAAAAAATTATGATATAACGAGGGTTAGATTATCGTCTACGAGAAAATAGACCTTCTCTTCTTTTAAACCTGTAATATCGTTGTGCAAATGGTGCTAAAACTTTTCTATTCTAAATTAAAGCTTAGAAATCCATAGGTAACAATCTTCCATTGAGCTTCACTGAGATACAGCATTTTTCAGAGCACTAATTCCTTGACTTCAAATTCAGACAAGTTTTAACAGGAAACAGTAGAACAGCAACCAACATCAAAATGCTAAAAAGTGTCCTCATGACTTATAATATATTGCTCATCAACACCAATATGATATGATAATTGAGATGCTAAATCAACTGACAGTAAACAGTAATTTTTTTTTTACACACTACATAATACTTGACAGGCTTTACCTTCCTGAATAATGCACCAAAAAAGAGAATGAGATTGCAAGATTAACCGCATCCTTAAATCTATACAGTTATGCAATTAAGCAAAGAAGAAAAAACCTTTAGAGCAGGTGTTTCCCCATGATGATAAGGTGACAATTGAAGTGTTAGGTGAGCAAAGTAAGGGATCGTGACACGGTAACAGACAGTAACAGCACATATTCAAGAGTTATTCCTGTAACAAATATGTAATCTATAAAAAGAAAGAGAAAAAAAATGTACTAAAAGCTATTCCATTCTCCGCTATCAGTTTGAGCAGTAAGACCCGCAGTGGAAAGGTTTTCCCTACTCTCATGGAGATGTCCCCCTCGTACCTCAAACTCTATGGCCACTCGGTGTCTGATATCGAGGGCCTGGGCTCCGTCATACTTAGTAATAGGCATTTCTCTAGCAATAGGAGTTGGGGGTGTTAGAGGAGGACTGGGACTTCTAGATAGGGATGGAGGTCGCATGAATGGTCTAGGGGGTGGAGGCGGAGGAGGTGGTGAGGGAGACGATAGCTCCCTCCTTACTCGTGTGGGAGTTTTGGGTTTAGAAGAAATTGGTTTCTCCTTTACTCCTGATGTTCCTGGCTCTTCCTCCAGCTCTTCCACATACTGTATATCATCTAGCATCTCAAGATTATCTTCAGGTTCTTGAAGTGTGTGATTCTCCTCAGAGGCTGACTCTGATTCAGAGACCTCATGAATGCCCTCAAACTTAACAGGAATATTGTCATATATTCCTTCACTACTCTGATTCACTCTTTGGTTTATTTCCATATAATAGGTTTCTATGTGACTAAGTTCTGTGTGAGGATTCTCCAGGAAAGCAGAGCTTGGAGGGGAAGGAAACTCATCACTCTCATCTCCTGGCACAAACTCTGGTAGATCTCTAAGGAAGAACTGTGTTGCATATGGCTGGGGAGTTTCCTGTTCCGCATTTAAACTTGTTCTCCTATCACTCTGATTGTCATCACTGGTGGAATTAGAATAATCCGAAGGTAGTTCTCCTTGTTGTTCTTCTGAAGGAATTGAAGGAAGTTTTTCCTCAGTGGGCGTGGAGATTTTACTATCCGTGTGCTCAGGCTCTGGCTCAGGTAAACCAATATGGTCCTGTTCATGTTCCTGCTCGGAGGTCGTACTTCTCTCACTGATACGAGATAAAGTGCGAGAGGGGAAAGCGTAGCCCATATCAATCTGTCGCGTGAACGGTTGGTAATACTCCGGCTCTTGGTAATCGTCATGGTATTCGTCAGGTTCTGATACAAGGTCAGGGGACTGTGGAGACTGATCGCTCATTTGTGCATGATCATCCTCGTCGTCATCATCCTCAAAATAATCTCGGTCTAGGTCTTCCTCTGTCCCTCCAACGGCACCAATGGCATCTTCCTCATCAAGTACGTGTGTGTCACCACCCACTGCACCTTCTCTACCTACCAAACTCTCATCCCCCTCTACTTCGCCCTCTGTGTCTACTGATTGTACACTGTCTTCTTTGGCTATTATCACTTTCTCCTTTATGAATACTTCCTCATCATCATCATCTTCCTCATCCTCTTCATCATCTTCCTCATCATCTTCCTCATCATCATCTTCTTCTTCTTCTTCTTCAGGTTCTTTGGTTACAATTACCTTGTGTTCTGTTATTCCTTCAACAATCTCTATCACCCGAGCTCCTGACACCGAGGCAAAGGCTTCTGGAACTTCTTCGGGCGGTATGAGAGCTTCAGTGAGTTCATCCATGCTGATAAGTGAATCGTCGATCATTAAACCATCAAAAAAATTGTTCTTCCTCTCAATATCAGAGACTGTTGGGCTCTTCTCTGATGCCGAGGCCATGGTAGACGAGGATGTATCTGGCTCGAGGGAATCGGATTCTCTCTCTGGTTCAAATTCAAAAACAGGAGCATCAAAAAAAGGAGACCTCTGCCCGGGTTCAATTGATATCGAAGTTCTTCTTCCTATATCAGAGAGGGAGGGTCTCCGCTCAGATGACACAGATCCTCTCCTCTCTGATGATACCGAACTACGACGATCTGAACATATTGAGCTTCGTCTTTCCGAGGACGACGACGACTTTCTCTCTTCTCTATCTCTGTCATAAGGAGATCGTCTACCTAAGTCATGAATTGACGACCTCCTGTCTGTCTCTAGAAAGGGCGATTTCCTTTCAGAATCATGTAATGAAGATCTGCGCTCTCTGTCTGGCAAAGGAGACATGCATCCCAGTTCCTGAATTGATGGTCTCCGGTCAGAGATTGGGTATGGAGATTTTCGACCAATATCATGAGCGGACTGTCTTCGTTCCCCCGTCATCGAACAGCGTCTATCGAGAATTGATTCGTCTATTTCTTCTATGCTCATCTGGCTATCCTTGGAGCCAAGCTTGTTCAGTCGTTCATCTGGAAGCCTGAACCTCTCAATGACCGTGCGTTCAGAAGCATCACTCTCGTCGATCCTTCTCTCCCGGGATGTGTCTGTAAGATCCATTTCTCCGCTCGATGGAGATTCCTCTTTCACCTCCGGGGGTGGTGGCAAAATTTCAAAATCAAATATACACGGTTCTCCCTTCTCTTCTATAACCACAATGATCTGATCTTCTTGTTCTGATTCCTCATCCAAGTCCTGTATATCTTCCTGATCATCTTCCTCTTCATCACTGCTACCCCGAACTCTTGTGATCAGGTCCATGTCTGCAGGGCGTGGAAGAAACTGCACCTGCTCCTGGGAAGGGGTCAGGTCATCATCGTCTTCCTCCTCTTCCCGTACCTGCTCTGGGGGAGGAGGTATGGGATGTGGTATCTCTAAAGGGGAGCATATATCACTGTCGGTATTGCCCCCCGAGTCACTTCCCCGTCCTGCTCCATACATGTGGAACATCGGCTTTTTGTGAAGAGCAGTAAAATCCATACATCGGGGTCGTGTTTGAGAGGAATAGGATGTAATACTTGGAGGACTTGTCGAGGTACTTCGCCTGTGCTGAAGGAAATTACCGTGTTGAAGGTCCATTGGTCTAGGTGTGGTAGAAGATCTTGTGTGAGAGGAGAGCGATGAACCACCGTCACTTTCACAAGAACTCATTTTGTGGAGACTTTCTTGTGATGAACCGTAGTCAACGTAGTGACCCATCTCCTTGGCCGCCCTCATGCTGGCAGAAAGTCGAGTTGTCATGGTCATTGTGCTTATGCTCGTGGAATCTCCCACGTCACGTAAACTTTCGTGAGACTCTCGACCCACTCTGGAGTGACTGCTCGAGTGTGACCTACCACTAATACTCTCTGGAAGGCTCTCCTGACGTTCTAAGCCACTGAGACGTGAATGAGAAATTTGGCTAAACATTGAGGTATTGTCTGTGATGGTGATGGTTCCAAGATGGCGGGTTGTTAAAATGTATCCTTTTTCACTTGTAATTTCACACACACTATTTTCATGAAATTCTGGACTACCTGGACTTGCAAGATCCTCATCATCATTCTGGGACGGCCGGGAATCCAGAGGAAGTTCCAAAGTGATTCTAGAACTTGCTCGACTTCCAGCTAAACTACGTGACAAATTACCAGATTGACTGCTACTATGAGTTCTTGGAAGGCTGCCAGTGTAACCATTTGTCTGTTGCTTATTAGTACTGCTACCGTGACTGCGAGGAAGGCTGCCGGTATAGCTACTTGCACGACCTCTACTACTGTTATTATCTCCTTTGAGTTCTGCCCACTCAAGACCCTCTGTACTTCCCACTTCACTATTGATCATTAACTTAGAACCGGACCTACTGGGGCCCCGAGAGCTCGACTGTGACCCCGCCCACTTACCTCCCTCCCTTTCAATTAGCTCATAGGATTCATGCGATAGATTATCCCCACTATCATCTGTTGGTTCTTGATAATGACGGTTATCAACAAAAGAATAATCTTTTATAGATCCCTCCATGAGAGCAGGGTTTGAGTTCAGTTGCTGTCGTGAGCACATGGTAGAGTTAGTGTCTAAGGAGGGTGCCCTCTGGTAGTGGCGGTGCTGACCTGGATGATGGGGGTACTCAGGGTCGTGACCTCGCTGAGGACTGGAGGTAACCGATGTCTCCGGAGAGAGGGTGTCCTGCCTGGAGGGGGTCACGCTAGGGGTCTCGAGGTCTCGGGTGTCGAAGTCATGAAGGTCGGCAGTCTCGGTCTGAGTGGGTGACCCAGGGGACTGTGGGTCACCGGTGGAGGCCAGGGTCATGGAGCCACACGATAAAGACACAGGTGTGCCAACTGTAAAATACAACCAAGTTAGTAGAGCAGCCAACAGCACCTACAGATAAAACTGAAGATATTCTATTCAATTTGCCATTAATGAGACAGATGTTAATTAAAAAAACATGAGGCACCAAGTCTTACTAATGATTATAAACAAGTAGTAATAATAAAAGCTATTAAATTAAGCAGTAGTAGTTAAGTCTGCTAATAACTAAAGAAAATTAAATTATATGTTAGTTACCTCACTTTAACTAGAAGCTACAAATATTAAATCACTTCCTTTGGTGTCAATTAAACTATCCTACCAAAAAGAAACCATTATCTCCATCTAAAACACATCCACTTTGCATCAAGCTTATTGTTATGCCATAACGTCCACGTCTAGGTAGTAGATCAGTTGTCCACCAATCACCCGAGGTTGTAACATCATGGGAAAAAATGAAGTTAAGTGGTAGTCAGAAGGAAAACATTTGTCGTTGTGGTCTCTGTTTTCTTCTCATGGTATAATTAATTACTATCTTTCTTCCATACCTAAACAAGATATATAATCCCTGTTGTTTATGTCTCATCTTATACCACAATACAGACTTCCATTACTTGGTTTTCTATATATATGCATCTCATCTGTTGTGGGAACCTTCCTTCCTTCTCCCATTTACAAGATATTGTACTAAGCAATATACATTCTCTCGCATAAACAGGGCATCTCACTTCCTTACGGTGCTAGTGAAATTCTTTGTTCCTCTTCCTAAAATTTTAAACTTTATGTAGTATAAATAATTGTCTACACTCGTTTTGCTTTACTTAAAAATCATGTTCAATAAATCTCTCTGTATCCAAGCCAAAACACAACCAGGTTTAAGAAGAGAGACCCATCGCCACACTCGGATATCTATTGAACGTAATAAAATCCTTATGATTCTACTCTGAAAAAAAGATGGAATGGATGAGTTAACACGGAACGGAGAATAGTGGATGGGTTAACGATTGCCTGATCCTGAAAAAAAAAATTTTTTTAATGAAGACTGAGGGAAAACTTAGGTATAATGCCACCAACTGCATCCTTGTCTGCAAAACAAAATGCCAAGCCAAATAGAACAACTCCTTTTGCCTCATTATGACACCATTATGGCCTCCTGTATTGACCTGCCTAAACTCCCCTGTGACCAATATGGGAGATAGGGCACTTAGCTTGATTATAATCTGGTGAGTCCCTTAGCTTGTTTATAATCTGGCCAGTCCCTTAGCTTGTTTATAATATGGTCAGTGACTTTGCTTGTTTATAATCTGGTCAGTCCCTTTGCTTGTTTATAATCTGGTGAGTCACTTAGCTTGTTTATAATCTGGTCAGTCCCTTTGCTTGTTTATAATCTGGTCAGTCCCTTTGCTTGTTTATAATCTGGTCAGTCACTTAACTTGTTTATAATCTGGTCAGTCCCTTTGCTTGTTTACTTCCCAAGGCCAAGACTGAAACCAGGACTTACTACCCAGGGCCAAGACTGAAACCAGGACTTACTACCCAGGGCCAAGACTGAAACCAGGACTTACTACCCAGGGCCAAGACTGAAACCAGGACTTACTACCCAGGGCCAAGACTGAAACTTACAGGACTTACTACCCAGGGGCCAAGACTGAAACCAGGACTTACTACCCAGGGCCAAGACTGAAACCAGGACTTACTACCAGGGCCAAGACTGAAACCAGGACTTACTACCCAGGGCCAGGAACTGAAACCAGGACTTACTGGGCCAAGACTGAAACCAGGACTTACTACCCAGGGGCCAAGACTGACCCTCCCCCCCCACCCCCCCAAAAAATTTTTCCTAACCTATAAACTTGACAACCAATACACACAACTCATATCAATCTCGTGCCAGGTAAAAAAAAAAACCTACGACACAAACGACCCCAAAAAATACTTACTACACTGATTGTCACCGAGAGGAAGGAGAGGTTGTGCTGAGATACTCATGCCAACGTTGCTCACGCTCGTATGTACAGAGGGAGAGTGTCGAAATGACTGTGATCTGTTAATAAAAGGGATCTTACTTGTGCATTTGAGGAACTTTGTACTTTTTGTCTAACTTTTGCATTTTGGAACTTTTTAACTTTTCAAAACTATACAAGTAACTATTGTATCGTACATATAATAGTACTGTACAGAGTATTTAAAAAGCTTTATTCAAATCTACTGATGTGTTTTAATATATAGCAAAAATACTTCATAAATATAGGGTCAAATTATATTACATCAAAGTAACGTACAGTGATATTTCCGTAAGCCGGAACAATTGGTGCAGAGCACTTCCGGGAATGAGAGATTTCTGGGTAACGAGACGACTCTCTCAAAGCCGGAAAAAATCCCACATCTCCGGAATTTTCCAGGGAACGAAAATATTTTCTCGGAAGTTCCAGTAATTGCCAATTACATTATCTCTCGAACCCGGAAAAATATCCCCCATCCCCAGAATTTTCCAGAATTTTATGGGTACTGGAAAATTTTTCTTGGAATTTCCAGAAAATGCACGTGATTTTCATTTCTAAAACCCAGAAAATCGTTCCCAAAGCCGGAATTTTTCGGAATATTCCGGCTTTGGGAACAATTTTTTGACAAAATTTCAGTTCCGGCTATAGGAGAGTTCCGGGTTTGAGGGATTTTGGTTAACGGAGATATCACTGTACTGTATTATCACATGGATATATCTATATATAGAGTCAAATAAAAACTACAGTTAGCTGTATTGGTGACTATTACTGTACTGTAATTCCAACCTAACTACTGTACTGATGGATAACCAAGATACAGAACATCATTATTACTGTACTGTAGTACCTTTGAAATGGAGCTCTTTTTACATAGTTATCTCTGACAAACTCTTGAACTTGCTTCTGTGTCCTGCCGCTGTATCTGTTGGGAAAAATAAACAAGACATACATAAACAAGTTACAAGGCATAAATAAACAAGCTAGAAGACATAAACAAGTTAGGTCCTTAACATAAGTTTGTCTTGGCTTTTGGTAAATAATTTAGTCCATTATCTATACTTTCCAATTTCTCTATTTTTTCATTTTTTCCTCCTCTATTTAAATTCTCTCTTTCTCTCTCTCTCCTTCCCCTTTCTCTCTCTCTATTCAAAGTCAGTCACTTACCCTTACTACCATAACACCCCCTTAAAAATCTGACACCATCATCTGTCATTCAGTCATGTAGTTCACTGGTGTCTTCCTTCATCCTTATTCATCCTCCTTCCTTATACCTGCCTTCTTCATCCTTATTCATCCTCCTTACTTATACCTGCCTCCTTCATCCTTATTCATCTTCCTTACTTATACCTGCCTCCTTCATCCTTATTCATCTTCCTTACTTATACCTGCCTCCTTCATCCTTATTCGTCTAAATAAACACAATACTGTATATATTATACATACAAAAATAAATATTCTTGTAATAAAATGAGCCACTACCAGAAAATGTCACGTCACCTCACCTCACCTAACCACAATTCGATAACATTAAATAACAACAATACCCATCATTTTGTGCCCTGAAGTACTGTACACAGAGACTCACCTAAATGAGGATCCCCTTGACAGAACTCTGGTTTTTTGGCGTGGGACTTTTTTAACTTGGGAACACCGGAAGAACCCATGGTGCTCCACACATTTTTTCCAGAAATTTTTGCATTCGTTTCGGCCGTCAAAGAAGAATTCAACAATATCCTTGTAATAGCCCTGGAACATTGTTTGCATTTGTTAAACTAATTTAGGAACAAACATTTATACTTCTCACTGAGCTTAAGGAAATTTTTCACTACATGTACTGTACTCTCTGCCTGACAAGAATGAAACTTTGCTTACAATTCTCTCTTACACAAATGCTCACTGTTCTTATACAATAGTTGTAAAGTTTTAATGTTTTCTTTATCTAAACATCATAACTATATTCTGAATCAAAATCTTCAATATTCAAGTTATAGTCTCAAAATTTTTTTTTTAAATATTTTACAAATCTCAGATTGAATAATTAAGAATTTTACAAAGACTTCCCATTTTTAATCCTTTATAACCTAATCCATTACAGTATAGATATAAACAAAGAAAAACTACACTCCCAAAAATAAAAAAAAATTAGACTAGACCAGAAATAAGCACTGCATATAGCACCCATATCACTTGTTATGACATCTATAGGGTTAAGGCAGTTAAAATCATTATGCCCCTTATTATTATTATTACATGGGATCCAGTACTATTAACCATCCTCTTAAGCACAATATACAAGTGAGTCTACAATAAGCTCATCAGATAATTAATAGATCTATGACAAAAGAGAAGAGTGTTGAGAGTAAAAGTGTAGGATCGAGTGAGTTGGGGTGAATAAGTGAAATGAGATCTACAGTTGAGAAAGAAAAAGAAGATGTATTCAAACTAAACTTAATTTCACTTCAATGTCAACCTAAAACTCATGCAGAATGAACATGCATAGTTACTTTCAAGTACTTTTTACAACATTTATCAAGTACAACCAAACTCAGACATTCAACTACTATATGGGTATAACCTTTCTCTCTCTCTCTCTCTCTCTTACTTCTTCATTGTATCTTACTGAATGAACTGGTTTTTGTTATTCTTCCATTAATCATCTTTTTCTACACATACCCGTTTGTGGATCTACTCACTCCTCCCTTCTCTGTTCTTTAACCTCATGCACCGGCACTCTACCCACCATCACTCCATTCCATCAACATAATCTTACTTAGAAAACTATTTCCATTATCTATCCACCTTCATCACTCTTTGACACCTCTGATATAAATACTGTCAGGTACTCAAATCGTTTATGTCTATTCAACGATAAATAAAAATCGTGTTATCATTTGCATCGATCTCAAGCTCTCTTTTCTTCCTTAGATACTGTAGTTACCCTTAATACAGGAATATAGTATACAAATTTGTTCAGTTTTGTATTATCATAAACTCTCCTCCTACCTATGTACAGTCACCCACAAAAGTCCTGTCACCTATCCTCCTGAACCGCGAACCCCAAGATTCAGACTCGTTAAACCCGAAGCAGTAGACTGATGCATTATTCTGTCCATAAATGCTTCGGGTTCATAAGTCTGAATCTCGGGGTTCGCGGTTCAGGAAGAGAGGAGACAGGACACACAGCCTTACATATACACTCCTCATGGTCATACATACAGTGTGGGGGGGAAGGAAAACATTCATTCTTTCCTTCATAAATAACTAGAGTAATGAAGTAATGAAGAGAGAAATTTGTCATTGTGTATCTTCAATTTATACTGGTACTGTATTAGTTCAAATCATCTGATACCACCGCTAATTAAAGCATAAAATTACTATACTAACAAAAGGCTGAATGCATAAATAATAACAAAATTAAAATACCCTGTTAAGTACATAAACAATGATGTGAAAACCACACCAAAAAACTGGCTTCATGACGAGTGTTAACAAAATATAAATAACAGCAATCATGAGTATTTTAATTAACTACATCTTGATAATAACTAAAATAAGAAATAACAATTACATTGACTAATAATCACAAGAGATGGTAATCACACCGTCTCTTGTTCTGTAATAGTCAATAACTGGATTTATTTTAGCATATCAATCAGAAATTCTTTTTTTCTTTTTTTTACGAATACATCATTAATGAAGGTTTTATTTATTTTTTATATAGGAAGCTGGGGTCAACACACCTCTGGCCACCGTCCTCCATAAGGCAGCTTGAAGAGATGAAAATCAGTCTTACTACTATTGTCCAAAGAATGTCTCCCTAAGCGTAATATTTCTTCACAACTTGAGTTATTGACAGGAAAAGTTAAGCATCGCACACCTTGATATTTATGTACATTACTTGTTAATTTGAAGAAAAATACTGGCTACAAGTATTACAAATCTTTTTCTCTTATATTATCTGAATTAGTTTAACAGCCCAAGTATGACCATTACCTTATATCATGCACGTCATTACGGTTAACACTAGGCCCATGTAATTATCGTTTGGTGACTTGGTGAAAGGTACAATGCAAGATTTTACGATGAGTGAAGCAACCAACCGCAGCATAGCCAAGACATTGTTGGAACTATAGTGTACAGTACAACTACTCTCTATTAATGCATAAATGGAATGTAAGGTTTGGACACGTGACTGACATGTAAATAATGGTACGTCTAGAAAACAACGAACTGTATTGTTGCAAAAAATATATATAATATATCCTACAAAATACATAAAAGTTTAAGATTTATATCAAACACAATTTACATTAACCAGTCTGTCTCTCTCTCTCTCTCTCTCTCTCTCTTGCTTATAAAATCATCCTTATTTAGTGTTACGTTGCTTTTGTATTTTATATATACTGTATATATATATATATAAAAAACAAATATTTAAAGGGTATTTATTTGTAACATCTGCAAAAACAAAAATAAAAGAGAACTCAACAGCAAAAAACAAGACCACCAGTAACATCAGTATCTCCTTAACATGTATATATAAAAAGTTATTATCCCAATTTTGATTCTTAAAGCATTTAGGTGTGATCAAACAGCAATAATGGCAAGTCCGACCTGACCCTCAAACACGAATCGACCGGTGACACCTCAAAATAATTTTACAAAGATGATACTGTATATATTAATTCACTAGTTCCGATTACACCAAAGACGACGCCATTATTGCTACGAATCTACACCATGCCAGTGTAGTAACGGCTGGCCGACAGTTAGTAAGTTAGAGACATGCGGTAGGCGGGCTGACAAAAACACACAGCTGATTGACACGTTACACTACCTCGCCCTGAGTGGGGGGGGACGACCAGCCAATCACAAGGGGGGGAGGGGAAATAAGAAATCATGTTGAAATTCTCTGTAAGTTACTAATGATCTCAAGTTATAAATTTTATCATATAAGTAACAACAATAATATATGCAGTATAACTATAGGCACATTATGGTATACAGTATATATTAAAGAATTTTTTGTTTTTTTTTTAGTTATATTATTTCATGGTATATCAGCTATGTTTGTGACACTTATATATATATATCAACTACATATACTACAAAATTATATGTTTATTGATATGACCTGAAAATCATTGAGAAGCTTTTATTCGCTGTATTACAATAAAACAAACGCTTTAAAACTGTCTGTCTAATGTTACTGAATATACCGCACCCATCTGACCTTTACCGGATAATGAAGTAATATTCTAAAAGTTATTCTCATAAAAGAGTTTATAAAATTGTCATGAATCCCAAACAAAAATAATAATGCCCAAACACCAACCCCAAGAGATTTGTACTTCAATCTCGTAGTCCAGTGATGACAAGTCACTACATCTTCGAGAAAATAAGAAGTAGAAATTATTGATAAAAAGCTACAGAAGAATATTAACTTGACTACTAAAGTGTATCAAAATATGCCCACTACAATGAGAGCTTTCTAAAAAAAAAAAAAAGGAAAGATAAATTAAAGGAAAAATAGATGACTGATTTTCAGGAGCATATACAGTATACTTTAAGACACAAGAGGTATAACCACATCTATCCATCTACAGGCTTACTTGTGTCAAATTTACTTACATATCCTTCTGGATGTAATTTGGTTAGGAAACGTTTTCGCTTGAAGGAAAGTTTTCTTATTTTGGCCCAAGAGAAGGTATTTATCTTTGTGTAATTTTGGAACACCAGAACGCCCATGTGTGCCACTGCAAGGTTTAGGGGCACTCCTTCATTATCCTGTGATAGAAAAAGGAAGCATTGCATGAAATAACTTAAACTCCTAACACACAAATTTCTCTTCCCCCAACTATTCTACAAAGACCCACAGCTAATTGTTTTCACGTTACATAATCATTGCTACTGTTCAATCAATTCACTTCGCTGCCCCTTTTTTTATATCACTTAGAGAGCTCAAACACCTATCACTTCTTTAACAATTACCACAAAAGGACATAAATCAATGAGGTTCCCCGGCGCAAAACTCGGTCTTCAAATGGCAACACATAACGAATATCCTCCACATTATTACAGGAGAGGACAAGGGAACTATACAGTACAGTTGTACCCCACTTAACGCGGTCAATAGAACCCAGAGGGTCCCGCGTTAAGTGAAATCCTCGTTAAGTGAACAACAGAACATATGGGATTAATTCCAATAGAAACCGGCCCGACCCCCAAACTCCACTTTTTGAAGACACATAACTATGTTGTAGTAAAAATAACATCTTAATTTTATGATGGTACATGCACACAAATAATACTTAAGAGAAATAGAGAAATACAGTCACCAAGTTAATGTCCATTCAAATAATGGACTCAACTCCCTCCCCCTCTTCTCACACTACACTGCCGGCTCTTCCCTCTGAGAAATTTTTGGGGGAAAACTACTAAATTTTAATAAATAATACCTCAAACTAAAGTTAGGATAATACAATTGACATTGCTGGATTCCTTGTAAGACCAGGAATATTTTGAATATAAATGTCATATATTTTGCACAAAAGATAACATAGTTACTCAGAGAAAAAATTTTATCTAAAATTTGTATGTCTAATGCAAAATATATGATGTTCATATTCAAAATGATCACCAAATTATAAGAATTCCAGCAATGTAAATTATATTCTGGCCGGGTAATTTGTATGAATTTTATGAGCTAAAACAGGCAGTCAGGCAGGGTGGCGGGTGGGGCAAATCTAAAAATAGCGTCTCGAGCCGGACACTCACCGCGTATATGTGGAAAAAATCCGTGTTAAGTGAAAGTTCGCTTCTGGCAAGGCACCGCGTATATGAAAAAACGCGTTAAGTGAAACCGCGTTAGGCGGGGTAATACTGTACTCTTAACTCCACCATTGGCTCTTCCCCTTAGACATTTTAACCTGCTAGTTTGGTATACTGTACTTCCTTAACCTATCATTACCCCTCTATGGTTTGGTAGCAACTCAAATGAACCCCAGTTCTAATAGGTCCTGACACCATCCATTAGCAGTGAATAAGAATGAAACCCATTAGAACTTGACCCTACTAAGACAGGGCCAAAATCCTAATGGTTAAGTTTGTTGGAGGTAAAAATAGTTTAGTGTTTAAGTGTGATAAAATATCTATAACTCACATCTACAAATGGAAAAAGGTTTATTTTATCTTTAGTGTTTAATAATAAAGGATTACTGTACCACATTAACAAGCCTCGGAGCCTGAAAATACAACTCCGAAGACCTACCTTTGCTGGATGCATCTTTATACCATAAAATTCACATCTTCTTGCAGTTTCCAGGAGGTTCAGATCAGCAGCAGCTGGTGTCATGCCCCTAAAAAATACACATGTAAATTGTTATTAAACGTCTCTCTAAAAATAAATAATGGATACAGTATTTCACTACAAAGTCAAAGTAATAAAAAAATAATAATACCCTCAAACAAAATGGTAATGAACAAGGTATAAATATTAGTAATCGAAACTACATAGAAATAAAAAAGTTAATGAGAGATAGCAATGCATGTTTGTCCAGTGATCAAGACTATGGTGCTAAAAATACTGAACTATTCACTCAAATTTTAAGCTTAAAATACACTACCTAACCAGAGGAAGGGAGGATATGAGACGAATTATTGGGTTATTATCTGCTTTAAGTCACAGTTAGGAGGGGAAATGTCCTCAAGACCCCCACTACTCTTGGGGGAGGAGGGGGGGGGTTATGGTACACAGGATAATATTTCAGTGGATGATCAGCCAAGTAGTGGTGGTAAGAAAGAGAGAAAAGAGAGAGAGAGAGAGAAATGAGAGGGAAAGATAAAGAGGAAAAGAGAGAGAGAGAGAGAGAAAGGGAGAGAGAAAGAGAGAGATCCAATATCACAGTACAGAAAATGCAAGAAGATAACTTAGCTGTTGAAACTGGACAAGACATACAGTGAACAGTATAGTACTGGATCCAACTTTACAGTACAGTATATGTTTATTACTTATCAAAACACATTAAAAATCTCATTAGAAAATATTTAGTATTATCTCCATTTCAAATTCCTTCGATTACTTTATATTGCGTAAGAATTAATCAGCCAATGAAAAAAAGAAAACGACAAATGCAATAATCTAAAACTATTACATACCAAGGCACAAAATATACCTCGACCTTACCTTAGCTAAATTGTGAAACAGATACTAAGAACAAGTTTAGCCGTTATAAAAAAAAACTGACACACTAGATTTCTCTGCCTGAAAGCATCCCCCCCACCCCCATCACCCTCACTATAAGACACATACTATAAAGGAACTACCCCCCCTCCCCACCCCCACCCTCCCCTATCTTGGCAGTGAGCCCAGGCCAGTGATACACAACATATACACAAACCCACACAAACATTTGATACACAAACCCACACATACACCTGCGACGGTAAGGAAGTATCTGGTTAAACCTTACAATGCAGCAGATGTTTTGGCCAAATAGGGATATCATTTATTTTTTTACTGCTAATGTGGTAAATTTACTGTTTTATTTATCAATTACTTTCACAATCTAAACCAAACTAGCTATAAATTAGGTTAAGTAAGGTTACATTCGGTTAGGTAAGGTTATACATACATATATATTCATTTATACACACAGACATTCATGTACATACACACACTTGTACACATACACACGACCTCACCCCTTTACCACAGCATAGTCCGAACACTTCTCTATATTGCCTCTCAACTATTCATATAAATTCAGCCATTTGTCGCATAAAGTTTAATATTTAACCAGAAAGAGATTGAATTGTGCAGTATAACTTGGGTATCAATGTCACTATTTCATTCTCCCTAACAGTCCTCCCTCCCTTGTGACCTCTCCCCCATCCCATGACCTCTTTGCAAATCTCTCCCCCCCCCTCCCATGACCTCTTTCCCAATCCCCCTCCCATGACCTCTTCCCCTCCTGTTTGTGACCCCTCATCCCTCCCTTCATGACCTTTCCCCCTTCCCCTTGTAACCTCTTCCTCCCCCACCCCTCCCCCTTGTGACCTCTCTCTCTCTAACCCTCCATGATCTCTTCCCCAATACCTCCCCTAGGCCCTAACATCATTGACTAATACCCCCCCCCAACCCAGGATCCTCCACCCCACCTTCAGGCATTTGTCCATACTGTACCTCCTTCAGTAAACCAAGTTAAGACTACTGGACTATAAATGGAAAGAAAGAAAGAAAGAAAGAAAGAAAGAAAGAAAGAAAATAAAATTAAAAAAGCCCGGAATATCGTCCCAATTAACACACACCCCCAAGATAGTCGCTAAACCCTTACTTCGCAGCATAGAAAAGTTTACACACTGTCAAGAATATAAACTAGAGCCCAGACAGTCATCCCTCTACTATACTCACACATGTTTTTTGTGGTTATCCATGATTTTTCTCTCTAACTCTGGATCTTGAGTGGGAACGAACTTGTACAAGGAGAGGTAGCGATGGTCGGGGTAATCCTCTTCTACAAAGTCTCCACATTCGGCTAAAATAAAGTAAGAGGGAGTGAGTTTCGTCGATGTTATTCTTAGAGACTGGCGACGGTTAGGTCTGGTAGTTTAAGTTTGCTATACCGTAGATTATTAGTTATAAATTAAAATAATCTAAAATAAACAAAGGTGAGATATGTCCATTAAAAGTATATATTAAAAAAATAAATGATGACAAATATGAAGAGAAAGAGTTGAATACTGTATAAACCTAACTCAAGTCAAAATCAATTCTATTCTGGTTCAATAAGTCTTACTCAAGTTATAGAACAGACACAGGCCAAACAGACACACAAGGGTAACATATTTCCAACCAATTCAAATATATTGGGCATAAAAACTATATCAAACACCTATACTGCCAGGAATTTATTGAAATATAAAGATTCTTTGAGTGATGAAAATTACCTGATCACTTGCCTTTATCAAACTTGGAGCTAAGACATTAATGTATTTTTTAATAATTAGGCTATAACTTCTTCGTTCAATGTACAGTATTCCTATAACACTGTTCAACATCTTATCGTAGCAGTAGTTTTTGTCAGTTTGTAGATACACTAAATCTTACTTAACCTAACCCATCCTAACTTTATTTGACCTGACCTTACCTAACTTCACCTAATCTAAACTAACCTAACCTGACTTTATTTGACCTGACCTGACCTGACCTGACCTCATCTAACCACCTAATCTAACCTAACTTCACCTAATCTAATCTAACCTAACCTAACCTACCCTTAGCAATTACTGATAACTCGGCCCACAACGTTATCTCAAGACCAGCATAACAACACACTGTACACAAGAAACACCTACAGACAGATGAACCAACGACCACGAACAGTTTACCTTGAACGATATAGGAGGCCATGAGAGCGGCAGTGTTGTCGTTACACATGAGCCAACCGTGGGCAAGGTCTCGCTTGATCTGGAGGGCGAAGAGGTAGCGGGTATACTCCTCCTCCAGTTGGGCGGGATCGGGGGTGTAGAATTTGACGCAAAACCTCAGCACTGGCTCCACTTGACTCAAACAAACCTGTTGGATATATTCTCCCATTATAATGAAATCACATGAGTCGTTATATTATCTTAAAAAACGGATTAAGTCGCAATGTATCGGATAAATGGATAATTGTAAGTGGTTAAAATGAAGACTTAAGAAGGTGTGTTTATAAAATTATGTCTGGGTTAAATGTTATGAAGATCTACTGTTTGTATGGATGGTTGAATAATGTGTGTATGTGTGTGTGGATCATGGGTGAATAATGTGTATATGTGTGTACCATGGGTGAATAATGTGTATGTGTGTGTACCATGGGTGAATAATGCAAGTGGATGTGTGTACCATGGGTGAATAGTGCAAGTGTTGGCTACCTATACAGGGATTGGGTTCTGACAGGTTTGACAACACCTCCAATCCTACACTACATGACTCAACTTTTTACAAATATTTACTAGTACTGTTGTGACTCGCCAAATACATGTACACTGATAAAACATAAGAAATCAGTCAGTTTTCAACATTTCTTTCTTACTTTTTTAAAAGAAAAGTCATGAATAATGTCTTCAAGAGATAAGCTATGAAGTTTATCACTTTCTATGCACATAATACTAAGTGCAGACAGCTTGTCTTGTGTCACTGTTGCTCGCAGCTCATTTTTAATTCTTTCTAGTCGTGAAAATGATCTTTCACCTGAGCAGTTTGCTACCACTAGACTTAAAAATAGCCGTAGTATTGCTTCAACATAAGGAAAAGCTAAATGAATCGTGTCTTGGAAGATGACCTGATACAGATCTTGGTGGCACAAGTGTCCGTTTCCTGAATGGTTTGTCTTGATATAAACATGGAAGTGCTTTAGTTCTCCGGTGAGATTAACATCAACATCGTTTGGATAATCTTTCATCAAAATTTATACAGCTTCACGCAGCTGTTCCTCTGAAGCTTCTAAATCAAGTAAAAATGAAAACTTGCGAGCAGCATAATTGTAAACTGTTGCTCTTCTCAGCCAAAGTGGGAAAAATGTCACCATGGATCTGAATATTAAGGAGCTGACACTTCTTCTCAGTCTATCTATAGATATATAGCATAATTAGCTGCATGTTAATTAGGTTAAATCATTACTTAAATGTAAATTATAATAAAACTGTAACAAATTCTGAAATTTTGAGAGGCCCCTTCAGACTGTGAGGCCCTAAGCTGTAGTTTGTCTAGCTTACAGTATACCTAAATCCAGTTACTGTAACTCGCCAAATACATGTGGTGACTCGCCAAATACATGTGGTGACTCGCCAAATACATGTGGTGACTCGCCAAATACATGTAGTGACTCGCCACATACATGTAGTGACTCGCCAAATACATACACACTCCCCTTACAATTTAGGTCAAGGAGCTGGTTTTATCAATCTATATAAGTGAGTCTAGTCCCTCCCTTCCCCCTCTAACCACCTTCTCATGTTACTGCTTCACTCACTGCATTTGTCCTTCCTACCTCCCCTGGCCGAGGTAATCCCAAGGTCGTAAATGAGGAGAAGGAGGAGAACAATGAGGAGAAGAACAAGGAGGAGGAGGAGGAGGATAACAAGGCGAATAACTAGGAGGAAAAGGAGGAGGACCATGAGGAGGAGAAGAACAAGGAAGAGGAGGATAACAAGAAGGAGAAGAACAAGAAGGAGAATAAGAAGAACAAGGAGAAGAACAAGGAGGAGGAGAAGAACAAGGAGGAGGAGAATAACAAGAAGGAGAAGAACAAGAAGGAGAACAAGGAGAAGGAGAACAAGGGGAGGAGAAGAACAAGGAGGAGGGGAACAAGGAGGAGAATAACAAGGAGAAGAACAAGGAGAAGGAGAACAAGGGGGAGGAGAAGAACAAGGAGAAGGAGAACAAGGGGGAGGAGAAGAACAAGGGGGAGGAGAAGAACAAGGAGGAGGAGGGGAACAAGAAGAAGGAGGATAACATAGAAGATAACAAGAAAGAAGGGGTTAGAGGAGGAAGAGGATGAAGAGAAGAACAAGGAAGAAGAGGAGGAGGAGAATACGAGTCAGACATAGACTAGCCAGTGAGCCATTAACAGGTTCCCCCAGAGCCCAGGTGTGTGTGTGTGTTTTATGATGATGTCTCATGGGGGTCACCTCTGGTCTAGTCGCCTACCCCCCCCCTTGACCACCCCACTACCTCTTACAACCCTCCTCCATTACCTCCTTGACCTCCACAACTTTCCCATTACCTCCTTGACCTCTTACAACCCTCCAGAATTACCTCCAACACTAAATACTATAACAAAATGTATTATTATTATTATCATTATTACTATTATTATTTTTTGTCATCTTCATAACTATTATTATTATTATAAGAAATGACCTACCTGTAGCCTCCCTCCCCACACACCTCGTCATCACCCACCTGTCTGTTCATAGGTTTCTCAAGGTCGAGCCAGTAGCGAGTGTTGCCATCTGTGTATTCCAGGCCAAAGTAGTCTGACTCCAGTAGGTTTAGCTGGCGGCAAACCTGTTCTAGCAGCACCGACGCGCACGCTTTGCTCTGTGGGGAGAAAAATAATAATGATAAATAATATAAATAAATAAATAAAGGCTTTACTCTGTACCAATGTGAAATATATTTAATAAACTCTTTACTGCATCAACACAAAAAGATAAATTGTATTAAAAAAAAAACTCATGTACCAAAGGTTAATATTTAAAAGTTGCTAACCACAGGAAATACAATAGTGAAGAATTTATAAGGTTTTTGCAGTGTATTTCTCATGGTATAAAATTTCACTTTACGATGACGAATGAACTATATAGATTTCCCAAGACTTGTTCTCGTTCACTTTAGCTATAACACCAGGGCTCCTCAATGTGCTCTAGCTCTGCCATCAATGTTCATCAACCTCTGAACAGCACACCCACACTACACCCACACTACACCCACACTACACTCACAGCCTACAGGTGATCAGCGCCACACAAAAGATACATTAATTACATGTATGGATTAGATAACACAAAAGATTAATTAAGGAGGGGGACGGGTGGAGGAGGGGGAGGAGATATAGGAGGAGGAGAGGTGCGCAGAGGAGAGAGAGGTGGAGGGAGAGGGGGAGGAGAGGAGAGATAGGAGGAGGGTGGGGGAGGGAGAGGTGGAGGAGGGAGAGGAGGAGAGATATAGGAGGTGGGGAGGGAGGAGAGGTGGAGGGAGAAAGACTGCCATCCTCTCGAAAAAAGAATGTATTATTTAGCATATCTTCACACACACACACACACACACACGTTATTAAAAATCTCAACACTTCAGCCATATATACCTCCACAACACCATACCCTACTCCAGCACTAATTCCTACCTCCAACACTAATCCCTACACTCAACACCAATCCCTACCTCCAACATTAATCCCTACACCTCCAACACTAATTCCTACCTCCAACACCAATCCCCTATCTCCAGCACTAATCCCTACACTCCAACACTAATCCCCTACCTCCAGCTTTCATCCCTACCTCCAACACTAATTTCACACCTCCCAGCACTAATCCCTACCTCCAACATAATCCCTGCCTCCAACACTAATTTCTACCTCCAACACTAATCCCTACACTCCAACACCATACTACCTCCAACACTAATCCCTACAACTAGCCACTAATCCCTACACTCAACACTACATACCCTACCTCCAACACTGTCCCTACACTCCAACACTAAATCCCTACCTCAACACTAATCCCTACCTCCAACACTAATCCCTACCTCCAACACTAATCCCTACCTCCAACACTAATCCCTACCTCCAACACTAATCCCTACCTCCAACACTAATCCCTACCTCCAACACTAATCCCTACCTCCAACACCATACCCTACCTCCAACACCAATCCCTACCTCCAACACTAATCCCTACCTCCAACAATTCACAATATTTATCGAGTAGTTTAGGATCCAATTATATTATGTTATTTATATTTGATTATTATTATTTTTTGGGGGGAACATTTAATCACACACGTCGCTTATTGGACAGAAAATCAATCAGGCTCATGTAGATTTTTCTCAATGTCTGTGTGTGTGTGTGTGTGTGTGTGTGTGTGTGTGTGTGTGTGTGTGTGTGTGTGTGTTGTGTGTGTGTGTGTGTGTGTGTGTGTGTGTGTGTGTGTGTGTGTGTGTGTGTGTGTGTGTGTGTGTGTGTCTCGTCGTCCTTAGCGCCGCATACATGTACACACACACAGGATGCGACATGATGAGACAAAGTGAATACAAATACTGTGTACACATAGCTGGTGTAAGTACTGTTTACACACACACACACACACACACACACGATGGATGAGATACACGGACAGAGGCAGACAGACACATATAGACTTGACATGGCTAGCAGTGTAGAGCATGACCTTTGACCCACGAGGGAACAGAGGAGGAGGAGGAGGAGGAGGGAGGAGGAGGAGGAGGAGGAGAGAGAGGGCGGTGAAGGAGAGAAGGGGAAGGGTGAAGAAAGTAAGAGAGAGAGAGAGAGAGAGAACTGCCTTGCAAGGACATATCCTGTTAAAGCTGATTTCTCTTGTAATGATCAAACTGCGGCCTCACACCTCCCTTATACCCTCACCACCACCCCTCTACTGCCTTACACCCTCTCCCCTCATGCCTTCCACTACCTCTCCCCTCCTACTGCCTTACACCCTCCTCTCCCTCATACTGCCTTACACCACCTTACTCTCCCTCATACTGCCTTACCTTAATCTCCCCTCATACTGCCTTACACACTCTCCCTCATACTCCCCACCTCTCCCCTTATACTGCCTTACCCTTCTCTCCCTCATACACCCCACACCTTACTCTCCCCTCATACTGCCTTACACCATACTCTCCCCCATACTGCCCCACCTTACTCTCTCTTGCCTTACACCACCTTACTCTCCCCTCATGCCTTACACCACCTTACTCTCCCCTTACTGCCTTACACCACCTTCTCCCCTCCTTGCCACACCACCTCCCCTCATGCTGCCTTACACCACCTTACTCTTCCCCCTCATACTGCCTTACACCACCTTACTCTCCCTCATACTGCCTTACACCACTTTACTCTTCCCCTCATGCCTTACACCACCCATTCTCCCCCTCATACCCTTACACCACCTTATACTCCCCTTATACTGCCTTACACCACCTTACTCTCCCTCCTTACCTACCTCTCCCCTCATACTGCCTTCCTTCTCTCCCCTCTGCTGCCCCACACCTCTCCCCTCATGCTGCCTTACACCCCTTACTCTCCCCTCATACTGCCCACCACCTTACCTCCCCTCCTTTGCCTTACACCACCTTACACCTCCCTCATACTGCCCCCCACACCTCCCCTCTCATTCTACCTCTCCCCCCTCCTTACCACAACACCTTACTCTCCCCTTATACTGCCTTACACCACCTTACTCCCCTCATGCCTGCCACCTCCCACCCTCCTCCCTCCGCCTTACCTCTCCCCTCATACTGCCTTACCACCCTCCCTCCATACTGCCTTACACCACCTTACCCCCCCCATACTGCCTTACACCACCTACTCTCCTCATACTGCCTTACACCACTGCCCCACCCCCTCATGCCTTACACCTACCTCTCATACTGCCTTACACCCCCTCTCCCTCCATACTGCCTTACACATACTCTCCTCCTACTGCCTTACACCACCTTACTCTCCCCCTCATACTGCCTTCCCACCTTACTCTCCTACTGCCACCACACACCTCCCTCATACTGCCTTACACCACCTCTCCCCCTCATACTGCCTTACACCACCTTACTCCCCTCCATACTGCCTTACACCACCTTACCTCCCCCATACTGCCTTACACCACCTCTCTCCCTCACTGCCTTACCACCTTACTCTCCCCTCATACTGCCTTACCTCTCTCCCCTCATGCCTTACACACCTTACTCTCCCCTCCATACTGCCTTACACCTTACTCCCTCATAACTGCCACCCTACCTTACTCTCCCCATACTGCCTTACACCACCACCTCCCCCTACTGCCTTACCTCCTCATACTGCCTTACCTCCCTCATGCCTACCCCTTACTCTCCCCTCATACCTCCTTACTACTACTCCCTCCTTCCCTAAAGGGGAGGAGGAACAGGACCAAGAAAATAAAGAGAGAGAAGAATAAAGGAGACATAAAAGAAGAAAGGAAAGGAGACGGAGGAGGGAGAGAAGAGGAAGGAGGAGAGGAGACAGAGGGGGAGAGGGAGAGAAGAAGGAGGAAGAGGGAGGGAAGAAGGTGGAGAGAGGAGGAGGAGAGAGAGAGAAGGAAGAGGGAGAGGTAGGAAGGTAGTGAGACGGAGGAGGAAGAGGAAGGAGGAGGAGGTGGAGGCAGAGAGAGGGAGAGAGGAGGAAGGAGGAGAGGAGGAGGAGAAGGTAGTGGAGACGGAGGGAGAGGAGAGAGGAGGAAGGAGGAGAGAGGAGAGAAAGGAGGAAAGAGAGAAAAGAGACGGAGGAAGAGGACACATCATCTCTTAAAACACTAATATGCTTCAGTTTACGCATGGTAGTCTAATGGCCACAATTTATTCCACCTGATGATTTTACTTTTGCAATATCTCCTCCAACCAACTTGCCTTGGGAGGAGGTAGGTGGGAAGGATGGGGGATGGGAAGGAAGGAGGAGGAGATTGGAAGAGGGGAGGAGAAAATAGAGGAAGATGAAGAGGGAGGAGGAGGAGTGAAAGAAAGGAAGGGAATTCAACCACTATCAGCAGAAGGTAAAGCAGTGAATGGACTACAGGTGGAAGGATCTCCTGCAGTTAGCTCCATTTTCATTCAGTTTGTTTCAAAGTCATCATCACAAGTAACTTTCTTATCTGTGGGCCAGAAGATACCCTCTTTGACTATAGCATCACTGAGCTGTGAGAATCCCCCAAGTACGACCCATCACCTTGTTTGTCCACAGCCTTCACAAACTCTTCATTAGTCTCAGCAATGTGTAAAGGAGGTAGAAGTACATCGTCTGGGTCTACCAAGGGGATATTTTAACGTTGCTTTTACCTGGACAAACTCTTCTCTCTTTGGCCAGTCCTTTGTGTTGTAGTGTTTTTCTGTTGCTCTGCTGTCCCATGAACACAAACAACAATATTTCGTGAACCTCTTGAAGGCCGAGTAGAAGGGCTATAACCTTCAAATCGCCAGATCTGCCATCTATACTCCTTGTATTTAATAGTCAGTATTTTCTCTATACTCTCAAACGTTTCCTTCAAACCTACAGAAAGGACTACTGGACCTGAGGGCTTGGTTTATACAACAATACTGTTTTAAACTAAACTTGGAGGAATCTATAAAAGCCGCCATTCCTTTGGGTCATGTTTTTCTCCCAACTCTGACGTCAGTCCATCTACATCAGTACAGAGGGAATCCTGCATACTGTAGAATGAAGATAATGTAATATTTATTTTCCTAAAAACCGTAATTCTTGTGTTTCACTAGCAAGTTCCCTCCTGCAGTCTTGATGCTAAAAGTTCCTCCTGCTATTTTGACAGACGGAGATCACGTACAAGATCATTAAGTTCACTTTGTTCTATAAGATGTGGTTCAATGGAAGTCTGGTCAACAAAGGAGGATCTGGATGATTCTGGGATTTATTCCTCAATTTCCTCATCCGAAGTTGAGAGCTCTTCCAAATTAGCCGGTGGTGCAGGTATAGGCAGTCCTTCTCCGTGAGGAAAGGGCCTTATTGCCGAAGATGCATTAGGATACTCAATTCTGTGTTTTTTTATTCTTGGAGAAGTCTTCAGTTTTGGTAAAACAAAGGTGACGACATCTAAATGACTGGAAGGTTCACGCCAAACCAGCAAAAGGCGTGCTCTTTTTCTTTCCTTTTAATCCATTCAGTTAGGTTAACGTAGCAGCTTATGCAGCACACAGAGGTGCCCACTTTTTATCTTGATTTGCTTGTTTCACGATATTTGTTATGGAACGACACTGAGATTTGATAATAAACTGTCCACACACATAGCAAAACTTATTTGGTGAATTAACACAGCCTCGGCGTTGTATTCTCTCCGTTCTCCTGTCTTCATTAATTTCCACAACCTATCTGAAGAAAAAACACACACAAAAGACACATTAGTAAGAGCATTGTTGTCGGATCGTGCTGGCCCGAAAACTTTGTGGTCCATTGTCACACTCTATATTATGTACACAATAAAACAATAACGAAACACAAAACGACGCAACGCTAACAAAAAACTAACCACTGCAACAGAACTCAACACAATAATAACTCTACGAAACACCACCACACGACCAGACGCTGTCGACTCCACCATAACACCCAAAACCCGCCTTCCGCGCTTGCAACTCGCACCTATCCCTCCCATTACTGCCCGGCTATCACCGTCGTCCCCTCGCCAGGCGTGTGCAAAATAAGGGGTGAGGGGCCGACTAGATGCCGCGCCGGCACGCAAACAGGGGTCGCAGGTATCCGGCGTCGCGGGGCCAGAAGTAACAGTAGTTAATCACCGATTTCGCACCGGGAGACGCTAACCAAAAGAATTTCGACCACAGCAAATGTAGTCACACCTGTGTACGCGACTAGAGTGAGGATAGGGACAGCATATCCTCCCACTTGCTGTTCACTATTCTAATCTTGCATTAAATATATCTCTACCAACACAAGTACGTATCTTATATTCCTACACTACATATACACATATATAATAAAAATGTTACGTGACCGACATTTTGTATTGCCATATTTGGGATCAGCACCCCAGAATTACTAAAGTGATCCATGTTGCCGAACCCTTGTCAACTAGTGTAATAGTAATAATCAGCTTCTCTGTCAAGCCAACTTTTCTCGCCCAAATAACACCAGTCAAACACCTCTACACTTCCTTATTTCTAAACCATGTCACTATGTCCTTATTTTTGTGGGTTGTCGTCGTTCTCAAGGTGTTGTCGTCGTTCGTTCTTCAAGGTGTTGTCGTCGTTCTCAAGGTAGGTTGTCGTTCCGGCAGTTGTCATCGTTCTCAAGGTGTTGTCATCGTTCTCGGTGTTGTCATCGTTCTCAAGGGGTTGTCATCGTTCCAAGGCGTAGTGATCGTTCTCAAGGTGTTGTCACCGTTCAAGGTGTTGTCATCGTTCTCAGGTGTTGTCATCGTTCTCAAGGTGTTGTCATCGTTCTTAAGGGGTTGTCATCGTTCCTAGCGGGTTGTCAACGTCCTTAAAGGGTTAAACCTGTCAAGATACAACCCACTGTGTCCTACGTCCGTCTAAGAACACCGATATCAAACTTATTCGTTGCTTTTGTATATATTATCACACACACACACACACACACACACACACACACACACACACACACACACACACAACCGAGTGTTTTTTTATCATCCCTACAGAGTATTTAACATTTAAATTCTTAAAGGTTCCTCAGGTAGGTAATCAACACGGCAGGTGAGTCTATCTGAATGCTGGCTTACATTCTGTTGCTATATTTTATTACCTGTGAGAATAAATGAGACTATTATTACCTGTGGCCTGAGACGCACACCTGTTGTCCCTACGTCTCGCCCATGGTCAAGCAATTTAATGTTTGTGGTAAATTGGAATCAAGGTATTTTTTTTATACAGGGTTTTGTGTGTGTAGGTTATGAGTGTTGTGAGTGATGTGTTTTGATGGATGTGTTGTGAGGGGTGTTGTGAGTGGTTGTGTTGTGAGGGATGTGTTGTGAGTGGTTGTGTTGTGAGTCGCCCCAAAACGACGAAAGCAACAAACCAGCATTCTTGTTGACACCAACTGTAGGAGCATCGAGGCTACCATTATCCATGAACAACTATGCTGGACTGGCCATGTGCCATGGACAACAGTAGACTGCCAAACCAGCTACTTTACAGTCACCTAACGAATAGTAAACGTAACGCTGGCGGGCAACTGAAAAGGTATAAGGATAGTCTTAAGACAAACCTGAAAAGGTGCCAAATCGACCCCGCCTCGCGAGTCGATTACTCCACATCGTGACGCTTGGAGGAGCACCACACGAGGTGTCAATACTTTCGAGTTAGCCCGACTGCAAACCGAGGCAGACAAGCGACAACGCCGAAAGACGCTGCCACCGCCCTCCTACTAGATGTAGCCCTCCACGTGCAACAAATGTGATCGACCCTGCCGGTCCATCGTCCTCTTTAGTCACCTCAAAACTCACCAACCTAAGTGACATCGCCAATAACTAGTATCATTGTATCATAGTTGGATGATCATCATACTCGATTCAAGTGACAACAAATTAGTAGTGTGTGTGTGTGTGTGTGTCAGGAGGACTTAAGGAGTGACATAATAATGTAATAAAACACCATCTCTTATTCCACACACACACACACACACACACACACACACACACACACCTAATCCTTAGAGGAGACAGTGTACTAATCCTCATCTGCCGTAGGTGGAGGGCCGCGCCATGGGACGAGGAGATAGGTTAGTTCCCCTCCTAACCTTTCTCTCGCTCCTAGCCTCCCTCCTCCCCTCATCTCCCTCCCCCCCTCCCTATACACCAGACCTACCCTCTGCTACCTCCTGGAATGCGGCCTTTTGTCCCCTCCTCTCTCCCTCCCCTTCCCTCTCCCTCACTCTCTCCCTCCCCTTCCTCTCCCTCACTCTCTTCGCTCCCAAGGTATGAAGAGCGCCACTATAGCAGCTAGCAGCCGGGCCACCCCCCTCTCTCTCTCTCTCTCTCTCTCTCTCTCCCTCTCTCCTCTCTCTCTCTCTCTCTCTCTCTCTCCATTGTGACGATATTCACACTCATATCATCTATCGTCTCGCCCTCTCACCTGTGCCCCCCCCTCACCTGTGTCTCGCCCTCTCACCTGTCTCTCGCCTCTCATCTGTGTCTCGCCCTTCACCTGTGTCTCGCCTCTCATCTGTGTCTCTCGCCCCCTCACCTGTCTCGCCCTCTCACCTGTGTCATTAACACTACCTGAGTAAATTTTCTACTTCTATCATTGACTTCATTTCTATCTTCTATCACTGACATCAATATCATCTTCTATCACTGACATCAATATCATCTTCTATCACTGACATCACTAAAATCAAGATTCCTTTTTGTTTCATAAATTACGTTTGAAGAGAGAGAGAGGTTACTGGGGGTGACCACTACAACCGGTTTCGTTTCCAGGGTACGGCAGGATATCGTACTGTGTGACCTACTCCCCTCCTTCCTTCCAGCCGGGACCCAGCCAGCCAGCCAGCCAGCAAGACAGACAGACACCCCCAGACAAACCCCGCCTAGACCAGCCCAGACCAGACCACCCAGACCAGACAGACACCCCCGCCTAGACCAGATCAACCATAGAGAGAGAGATCGTGTGTGTGTGTGCCTGTCTGTTGTCTCGTCTATGCATCCTCTCTCTCTCTCTCTCTCTCTCTCTCTCTCTCTCTCTCTCTCTCAGGGTTAAAATATACTTTCTTTTGTCTCAGTAAACAATTACATCAAAGGTTTTTATTTTCTCCCAACCAGAAATCTAATTATATTTTTCCCCCAGTGGAAATTAAATCTTGAATTTTAATCTGCCTCAACCTGAAATTCCCTTCAGTTTTTGGTTTACCTTTTGAGATATAATATTCTCTGGTTTCTAAACACACACACACACATACACACACACACACGCACGCTCGCACGCTCGCACGCACGCACGCACGCACGCACGCACGCACGCACTATATTTTCAGCCTTCTGCTGCCAAGCTCTTCAATAAACCGTTAATTATTATTATTAACGATCTCTCTCTCTCTCGGGAACCCCCTAATTGTATTGCCATTAAGATACGAGTCCCCCCAAATTATTGTTCATATTATCCAAGTTCACCGTCACACAGCACAGAGTCCTCTGGCACTGGTATTAGCACTGGTACTGGTATTGGCACTGATATTGGCACTGATACACGTATTGAACTAGTCGGCTACGTGTTACGACGACCTCCCATGAACGGTACACGTCAGTTTAACCTGACCTAACTTAAACCTAGTCTAATCTAATTTAACCTAACCTAACCCAACCAATAATTCCGCTACAACATTCAACATAGGAACATAAGAATGGAGGAAACTGCAGCGGGCCTATTGGCCAATCCGGGCAGTCCCATTTACACCGGATCCCTATCGCTCATATATCCACCTAACCTATGTTTGAAGCTATCCAGCGTGTTCGAGTTAATGATGATGTTTGGTAACTTGGTTCACTCATCCAAACCAATGTTTACCTATCTCGCGCCTAAATCTAAATATGTCTAATTTAAAGCAATTGTTACGAGTTCGCTCCTGGTTGGCTAGTTTGAGTACCTTTGTCATATCACCTTTATTCAGCCCCGAATTCCATTTATACACCTCTATCATATCGCCCCTCACTCTACGTCTCTCGAGGGAGTGCAAATTAAGATGCTTTAACCTGTCACTGTCCTCAAGGTTCCTAATACCCGAGTTTAGTCTTGTCATTCTCCTCTGAATTCTTTCCAAGGATTCTATATCCATTCTGTAATAAGGTGACCAGAATTGAACTGCGTAATCCAAGAGACGTCTCACCTTTCCTCACCCCTCCTCCCTCCCTCCTCCTCTTCTCTCTCCCTAACTGACCACATCCCTTTAAGCCTCTCCAACAGTCTTAAGCCTCCAACACACTCTCTCACTCTCCACCCTCAATTCTACTCAGCTGCTCCACCAACACCTTCTTTTTGTGGTTCCTCCTCTCCCTTGGATTATCTCTGCTTATCCTCCTCTTCCCTTCTTCACAAGTTCTTTCATTCTCTTCTTTCTGTTCTTCCTCCTATTTTCTCTCTTTCTCTTTTACCTTCTCTTCCTCACTGTCCTTTATTTCTTCCTCCTCCTCCTCCTCCTCCTCTTTCTATTCCCCTCTTCTTTATTTCCTTTCACCCCCGCCTCCCCTTTCTCTTTCTTCTCTTCCCTTCCCTACTCTTCCTCCTCTTCTTCCTCCTTCAACATCAATATTTGGACCTCATTGCTTGACCAAATAGAACCATTTAGGTCTAGGGGGGTGTGGAAGGGTGGGAGGGTGTGGGAGGGGTGTGTGGGAGGGGTGTGGGGATGGGGTGAAGGGGTGGGGGAGGTGGAGGAGATCAGGTGCACCTACTCACAAACATAATAATTCTCCATCTTCGACCCCCTCCAACACGACAGTTCTGGTCAGTCACGTCACCTGGAGCCTCGTCGTCAACTTCACCTCACCTGCAGTTAATTAGTTCGGGCCGTGTCCCTTCACCTGGGCGGTCAGACGGTGGCACAATGACGGAAACACAACGAGCTTCTTGCCACCACTACCAACACTGACAACAAACATTATAACCAACACTGACAGCCACCATAGGTTAGGTTACTATAGGTTAGATTAAGTTAGGTTAGGTTAGGATGCATTAGGTTAGTTTAGGTTAAGATAGGTTCATATAGATTAGGTTACTGACTCCTCGCCAATCTTGTATGGCGTCCCCCAAGGTTCCATTCTCGGTCCAGTACTGTTTTTGTTGTACATAAACGACATAGTCCACGCCAGCACACTCATAAAATACAACTTATTTGCAGACGATAGTAATCTCTACACCAGCAACTCAGACCTCCATTCCTTGATGTGAACTATGAACACTGAATTGACTAAAGTCAGGACCTGGGTAATACGTAATAAACTGACCTTAAACCTTGAGAAAACCCACTACACGATCTTTCAGAAGGAAAACTTACCCCAGTCTTGGACCCCCTGTACCTCAGTAATACAGTCCTCAAACGCGAACAAAATACTAAATTCCTCAGGTTATTGTTGATGAGAAACTTAACTGGAGAAACCACATACAAGCCATTCACAGTAAAGTCAATAAACAGTGCAGTATCATGTATAACACTCGATAGTCACTCACTCTCACAGCAATGAAAGAAATCTATCATGATCTTGTTTACCAACACCTGATACACAGTCCACTAGAGGGGCCTCTGGCTCTTCAAACAATCCCTGGTCACTGCACAAAAGAGAGGTTATGGACAATGACCTACTTGAAAACAGATCACACAAACGAAAAATTTGCTAAATTGAAAATTTTAAAATTCGAAGAAATTAACACCTACTGCTGTGCCTCTTTGTTTGCAAATCTATCAATCACTTGTGTGACAATAATTATTTCCAGTTCCAGAATAATCAGAGATACAACTTAAGGCACCCAGAGCTACTAAGACCCCCATGTGCTCCTCCTCAGTCCCAGACCTCCATAAAAATATCACAGTGTGAAGGTGGAACAACTTACACACCATCAAGCAAAGACTACGCTCCTTCCTTTAAATCACCTCTTAAAATATCTATTGTCTAAGTATTAATATTTCTTGTAACACTATATTTACAGTACCTGCTTTTATTGTACCATCAAAACCTTTTTATCGGAAATTATCATATAAATAGATAAGTAATTACCATCGCAATAAACATAATTGCCAACTAGACATAATCCTGACAGCTCTGTCCTCTTGTTCAACCTTATTACTGTACAACCCAGGTTGTACTGCTCCCCATTATACTTATGTTTTTCAATTCCACTGTAATTTATGTATATACTTATAATATAAAAATAAATAAATAAATAAATAAATAAATAAAATAAATAAATATTGAAGTGATAACCGTGGTAACATGCTATTGTACTATTCCAGATGATACTAAATGTTTCATAATACTTCCTTGAGATAAATGTATAGTATATATCAGGTGCCTCAAAGAGAGCTCAGGTTCTCAACTGGCTCAGCCATGTTAATATTGTTATTATTATCCACTCTGTATCTGTGTTCTTCTGGCTAAATAAACTGTTTCAATTCAATAGGTTAGGTTGGGTTAAGATAGGTTAGGTGAGGTTAGGATAGGTTAGGATAGGATAGGTTAGGTGGGTGAGGTGGGGAGGTGAGGTGAGGTGAGGTGAGGTGAGGTGAGGTGAGGTGAGGGTGAGGTTAGGTTAGGTTAGGTTAGGTTAGGTTAGGTTAGGTTAGAAATGAAAGGCCGAGAAAGGCAACTGGAACTTACCCCAGAATTACCAAACTTCGCTCCCTGGTTCCAAAACTCCACAGGTGTTTCAAAACATATAGAGCACCAAC